>NC_072416.2:11917500-12260000 GCF_028858775.2 Pan troglodytes
ATCTACCCTTGATAATGTGATTGGTTGGCTTCATGCAATCCGTTAAGGGCCTTAAGAACAAAAACTGAAGTTCCCCTGAGAAGAAAAAATTCTGCCTCAAGACTATAACATGGAAATCCCATCCGAATTTCCAGCCTGCCAGTTTGTCCTGCAGGTTTTGGGCTTGCCAGCTTCCACAATCTCATGAGTCAGTCTCCTAAAGTTTCTTTCTGTCTCTGTGTTTTTGTCTCTCTCTCTCTTCCACCTCCTGTTGGTTCTGTTTTTTTTTTTTTTTTTTTTTCTGAAGAATTGACTGATACAGATACCCAGGGCCGCATACACCATGCTTGTTTTATTTATTTATTTTTGAGACAAAGTCTCACTCTGTCACCCAGGCTGGAGTGCAGTGGTGTGATCATGGCTCACTGCAGCCTCAACCTCCCAGGTGCAAGCAATCCTCCCATATCAGCCTCCCAGATAGCTGGGACTATAGACATATGCCACACCTGGCTAATTTTTTATATTTCTTTTTTGTAGAGATAGGGTCTACTAGGTTGCCCAGGCTGGTGTTGAACTCCTGGAATCAGGTGATCGGCCCGTTTCAGGCTCCCAAAGTGTTGGGATTACAGGCGTGAGCCACTGTGCTGGGCTCACCATGCTTCTTAACCATTCTGAGGGCATAGATCCATTGAGAAAGTGAGGTAGGACTTGGGCCTTCGCTCCTAAAAAATGCACATGAATACATAATCTTGTGTGCAAGCTGAGGGATCCGACACAGGTTTAGAATCCTTGAGCCAATGCTGATGAATCCCTAAACTCTCTCCTTCCTGACTGCTCTCTCAAGCTGCAGTCCTACTTGGCATCTCATCTTGGCTGTTTGACAGGACCTCAAACCCCAGAAACAAAACTCTTCATTTTTCTGCCCTGTTTCTCCTCTCCTGTTCCGTTTGCTGGTGAATGATGCCGTCAACCAAGAGAGTGATTTTGGGTCATCCTTGCATTTTTCCCTTCCCCTCTCCACCCATATCTAAACAATCACCAAAACCTGTTGAATCCATCCCCACTGCCAGGGGCCAGCTTCAGGCCTGATTGCCTTCCTCCCTTGGATTATGGCGTTGGTCTCCTGATTGGAATCCCTGCTTCCAGTCCTACTCATGTTCAATCTGTTGCTCATTCAGAAGCCAGAGTTGAAGTTTAAAGTGAACATTAAAAAACCATTTCTGAATTATGACTCTTTCCTGATTAAAAACATCTTCAGTGTTTCCACCTTGGTCTTGGGTATTGCCAGAGCCAGCATGGCTTACAAGACTTTGGCTCCACTTCTGTGAATCCATTGTTCATTCATTCCAGAATTTCCTGAGCACCTTTATGTGCTGAGCGCTGTGTTAAGTGCTGGGAATATAGAGGAGAGTGGTCCTTGTCTTCAAAGTACTAGCTGCTCTATCTTTTTATCTTCTAGCCATGCTAAGATAATTCCTCTCTCCTCTCCTCTCCTCCCCTTTTTCTTTTTCCCTTCCCTTCCTGTCTCTCTCTTCTTTCCGTCCCTTCCTTCCTCCCTCCCTCCTTTCTCTTTCTTTCTTTTTTCTTCCTTCCTTCCTTCCTTTCTTTCTTCCCTTCTTTCCTTCTCTCCCCCCTCTCTCTGTCTCTTTCTTTCCCTCCCTCCCTCCTTCCCTCATTCCTTCCTGCCTTTCTTTCTCTCTCTCCCTTCCTTCCTTCCTTTTTCTTTCTCTCTCTTTCTTTCTTTCCTCTTTCTTTCTTTCTCTTCTTCTTCTTCTTCCTTCTTTCTTCTTTCTTCTTCTTTTTTCTTTCTTTCTTTCTCTTTCTTTTTTTTGGAAATGGTGTCTTGCTTTGTCACCCAGGCTGGAGTGCAGTGGTGCGATCTCAGCTCACTGCAACCTCTGCCTCCTGGGCTTTAGCAATTCTCCCACCCTAGCCTCCAGAGTAGCTGGGACTACACGCATGTGACACCATGCATGGCTAATTTTTGTATTTTTTGTAGAGATGGGATTTTATCATGTTGCTCAGGCTGGTCTTGAACTCCTAAGCTCACGTGATCCACCTGCCTTGGCCTCCCAAAGTGCTGGAATTACAGACCTGAGCCATGTACCTTTTAGAAAACTAGTATTTTAAAAATCATTTCTCTGACCATTTTGAATTTTGATTCCTTATGTACTTTGCTTTTTTACTGAACTCATATGTCTCTGTGAACTGGGTACCAATCACTGTGCCTGGCACACAGTTGGTGCTCAGAGATGGTGGTGGTGGTGAACGGATGAGTGTGAAAATGAACATTCAAAATTTGGTGTTTCAAGGTCCACCTTTAGATACGGATTCTTTTTTTTTTTTATTATACTTTAAGTTTTAGGGTACATGTGCACAACGTGCAGGTTAGTTACATATGTATATATGTGCCATGTTGGTGTGCTGCACCCATTAACTCGTCATTTAACATTAGGTGTATCTCCAAATGCTATCCCTCCCCCCTCCCCCCACCCCACAACAGGCCCCGGTGTGTGATGTTCCCCTTCCTGTGTCCATGTGTTCTCATTGTTCAATTCCCGCCTATGAGTGAGAACGTGCGGTGTTTGGTTTTTTGTCCTTGTGATAGTTTGCTGAGAATGATGCTTTCCAGCTTCATCCATGTCCCCACAAAGGACATGAACTCATCATTTTTTATGGCTGCATAGTATTCCATGGTGTATATGTGCCACAGTTTCTTAATCCAGTCTATCATTGTTGGACATTTGGGTTGGTTCCAAGTCTTTGCTCTTGTGAATAGTGCCGCAGTAAACATACGTGTGCATGTGTCTTTATAGCAGCATGATTTATAGTCCTTTGGGTATATACCCAGTAATGGGATTGCTGAGTCAAATAGTATTTCTAGTTCTAGATCCCTGAGGAATCGCCACACTGACTTCCACAATGGTTGAACTAGTTTACAGTCCCACCAACAGTATAAGTGTTCCTATTTCTCCACATCCTCTCCAGCACCTGTTGTTTCCTGACTTTTTAATGATTGCCATTCTAACTGGTGTGAGATGGTATCTCATTGTGGTTTTGATTTGCATTTCTCTGATGGCCAGAGATGATGAGCATTTTTTCATGTGTCTTTTGGCCACATAAATGTTTTCTTTTGAGAAGTGTCTGTTCAATATATGGATTCTTAAGAGCAATGTCTGGTTTTGACTTTTAGACTGTAGTTTTTTTATCCCCCTTTCTCAGGAAGCTTTGAGTCTTAGAATGTTGCCTATAAAGAGAATTTGGGATCATTAAAATTGATTTACTGAATGGTTTTCATGATCATAACCAGATATATGGTGCCCAAGGACAGAAGAAGAAATTAGCCCTTGTTCATACCAAAGCCACTTACACGCATAAATCTAAAGGAAAAAACGATCATTTTGGATAAAAAATGATGCACAAAAAGTTATAGAATATAAATGCAAAGCAGCCTGGGTTTATGTTATGCTTGGGGAAAGAAAAGGAAAACCCAAGTTTAAGATTGTAAATGGATGGAGCATGTGGCTTGGAAAATGTCCTCTCTTCTCCTGTTACTGACACCTACTGTGTGCCTGGTACCGAACCAAGCACTTACACACAGACTGGTACCGAACCAAGCACTTACACACAGAATCAACTTTTACCCATACAAATCCCTGCTTGATGGGAATTACCATTTCCATTTTACAGCTGAGGACACTGAAATTCAGCATATTTATGCCAGTGGCCCCAAGTTCCTACAGTTAGGAAGTGGCAGAGGCAGGATTTGAACCCTTGTCTCCCTGGTGTCAAAGCTACAGTTCTGGGTCACAGTTGTAATGTCTCAAAACATGGGGCAAAAAGCCCAAAGCCTGGACTTCACACTTAGTCCCAGCAGTCAGCCCAAGGCTCTTAAAATTCCTTCTTGCCAAGATCAGCACTGGCTCCAAAGTCCAGGGAGGGCTGGGCTTTTTTGTTGGGGGTCAAAGGATCAATGGGAAGACTCCACCTTGGCGGGATGTGCAGGTGAAGTGCTCCAGCTCTGAGGACGAATCCTGGAAGAGAAAACCTGATCCCAGTAAGAGAAAGGTTTCCCTCCCTCTGCTTCTTGGGTCAATGAGGGTTACGTGTGTGCCTGCATGCCACAGGGAATGTTTGCATGTGTATGTAAAGCCCATGTAGTTCTGTGTAAGAGGGTGTGCCTGTCTCTGTGTGTATTTTGTGTGTGTTTTGGTGTTGTATGTTTTGTGATCATTTATGCCTGTAGGGATAAAAGGGATAAAGGGAAGAGGAAGGAGGCTGTACCTACTTATAACTTAATATCTTTTTTTTTTTTTTGGAGAGGGAGTTTTGCTCTTGTTGCCCAGGCTTGAGTGCGATGGCATGATCTCGGCTCACTGCAACCTCCGCCTCCTGGGTTCAAGCGATTCTCCTGCCTCAGCCTCCTGAGTAGCTGGGATTACAGGTGCCCACCACGATGCCCAGCTAATTTATTGTATTTTTAGTAGAGATGGGGTTTTACCATGTTGGTCAGGCTGGTCTTGAACTCCTGACCTCAGGTGATTCACTTGCCTCGGCCTCCCAAAGTGCTGGGATTACAGGCATGAGCCACCGCACCCAACCTAATATAATTTCTTTTATTTCTGTTATACCTGGTTTCTTCGTCCTTCTTGTGTTGCTATAACAGAATACCACGGACTGGATAATTTATGTGTGTATGTGCGTACACATACAGGTGTGACCACATGCACGTGCTTCCTATGAAGTATAAGTAGGTGGGTCTCTGTGTGTGTACTCACCTATATTCCTGTGTGTTGAGTGTGTGTGTGTGTGTGTGTGTGTGTGTGTGTGTGTGTGTGTAGAACCACTTGCAACAATGAGGAAGTCTGTATATAGCCAGCCTGATTTCCTGCCAAGCTGTTTAGCAGGTTTCAGAGAGTGTCTATTTACTTCTTATTGAAACTGCTCTGCAATTTCATTTTCCATTTGATCAAATGGGTTTTGTTTATCTTCCATAAATCTCACTTTGGCAACTCTAACTCTGCTGATTCTCACATCTCTCATTGTTCTCAACAGTGTAGTGTCTCTTATGAGGACTCGTATTCTGCCCCAGCCTTCCTCTGATGCCAGTTTCCCACTGGGCTGTGGTCGTGTTTCATTGGCCTCGACACTGGGAAGCCTGGCTTCAGGAGCAATGTCCAGACCTGTCCTCTTAGCTCTCTTGAAATACACAGATTATCTTGGCTACTGGTAAATTTGGCATTATCTTAGGCAGCATGATATGAGGCACAGAAAGGGACGGATTTTGAATTAAATGGAGCTATTTTCAAATCTGGCTTTGGAATCTACCAGATAAATGACCTCAGGCAAGTCCTTCTTTTTCTTTTTGTCATGAAATCTCATATAACAAAGAGAATTATAAATCCTCAGTTGAAAGAATAAAAATAATGTCTTCAAAACATTGATTACTTAGTGTGTCAGGTAGATGTTGCTGCGTAACAAACCATATCAAAAGTTAGTGGCTGAAAAACTATGAACTTTTTTTTCTTGTTCATGATTCTCAGTGTTGGCAATTCAGGTGGGTTCTTCTTGGTAACTCTTCTATATACCTGGTGGGGCTTCCTCATGTGTCCATGGTCAGTTGAAGGTTGAGTTGATGACCTTGCTTTTGGAGGTTGGCTTGCTGTTTAGCTGTGGTCTCTTGGTTCTAATGTGCATGGTCTCTCAGCCTCCAGAAGGCCAGCCTGGGCTTGTCATCATGATGGAGGCAAAGGCCCAAGAGAGACAGTAGAAGCCTGCAAAGCCTCTTAAGAGCTCAGCTTAGAGCTGGAATGCTGTCAGTTCCACTATGTTCTATTTGCCAAATGAAGTTAACCAGGCCATCTTAGGTGCAAATGGTGGGGAAATAGATTCTACTTCATCATGGAAAGAAGCTGCAAATTCACAATGGAAAGGATGTGGAAGCAGGGAGGCCATTAATTGGAGCAATCAGTACAATCATAATACTGCAATAGGCCGTCAGTGTTTGCTGAATTGCTTGGAACCTAGGAGGCACTTATTGAATATTAATTAATGGTAGGTAGTGTAACCTGTATAAGTCAGGATATCTACGTAGTCCAGTCTCAGCACAGATTTGCCTTAAAAGAAGTTGCCAGCCAGGTGCCATGGCTCATGCCTGTAACTCTAGTGCTTTGGGAGGCTGAGGCAGGAGGATTGCTTCAGCCCAGGAGTTCAAGACCAGCCTGGGCAGCATAGCAGGACTCTGTCTCTACAAAAAAAAAAAAAAAAAAAAAAAAAAAAGAAAGAAAAAAGAAAAACAATTAGCTGGGTGTGGTGACACATGCTGTTAGCCCTAGCTACTTGGGAAGCTAAAGGAAGAGGATAACTTGAGACCAGGAGTTCCAGGAGTTTGAGGTTACAGTGAGCTATGACACCACTGCACTCTAGCCTCAGTGACAGAGCAAGACCTTGTCTCTAAAAAAAAATTGCATTATGGAAGACAATTTAGTTGAAAGAAATTAAAACTTTTACTCAGTCTCTCAATCATCTTAAAAAATCATAGCTCATCTCACTCACCTCAAATCACTTCCTAAATCTCCTGGGAAAAGACCAACTCATCTCTCCTGTCTTACTTTCCTAAACCGTGACACTCAGCCCAAAAAACTTTCCTGTCTCCCTTTTACTTCATGTTTCCACCTTTGTTCTTTATTATATAAATCAACTTATCCTTTCTGGATCGTCAGATTTCTTTCTACTTTGCCCTTTTAACGCACACATAAAGGGGAACCTAAGAACTGACCCAGGAAGAAAGAATTTTTTTCTCTTTAAAAGGCCAAAAGGGAGTGAGAAGGGAAGAGGAGGGCACTGTACCTACTAATAGCCTAATAGCATTTGTTTTATTTCTGTTATACCTGGTTTATTAGTCTATTTTGTGTTGCTATAACAGAATACCACAGACTAGGTAATTTATAAACAATAGAATTATATCTGGCTCATGGCTTTGAAGGCTGGGAAGTCCAAGAGCATGGCACTAGTATCTGGCAAGAGGCTTTGTGCTGTGTCGTCCCATGGTGGAAGGTGGAAGAGCAACAGAGGGCGAGAGTAAGTGAGTAAGAAGGAGCTAAATTCACTTTTATAAAAATCCACTCTCAAGATAATTAAACTTTTCTCCCAATAACAACCTTAATCCTTTCATGAGGGCAAAGCCTTCAAGACTTAATCCCCTTTTATTAGGCCCCACTTCCCAACGCTGTGGCATCGGGGATGAAGCATCCAACACATGAGTTTTGAGAGACAAATTTGAACTGTAACATTGGGGTATTGTTATGTTTAAAAGATCTCTTCTGCACTCTGCTTCAAACTGTTTTTCCAGCTTTTTGTCTTCTCTTAGCCTGATTTTTTCTTTTGAATGCAGAAAACTCTGCTACAATGTCAGTTTCTTGGGAATCTATCATCAGGTCCCAAGAGAATATTTCTCAGAATGGTCAAAGAGGAGGGTGAGAAAGGGCTGGGGTATCGGGCGATCTACCAAGGGTGTAGGTGGTCCATTTCCTTCAGCCAGACTCCTAGTCTTCCTTCTTCCCTCAACAGGGAGCCCCCACTCTGTCAAACGCCTGAGACTTCAAGGACATAGCACAGAGTGTGAGAGATTAGTCCTACCTCTTTCCCCCATTCATCCCCACCACTATCTATCCTAGCCTCATCTCTACGTTGGTCTTTCTGACCTTCTCAACTGCCCCAGTTGTTAATTCATGGTCTTTGGTTTCACCGTCTCATTTTCCTGGATCCCTACATCCAGGCTTGTTTTTTCCTTCTTGTTTGGGAGGCATTCAAAATGTACCCTGGTAACTCATTTCTTCAGAACGATGAGAATAAAACATACCGACTGCCTCCTGTATGCCAGACACTATGCTACACACTTTGCTTGCATTATTAAATGTTACCTTCCTACATGACTATCTTACATACCTGTGAGGTAGGCAAACATGACCATTTCCATCTTACAGAAGAGGGGAAGTGATGCTGCCTGTCCAAGGCCATTTAGCTAGCACAGCTGGGATTCAAGCCCAGGCCTGTCTTATTTTAATGTTCATGCTTTAGAAACTACATCAAACTGTCCCTCCAACCTAGGGTGAACAACTCATCCTAGTTTTTTTTTTTTGAGATGGAGTTTTGCTCTTGTTGCCTAGGCTGGAGTGCAGTGGCACGATCTCAGCTCACTGCAATGTCTGCCTCTTGGGTTCAAGCAATTTTTCTGCCTCAGCCTCCTGAGTAGCTGGGATTACAATTCAGGCACCCACCACCATGTCCAGCTACTTTTTTGTATTTTTAGTAGAGGCGGGGTTTCACCATGTTGGCCAAGATGGTCTTGAACTCCTGACCCCAGGTGATCCGCCTGCCTTGGCCTCCCAACTCATTCTAGTTTTATGGGAGCATTCCTGATTTTAAAACAAAAAGCCCTACATCTCGGGATATCACTCTATCCCTGGCAAGGTAGGGTGGTTGTTCACTCTGCCCCAACTTGAGCCTTCTTTTGTGAAGAGCCTGGGTAAACAGTCTCATCAGGGAGGTCTGGCTCAGCACTGAAGCCTCCTCCTGCTTCCCCTGATCAGAAAAGAGAGTTCCCAGACCCTCCGTGTCTCCTGCATCGTCTCCAATTCCTGACACCTGTCTTTTTATATATATATATTTTTTTCTTTTTATTTATTTATTTATTTATTTATTATTATACTTTAAGTTTTAGGGTACATGTGCACTATGTGCAGTTTAGTTACATATGTATACATGTGCCATGCTGGTGCGCTGCACCCACTAACTCGTCATCTAGCATTAGGTTTATCTCGCAATGCTATCCCTCCTCCCTCCCCCCACCCCACAACAGTCCCCAGAGTGTGATGTTCCCCTTCCTGTGTCCATGTGTTCTCATTGTTCAATTCCCAACTATGAGTGAGAATATGCGGTGTTTGGTTTTTTGTTCTTGCGATAGTTTACTGAGAATGATGATTTCCAGTTTCATCCATGTCCCTACAAAGGACATGAACTCATCATTTTTTATGGCTGCATAGTATTCCATGGTGTATATGTGCCACATTTTCTTAATCCAGTCTATCATTGTTGGACATTTGGGTTGGTTCCAAGTCTTTGCTCTTGTGAATAATGCCGCAATAAACATAAGTGTGCATGTGTCTTTATAGCAGCATGATTTATGGTCCTTTGGGTATATACCCAGTAATGGGATGGCTGGGTCAAATGGTATTTCTAGTTCTAGATCCCTGAGGAATCGCCACACTGACTTCCACAATGGTTGAACTAGTTTACAGTCCCACCAACAGTGTAAAAGTGTTCCTATTTCTCCACATCCTCTCCAGCACCTGTTGTTTCCTGACTTTTTAATGATTGCCATTCTAACTGGTGTGAGATGGTATCTCATTGTGGTTTTGATTTGCATTTCTCTGATGGCCAGTGATAGTGAGCATTTTTTCATGTGTTTTTTGGCTGCATAAATGTTTTCTTTTGGGAAGTGTCTGTTCATGTCCTTTGCCCACTTGTTGATGGGGTTGTTTGTTTTTTTCTTGTAAATTTGTTTGAGTTCATTGTAGATTCTGGATATTAGCCCTTTGTCAGACGAGTAGCTTGTGAAAATTTTCTCCCATTTTGTAGGTTGCCTATTCACTCTGATGGTAGTTTCTTTTGTTATGCAGAAGCTCTTTAGTTTAATTAGATCCCATTTGTCAATTTCGTCTTTTGTTGCCATTGCTTTTGGTGTTTTAGACATGAAGTCCTTGCCCATGCCTATGTCCTGAATGGTAATGCCTAGGTTTTCTTCTAGGGTTTTTATGGTTTTAGGTCTAATGTTTAAGTCTTTAATCCATCTTGAATTGATTTTTGTATAAGGTATAAGGAAGGGATCCAGTTTCAGCTTTCTACATATGGCTAGGCAGTTTTCCCAGCACCATTTATTAAATAGGGCATCCTTTCCCCATTGCTTGTTTTTGTCAGGTTTGTCAAAGATCAGATACTTGTAGATATGCGGCGTTATTTCTGAGGGCTCTGTTCTGTTCCATTGATCTATATCTCTGTTTTGGTGCCAGTACTATGCTGTTTTGGTTACTGTAGCCTTGTAGTATAGTTTGAAGTCAGGTAGTGTGGTGCCTCCAGCTTTGTTCTTTTGGCTTAGGATTGACTTGGCGACGCGGGCTCTTTTTTGGTTCCATATGAACTTCAAAGTAGTTTTTTCCAATTCTGTGAAGAAAGTCATTGGTAGCTTGATGGGGATGGCATTGAATCTGTAAATTACCTTGGGCAGTATGGCCATTTTCACGATATTGATGTTTCCTACCCATGAGCATGGAATGTTCGTCCATTTGTTTGTATCCTCTTTTATTTCCTTGAGCAGTGGTTTGTAGTTCTCCTTGAAGAGGTCCTTCACATCCCTTGTAAGTTGGATTCCTAGGTATTTTATTCTCTTTGAAGCAATTGTGAATGGGAGTTCACTCTTGATTTGGCTCTCTGTCTGTTGTTGGTGTATACGAATGCTTGTGATTTTTGTACATTGATTTTGTATCCTGAGACTTTGCTGAAGTTGCTTATCAGCTTAAGGAGATTTTGGGCTGAGACAATGGGGTTTTCTAGATATACAATCATGTCGTCTGCAAACCGGGACAATTTGACTTCCTCTTTTCCTAATTGAATACCCTTTATTTCCTTCTCCTGCCTAATTGCCCTGGCCAGAACTTCCAACACTATGTTGAATAGGAGTGGTGAGAGAGGGCATCCCTGTCTTGTGCCAGTTTTCAAAGGGAATGCTTCCAGTTTTTGCCCATTCAGTATGATATTGGCTGTGGGTTTGTCATAGATAACTCTTATTATTTTGAGATACGTCCCATCAGTACCTAATTTATTGAGAGTTTTTAGCATGAAGCGTTGTTGAATTTTGTCAAAGGCCTTTTCTGCATCTATTGAGATAATCATGTGGTTTTTGTCTTTGGTTCTGTTTATATGCTGGATTACATTTATTGATTGGTGTATATTGAACCAGCCTTGCATCCCAGGGATGAAGCCCACTTGAAGCAGAACTGAAGGAAATAGAGACACAAAAAACCCTTCAAAAAATTAATGAATCCAGGAGCTGGTTTTTTGAAAGAATCAACAAAATTGATAGACCGCTAGCAAGACTAATAAAGAAAAAAAGAGAGAAGAATCAAATGGATGCAATAAAAAATGATAAAGGGGATATCACCACCGATCCCACAGAAATACAAACTACCATCAGAGAATACTACAAACACCTCTACGCAAATAAACTAGAAAATCTAGAAGAAATGGATGAATTCCTCAACACATACACTCTCCCAAGACTAAGCCAGGAAGAAGTTGAATCTCTGAATAGACCAATAACAGGAGCTGAAATCGTGGCAATAATCAATAGCTTACCAACCAAAAAGAGTCCAGGACCAGGTGGATTCACAGCCGAATTCTACCAGAGGTACAAGGAGGAACTTGTACCATTCCTTCTGAAACTATTCCAATCAATAGAAAAAGAGGGAATCTTCCCTAACTCATTTTATGAGGCAAGCATCATCCTGATACCAAAGCCGGGCAAAGACACAACCAAAAAAAGAATTTTAGACCAATATCCTTGATGAACATTGATGCAAAAATCCTCAATAAAATACTGGCTAACCGAATTCAGCAGCACATCAAAAAGCTTATCCACCTGACACCTGTCTTATTGCCCACTTCTTGCCTGTGCAGTCTTGTGTACCGTCAACATCTGGTTTGTTCCACTTTACAAATGCACACAGCACTGAAGGCTGTTACTGGCACTGGGATTCTTTGCATCCACCTCAATAGCTGAAGCCTCCTTGGGGCCCTTAGGTGATGTAACAAGGTAAGAATTCCATCTGGTTTGCAGAATCTTAGGAAACTTACTGTCTTCTCAGTGCCGCCCAGTAGCACCAGGGGGATAGGCAATGCCTTCTGCTTATTGAGACATCTTTCTTAAATCCCTCCCAACACCTAACCAACCAACCATCATCACAAATGATGGAGGATTAGCAGAAAGGAGAGGGTTGGGCATGATGGTGCACACCTGTAACCAAGAAATTTGCCAGGCTGAGGTGGAAGGATCGCTTGAGGCTAGGAGTTTGAGACCAGCCTGGGCAACATGGTGAGACCTTGTCTCTACAATAAATAAATAAATAAATAAATTTTTTTTTTGAGACAGAGTCTCGCTCTGTTGCCCAGGCTGGAGTGCAGTGGTGCATTCTCGGCTCACTGCATCCTCTGTCTTTTGGGTTCAAGAGATTCTCCTGCCTCAGCCTCCTGAGTAGCTGGGATTACATTCATGTGCCACCATACCCAGCTGATTTTTGTAGTTTTAGTAGAAACGGGGTCTCACCATGTTGGCCAGGCTGGTGTCGAACTCCTGACCTCGAATGATCCACTCGCCTCAGCCTCCCAAAGTGCTGGGATTACAGGTATGAGCCACTGCGCCTGGTCTACAGGAAATAATTAAAAAAAAAATTAACTAGGTATGGTGGCATGTGTCTGTAGTCCTAGCTACTCAGGAGGCTGAGTCAGGAGAATCACTTGAGCCTGGAAGTTTGAAGCTGCAAGTGAGCTATGATTGTGTTACTGCACTGCAGTCTGGGTGACAGAGCCAGATCTTGTCTCTAAAAAAAAATAATAATAAAAAATAAATAAAGTAAAAAAAAATGAGGGGAAAAGCAAATATCCAGATGATTCCCTCCACCCCCAAAACAAACTGATTTGTCCTTAAGAATCTTATTTTATTTTTAAACACTTTGGGATTTTAAAAATAGAATTCCCCTGATGATTCTCTCACTTAAAGACTTCCATTTAGATCAAGTAACTTCAAGTGTCCAGGCACCAGAAATACTGCTCAGAACCATATATTTCCCCTCCAACAGGCAGCATAGATGTCAGTCTCATAAATAGGGGGAATGCCAGATGTCCCCACGTGTGGACTTAGCCAGTACAAAAGCGCAAATATATCGGACACGCAGACTTAGACAGGTTTGCTACATAACCAGAGAGATCACTGGATTTAGTCAGTTCCAAATGAGCAGCTCCCCTTTTAAGCTTCTTCAAGCTTGGCATCTGTGGGACTTTGTAAATACCCAGCAGAGCTCAGGGGAAGTGGTCCTGAATTGTTTAACAGCCACAGCAATTACTTTGTTTTATACACGACATTCTTACCTCATCCATCTGGGAGGACAACAGGTGGAGCAACTAAAAAAAAAAAATTGTGTGAGTGCTTGAGTGGCTTCAAGTTGAATATTAAACAGAAACCCTCAGTGCCCCACGATTCTGGAGATTGGTGTGCATTTGTGATATACAACAGAAGTCAAATCAGTATTCAACCAGAGAAACAAATCAGGAGTGAACAGTTTCATACTTAGCTAAGTGTGCTGAGCTCTCCAAGGATGTAGAAAAGAAAGATTTCCTCGATCCTCTGTGCATGCCCCAAAGGACATCTAAAATCTTCCCAAGGTTAACACCAGAATAAAAGAGACCTTTGGCAATTGTGATATTGTGAGAATTTCCATTCGATAAAGATAATGGAATTTTTAAAGTACTTCTTGGTTGCTATTAGGTCCATGCTGGGAAAATGATGGAAAAAATCCAGTAAAAATATTTTTTAATATTAGTGGGAAATAATATAGAGAAGAAAGAAAATCCCCTGCTAAGGAGGAACAATCTAATTTCTGGAAATGGTCACTGTGTTGGATAGATTTTCTGTAATTTCGATTATTGGTATGATTGATTAATCTTGGGATGGCCAGCAAGAATGTAAAGAGTTGTCTGGTCACAGATTCTTTTATTTTTTATTTTATTATACTTTAAGTTCTGGGATACATGTGCACAATGTGCAGGTTTGTTACATGGGTATACACATGCCATGGTGGTTTGCTGCACCCATCAACCCGTCATCTACATTAGGTATTTCTCCTAATGCTATCCCTCCCCTAGCCCCCCACCCCCCGACAGGCCCTGGTGTGTGATGTTCCCCTCCCTGTGCCCATGTGTTCTCATTGTCTGGTCACAGATTCTAGGGAATGGGAGATTGAGAGTACATCACTTTATGCCTTTTTCGGCATCTCGTCTTATCTCACTTTGTAAATTCTATGAGCTGAAGGAAAGGTCATGTGTCTCTTCTTTTAGGACATAGTCCAGTCCAGGTATCTGAGTGGTCACCCCATGTCTGTGTGTCTCCTGAAATGGCGATGTCTTGTGGGGTTTCTAGTTGCAGGTGCCATCAGAATTTGGAGGCCAAAAAAGTAATGGTGGTGGTCCAACGTGGACATCTGTCAAATGGGTAGTTTGAAAGATGGATTCGGGAGCTGAGATGCTGTGTCTATTATGGATGTTGAGACAGAGAATCATGTTATCTAACTTTTGGGAAGAGTGGAAAACGTCATCTCGTCCCACAACTGCCAGGAGCGATGCAATGGAGGATTCGAAATCACGTGCCGCGACAAGCTAGAGTTACTCCTCCAAGCCACCAGGTGTCACTGGTGTGCCAAGGCGGCAACGAAGCCAAGTTTTCCCGGTGGATGCGGACGCTGGAAACCAGCAATCCTTTTAGTTCCCCAACCTGGTTGCCCATCAGAATTCCTTGGGAAATTTAAATAATAATTCTCAGAAATCACTTCAGACCCACTGAATCAATCGAGGCCCAGAAGTGAGTATCTAAAAAAAATTGTTATATGGAAATTGTCATTATTTGGGATGTGTGTGCTGGGGGATTGCTGCCGTATATTATATCTCTATTTAAATAAATGTCCCAGGTGATTCTGTAGTTGCAGCAGGTGTTTGGAAAAATGGAACCAATTTCTTTAACAAAGAAGAAGACTTATTTTCCAAGAGTTGAGGGACTTGCTTAATGCCACCCAAGACAGAGCCATGCTTAGAGGCTGGGCACCTCAACTCAAGTGGGGTCCCTTCCCTCTAGGCAGGGCTGCAGCTCCTAAAGTAGTTCCGGAGACTTCTGGGAAGTTTTGTGCCCTCTCTTGCACTCCCCCCCCCCGCCCCCACCAAGCCCAAAAGACACATCCACAGAAGAACTGGTTTATTTGGCAGAATATAATCTTCTTATCCTCTCTGATAGCTCTCCTCCCACCTCATTCTCCAGAGCTCCCACATACAGAGGTCTGATCCCCCTCCTCCAGGTGAGTGGCCTCCATGGGCAATTGGACAAAGCAGAATGGCCTACGCTCTGCCACAGCTGATGGGTTAACATGTAACATTTATTGAGCATCTAGTACATGCCAGGCACTTTCCCATCCATTTGAATGTCATATCAACATTCTGAGAACTACAAATTATTATTTCAATTTACCAAATGAACAAACAGGCTCAGAGAAGTGAAGAAGCTCAATCAAGATCACAAAGCTCAGAATTACAGAGATTCAAGCCCAGGTTTTTTTTTTTTTTTTTTTTGAGATGGAGTCTTGCTGTGTTGCCCAGGCTGGAGTGCAGTGATGTGATATCCCCTCACTGTAACGTCTGCCTCTCAGGTTCAGGTGAGTCTCCTGCCTCAGTCTCCCGAGTAGCTGTGACTACAGGCGTACACCATCACACCCAGCTAATTTTTGTATTTTTAGTAGAGATGGGGTTTCGCCATCTTGGCCAGGCTGGTCTTGAACTCCTGACCTCAAGTGAACCACCTACCTTGGCTTCCCAAAGTGCTGGGATTACAGGTGTGAGCCACTGTGCCTGGCCTCAAGCCAGGGCTTTTGGGCTTCAAAGCCATATTAATCATCATCATACGGGGTCCCCATAACTCTCCCATCACATCCAAAGAATTTCAGCTATTCTCACCTAGTTTAGAAACTAACCCACTCTCCGGGTTAAAAAAAAATAAAGTCTGTGAGTGTCTTTTTCAGGTGAAAGTAAGATCCAGGGATATTATTTAATACTTTATAAAATTTCCTAAAATATTGAGGTTTGAAGGAAATAAACTATACAGCAAACTTAGTGCACAAATCATCACTTTTCTCTGGTGGATCTCAAAGAACTTTTAAATCAGAGAATTCTTAACTGGGAGTAGACCTTGGTGAGGTCGGCATTAGTGTTAATGAAGTCTTTCATGTTCTTGACATCCGAGACATTTTCCCGAGGATGGAGGTCAAGTCCTGGCATTTGTAATCAGTTGATAAAAGACATGTGTGCACAGCCACATGGGAAATTTATGAATATTATCAAATAACGATGTCGGGTATAATTAAGGTTGAGCTATTAAGTACTAATTAATTAAGCTGTCAGATTTTAATCAAGGAATCGATTGTTTCTGTATAGAGCTCTGATGGTTCCGCATCTTTGCAAAGCTCTGGAACCCTGATTTGCAAAGATTAACAAATTAAAAAGCCACACTTTAGCTATTACGTCCTCTGCAAGAGGCAGTGAGCTTTTCTGCTTCCTGGAGAGTGTGGATTCAACAAATTTCTGATTCTTTCCAAAAGCCAAAAAGGTAGGTGAGCGCTCTTGGATAGGCCCAGACCCAAAGGTTGTACTTAGGGTGGTCATTATTCAGATTTTTTTAAAAAATAATTTTTTGAGTACCTACTCTATGCTTGAAAATATGTTATCTTGCTTTATCGTCAAAGCAACCCACTTTACAGAAGAGGAAACTGAGGTTTAAAGAGGGATTGAAACCTTCTCACTGTCCTGTAAGTGAGGCCACATGTCTTCAGGGGAGGAGCAGTGGGTTTGAGTTTGTTTTCTCTGAGACTGCAAGGACTGAACTCTCTTTGCTTTTGATGGTACCATTGTAGCTTTTTAATTTTTATTTATTTATTTATTTATTTTTGAGGCAGAGTCTCGCTCTGTCGCCAGGCTGGAGTGTAGTGGCGCGATCTTGGCTCACTGCAACCACCGCCTCCTGGGTTCCAGCAATTCTCCTGCTTCAGCCTCCCGAGTAGCTGAAACTACAGGTGTGCGCACCACGCCCGGTTAATTTTTGTATTTTTACTAGAGATGGGGTTTCACCATGTTGACCGGGATTGTCTCAATCTCTTGACCTTGTGATCTGCCTGCCTTGGCCTCCCAAAGTGCTGGGATTACAGGCATGAGCCACCACACCCAGCCTATTTTTATTTTTATTCCATTTTGCATCACTACTTCCTCTCTTGCCAATCTCTCTTCCTATTGCATGAAGATTGCTTATCTCATGAAAAACACACCCATTTTTGGAGTCATACAGATCAGGGCTTAAATTCTGACTTTGCTAGTTACTGGTATCAGAGTTTGAATATATTATTTTCATTTTTCTGAACCTCGGCTTTCTCATCTGTGAAATGGGAGCAAAGCCACCACCTTGCAGAGGATTAAATGGCATAACACCCTCATTGTATTGAGCACTTCCTATCCTTCAGGTGTGGTGCTAGGCACATTATATTCATCAGTTCATTTAATATTCCTCACAGTAATCCTGTGCTGTGCAGTAGACTTTTCTGCAGTGATGAAAATATTCTATAGCCGCCCTGTCCAATGTGGTTTTCATTAGCCAAGCCTATATAGCTATGTGCTTGAAATGTGGCTCATGTAACTGAGGGACAGAATTTCTAGTTTTCTTTAATTTATAATGAATTAAAATTTAAATAGCCATATTTGGGTGTTGGCTACTGTATTAGATAGTACAGTTTAAGGATGTTCTATTCTTTTGTTTTTTGAGATAGAGTTTCACTCTTCTTGCTCAGGCTGAAGTGCAATGGCATGATCTCGGCTCACTGCGGCCTCCGCTTCCCAGATTTGAGCAATTCTCCTGCCTCAGCCTCTCGAGTAGCTGGGATTACAGCTGCCTGCCACCATGCCCAGCTAATTTTTGTATTTTTAGTAGAGACGGGTTTTCGCCATGTTGGCCAGGCTGGTCTCAAACTCCTGGCCTCGGGTAATCCACCCAGCTTGGCCTCCCAAAGTGCTGGGATTACAGGCATGAGTCGCCGCATCCAGCCAGGGATGTTCTATGCTTAACCTCATTTTATAGATCAGGGCTCAGAGAAACCATGTGACTTGCCTGTAGTCCTATAAATTGTAAGTGGCAGAGTTGGAATTTGGGTGCAGGTGAGCTAACTCCTTCACTGATGTACTATGCCACTTTTAAGGCATAAGGGTTTATGGAAGCAGGGATGTTGCAGCACAAGTTGATGACCCGTTGCTGACATGCTGGGCTTCCTGCCTTGTAGCTTGAGCGTTCCATCCCTTCAGAAATGTTGCTGGGTCTAGCAGGGACAGTGTTTCTTGTGCAACCTCGTCTACCCTGGAGGAGTCATCTGTTTATAGGCAGGAGATGAAATGGACTTGGATGGTGGGCCAGCTGAGAGGGCCTTGCAAAGCGTGGAGATTGATTACGTGGTGTGTGTTGGCTTCTTGGCAAGAGTGGTCCCGTGCTTCGGCATTTGGTCAGTTGAAGTGAAGGGTGGTTGTGTACCAAGTTCCACGTGGAGCTCTTTACATGAATGATCTCATTTAGCACTGTGAGATAAGTGCTGCCACTGACCTGGGGTTGGAGAAATGGGAGCTCCAGGAGGCTAACTGATTTGTCTCTGATCACACAACATCTGTGTTGTGAAGAATAAGCTCTTGATGGGACAGGCCTTTGGGATCCATCCCTGTGGGCAGGAGAGCCACAAGAGGAAGCCATGGTTTTGCACGATTTGCCCTCGGTAGTTGTGAACAGGGTGGGAGAAGGGAGGTGATGAGCTAAGGAGGAATATGAACAAAAGGGAGCAACAGAAAAGAAAGTCATTATAATAATAATCATCATAATTATGCCAGTTCTCCTTGTCCTCTCCCTGGAATCCCTGTGACTCCCCTACACCCAACACAGTGGCCCTTTCTGGAGGCATCTGGGACCACAGCATCTGTCCTCCTTAGAGTAATCATTAGAAAAGAACAGCAGTTATCTTTAGAGCCAATGGAAGCAAACTCACCAACACTTAAGGAAATGTGTCTGTATTTAATACTTTGTTTCTTTAATGGAGCCATAAGAATACCAAGATTCACACATTTTGGGATTCCTAATTGAATCGTGTAAGTGGAAAACGTGAGCCCTGGGAATCTCTGGAAAAACGGGCAAGAGGTTTGTCAATGTCAGGTTGCCGAGCCGGCTTCCTTCCCGGACAGCTTGGTGCCTGCGCTGGTGAGTCTCCTGCACTGGGACCTGTCTGTGCCGGCTAATTTCCTTCCGGGACAGCACTGTTCTGCAGGAAAACTCTAAGAAACAAATGAAAACAAAACAGTCTTTTTGGCTGTTGGAAGGTGGTGCATCTGAGCCTTCTGTCCCTGCCCCATCTGACTGCAAGGGGTGTAGTTTTCTGAGATTTTGAAGCACTGGGCAAGGAGTCAAGGCCTTGGTGCTTGAATTTTGACTCTGTTATGTTCTAGCTGTGTGACTTTGCATGAGTTACTAAACCTCTCGGAGACTCAATGCCTAATTCTGTTAAAATGGATAGCCCTTGGGACCTGTGAATGTGACTTTGTTTGGAAACAGGGTTTTTGCAGATGTAATTAAGACAAAATTATACTGAAGTAGGGTGGTCCCTTAATCCAGTATAACTGGTGCCCTTATATGAGGAGAAGAGACACAGACACCTGGGGGGAGGCAGCCACGTGGAATGGAGGAAGAGATTGGAGTGATGCTTCCACGAGCCAAAGAACACCTGGGGCTACCAGAAGCTGGAAGAGGTAAGAAGACTCCTCTTCTGACATGGAATCAACCCAAATGCCCATGAATGATAGACTGGATAAAGAAAATGTGGTACATATACACCATGGAATACTATGTAGCCATAAAAAGGAACAAAATCATATCCTTTGCAGGGACATGGATGAAGCTGGAAGCCATTATCCTCAGCAAACTAACGCAGGAACTGAAAACCAAACACTGCGTGTTCTCACTTACAAGTGGGAGCTGAACAATGAGAACACATGGACACAGGGAGGGGAACAACACATACCGGGGCCTGTTGGGCGGCGGGGGAGGATGTGGGGAAGAGCATCAGAAAAACATAGCTAATGCATGCTCAGCTTAGTATGTAGGAGACGGGTTGATAGGTGCAACAGAGCACATGACACACATTTACTTATGTAACAAACCTGCACATCCTGCACATGTACCCTGGAACTTAAATCAAATCAATCAAATAAAAAGAAGATGCCTCTCCTGGAGGCTTCAGAGGGAGTGTGGCTCTGCTGTCACCTGATTTGGGGCTTCTCGCCTCCAGAACTATGACAGTAAATTGCTGTTGTTTTAAGACATCCAGTTTGTGGTACTTTGTTATGGCATCTTTAGGAAATGAACACAAGGGTGGATGACTTTAAGTAGTCAAAGGACCTATTTCAGTGCCTGGCAAGAGTAGATGTCCAGGAAATGTATGTTTTCCACTTCCTTCATAGCTTTTGGGGTCCTGCAAGGTGAAGGAAGAGAGACAGGTGATGTAGTGGTTTAAATCACACTCTAGAATGGGCCTGCTGAGGCTTGTATTCTAGCTCCACCACTTGCTTTGTGACTTTAGGTAGTTGTTAGACCCTTCTTGTCTCAGTTCTAAGAAAGAGAAAAGCAGCCCCTTACATCCAGGAGCTGACCTGGTACTATTGACAAGGGCTTGGAGTTGCTAGGAGCTGCCTTGGCACTCTCAGGTAGACCCTGGTGTTGTGTTGAGCATAAACAATTTCGCAGAACGCCAACGTCAGAAAAGGCCACTCTGTAACAATGATAGGTCAAGATGAAAACAAGATCACTTTGTAATCATGTTTGTGCACAAGCCAAACATGAGCATTGTCCAAACCACAAAAATGACCAAACAATTCCTTTTCTTGGCTAACGGGAGTAACCTCTGTTTCTTTACCAATCACAGCTTTAGCTGTGCCTCATTCTTCATACCTTCTAAAGGAGATTTATCAAAATAGAATTACTCCCACTTCATGACAACATCCAACCCAGAACAAAGCCCTGCTTCCTTAAACTCTTCCTAAAATCACCTAACACGAGCCCAAATAAGCCTTTCCAATACCCCTTTACTGACATGCCCTGTGACTCCCCACCGTGTGTGCTCTCCCTCATTGCAATGAGTCCATAATCCTAACTTGCTCAATGGCAGGTGTGACTCTGGTGGTCTTTGTTGACTGTCAGATGGGGAATAAAACAGACCGATCTCCCTAGGGTGCAGTGGAGGTCACAGAGTTAGCATATTGCTTTGAGCAGTGCCTCCTGCATGTTGAGTAGTGGATAAATGTCTGCTAGAATTAGGATTTTTGCAGACTGACACTCAGCATCCATTCCCTTTGCTTTCTATAACAGTATTCCACATTTCCTTGGGGAGCCATCTTTCCTCTATTCTCATGTCATGTGCTTTGGTTCTGATTGAGCCATTCCCATCTCTGGGAGTATACATGTTACTCAGCCCTGTCCAATCAGCATGTTCCATTCCCTGACTGTAGTGACTGGTTCAGGGGGAGCATGTGGCACTAGTTGGTCCCATCAGAGTGTGTCCTGGGACTTACGTGGAACTCCGGGGAATGGCTTCTTCCTTTTCCAGCAGTGCTAAGAGGATATGGTCAGGGTCTGTGAGGGTCACCAAGAGGAGCCCAAAAATGAGGCTGGTGAAATGGAAGGCATACTTATGGATCTTAAGTCTCATGCCCTGTAAAATGGGGTGGGGATGGTGTCCTTTAAGAGATATTCCTACAGAGCAGTAGTTTCCTGGGTGCCAATATGGGTAATTTAAATCTTACCATGGAAAGGAGGAGGCAAAATACGCTGCATATTTTTCAGTTCTAGCAGTGGTGTGTTTTGTTTTAAAATGGGGTGAGTCTCCTGCTTTGCTATGACCTTGCTGTTGTTTGGTCTCTGAAGCTCATCCCGGCAATTTAGGCTTTCCCTTGTATCCTGGAAATCATCATGGTACAGGAGAGGTCACTACATGGCCTCAACCACCAAGCGCAGTCATCTAGAAGAGACAGCAGTTAAGGTGTGAGAGTGGCCTGCCCTGTGACCAAGGTGGATGATGGGGAGGGATGGGAGGCAGGTGTCTTTTCTTCCTTGCTCAGCTGGACCAAGCAAATTGAGGCCTCTGGCTGCCCTCAATGAAATTGTGTGCAGCCTTGTGGTACAGTGGATGGAGTTAGGTTTCGGAGTCAGAAAGACATGGGGTACAAACCCTTTTATGGCTGTGTGACTTGGGGGAGACTCGGCTTCCCTTGTCTGTGCTTCTGTTTACTCATTGGCAGAATGAGAAAGACCACAGTATCAATATTATAGCACAGTCACCATAAGTGGTTTTTACCTTCTGTCTGCATCAAAATCCTTCAATTGGACACTGTGTGCTTCTCAATTGGGGTCACATAGCAGGATATCGCAGCCCGAGACTAGATTAGATGTTCTCAACCTAAGGTGATGTTGCACCTCAGGGGACGTTGGGCAGTGTTTGGAAACAATTTTGATTGTCGCAGCTAGGATGGGAGTGGTGCTTGCTGCTGGCTGGGATGCTGCTAAACATTTTACAATGCACAGGACAGCCCCTCACAAAAAAGAATGACTCCAATGTCAATAATGCTGAGCTCGGAGTCCCTGGACAGGGGGAAAAGGAGATGCATCTTCTTGTGTTGTCAGTTGTCCTCGATGGTAGAAAATTTACTTTTTAATTTTTTTATTTTTTGAGATAGGGTCTCACTATGTCGCCTAGGCTGGAGTGCAGTGGCATGATCTCGGCTCACTACAACCTCTGCCTCCCAGGTTCAAGCGATTCTTGTGCCTCAGCCCCCCGAATAGCTGGGATTACAGGCGTGAGCCACTGTGCCCGGATAATTGTTTTGTATTTAAAGTAGAAAGGGGGTTTCACCATGTTGGCCAGGCTCATCTCAAACTCCTGGCCTCAAGTGATCCACCTGCCTCGGTCTCCCAAAGTAATGGGATTACAGGTGTGAGCCACTATGCCCAGCCAGTGGTAGAAATTTTAAAACATCATATTTATATTACAACAAATGCAAATATCTTATGGAGGAAGGAGCAGTATTTGCCTGACTTTTTCATGAAAACCTGATATTTACAAAAATTACACTCTGGGTGGGCTGCTTTGAGCTCTGCTAACTTGCTTTTCCACCCTTTGTGACTCAGAGTTCTGTGAAAGCTTCCGCCCTAGGATTGGACTCCAAATCCATAATATAGCCTGGGGTTCTTCCACACTCAGTCCTTTGCTTCCCCTCCTGCCTTGCATCAGAAATATTCTCTGGTCCATCCACACCAAGCAAGAATGGCGAGTAACATGTTTACTATGGGCCAGCTAACATTTTACACACATTTTCTCCTTCATTCAAACTACCAGGAGTGCCTTCAAAACAGACATGAACGTTTTTGCCTTTGAGCTTGAAAGTCCTCCATGTTCCCTTTCTCAATCACTCCTACTCACCCCTCAAAACCCCATTCAGGCACACTCTCCTCTGTCAAGCAGTTAAGAGCATAAACCCTGAATCCAGCTGCCTATCTAGGTTTGCATCCTTCTCTGCCTCTTACTTGCTGTGTGTTCTTGAGCAGGTTGCTTCACTTCTCTGTGCATCGGTTTCCTTTTAAAAAATGGGATGATGATAATATTTACCTCACAGCATTGAAGATTAAATGAGATAATGAGAGTGTGTGAAATAGTACTTGCCACATAATAGGTGCCCAGTGAGTGTTAACTATTACTATTATTACTTGACTTTCTTTGACCTCTCCCCCATCACCATCCTATCGCACCTGCTAGGAGCTGGGTCTCACAGGGTATTTCTGGATTTATTAGGAGGTGTTCGTAAGAGTTTGTAGAAGGAAAGAATGTGATATAGATATGTAGTAGCCACATTTTATAGGATTGGTTGCTAAACTCAGCAAGCAAGCAAGCAAACAAACAAACAAAACAACCCAACCCCAAATAAACTTCTCAGCTCCATGTAAACAGATTCCGCTGCCACTGAGGAAATTCTGTTATGGTTTTCCTGGGCAGATTGAGATTCTAGATAGTGTTTGGGGGCTTTTAAGAATTTAGCCTAGTAAGGGGTCTTAGCTAATGATAAGAAAGGAGATCAGGCTTGGGAACTCCACCCTGGGCAGCTCTGAAATGACTGGCCCTGGAGCTGGCAGAACTCCGGAAGTCCAGGTTCATTAGTTCTGTCTGCCCAGCAATGATGGCAGCAGTAGGAATAATAATCTCTCGTATTCACAGAGGGCTTTACTCATTCTCATTTTCGCCCTCTCTTGCTCTGTGCAGCCATTGCATGCTGGAGTTTATAGTATTACAGCTCTGCCCTGGCTGGTTGTCTGACTTGGCCAACCCTCTTCACTTGTTTGAGCCTCATTTTCCTAATTTATAAAATGGAGCCCAATACTACGTATCTTATGGGTTGTTGTGAAAAGCGAGGTTTAGATCAGAAGAGGCATAGCGTTGGTGGTGGGCTGTTAAATCAGCTCTTTGAAACAGAAGCCCTGATGTGTAGTGTTTGTCAGTTTCCGAGGTATACACACTCCTTCCGTGGTGGATTCCAAGCAGCCAATGTCACATCACTGAGTAGATTTGGGAAGAGATATGTGCCATCTACTTTTCTGTGCAGCTGTGAGCTGACTCCAGCACATTCTGTTAAACCTCTTACACTAACTCTGCTTTATTAGTCAGTGGCTTCCCGATGTGGTGTTGAGAAAGATTCTGAGGCTGTGTCTGGGAACAGAGGAAGGGGGTAATTAAATTCGTTATGGCTGTCTGCCATGGCTGATGGAGGAGAGATGGCACATATATGTAGGGACTTATTATCCCTGGATTTATGAGACTGTATGCAAAAGTTCTTTCAGGGTTTGACACCCAGTAGGCATTCAACCAATGGTACATATTGCAACTGGGCGAAGAGACAAGGATCATTTCTTGTTTTTCATACATTGACACTTGCTGAACACACAGGCAGCAGTTAACTGTGCCAAGGGTTGATAAGTGCTACAGAAGCACAAGGCAGTGTGGTGTAAAGGACAAAGGTTGGGCTTTATGACCTGGGCTGGTATTCTAGCCCATTGGTCATGCGACCTTGGGAAAAATGGCTCATCCTCTCTGATACTCAGTTTTCTCACCCACAAAAAGGACACATTACTGGAGAGACTGAATATTACATCCATTAAAATGAAGCGTGGGAGCTATTGCTGGTGTGTTTTGTAAGTGGCGGTTTCCTTTCCCCTGTTCACTTTGAAGCTGCAAGTGGATTGTTGACCCGTGGCCAACTCAGTGCCATAAACCCTGAAAATCCTGGTAATGATTTCCAAGCAGCAGTAAAACTCAGAATCACTCACACGACTTCTTGTCCCACTTAAAATTTTCCCTGAGTTATTCTTTTCCTTTTGCAAACAGAAACAAGAATACAATGGAAAAAAGTGCTACCTACCCAAACTCTGCAGGTAAATATCCATAAGTAGTTCAAGCCTAGGAACGGCCTTCAATGACGGACAGGGCGGTTTTGTTTTTGTCACATGCCGGGTTCATTATAATCCTTGGAAAAGCAGGTTCCCAGAGAAATGCTGATACAGCTTGTCTCTGTGTTGCTATGATACATGCAAAGCATCACACACAATTAGATCCTGAAATACGGACCCAAGTTTTTAATTACCGAGTTCCTGCCTGTCTTGCAGGGGAGCTTTGGTCACTGTGTACTGATAAGTGCTGCCTTTTGTGTTATTTCCTTTGTGGATAACAAGACTAATTGATCCCCCAATTTGGCTTCTTTTTATTTGGAAGATGTAGGCAGGAACTTGGGCTCAAGTTGAGGAGCCAGTTCCTCCATGAAACAGACTCTCAGGAGGGCAGTGAGGGGCAGGCAATGAGGGGTGCAAGATTCGAGCGTGCAAACACGGAGTGGCACTCACTGTTAACTCTGTGTGTATTTATAGAAGTCATTTAACTGCTGTGGTTACAATGAGGACTTTTTCCTTGGCTGATTTGATCGAGGGGTCTATGGTTTTGCCTTTGGGATGCTAGTGGACACATAAATCATATGGGTGGGTGGTGTCCTGATAAATGCAAGATTCTAAATGAGTTGGTCTAAGGTGAGGGCCGAGACTCTGCATTTCTGTCTAACAAGTGCCTGGCTGATGCCAATGCTGCTGGTTTCTGACCCAGTCTGTACTTTGAGTAGTTGAAAGGAGCATGAAAGCAGTTTGGAAAGTTATTGTACCTTGTAAGGCATTTTATATGGAAAACACTAACATAGAAATTTCATCAGCTGCCCAGCTAGATAATGCTTACTATGTACCTTGGAAATACCCAGTGGTGCACTAAGATTGGAGGCAGTGACCTGGATTGTAACTCACTGATGCCTCTGGGCAGTAAAGGGAATAGATAGTAAGGGCATTGGCTCCAGAAAGACCTGAGTTGGAGCCCTGGCTCTGCTCTTTTATGGATGTGTGATCATAAACAAGTCAGCTCTCCTGTCTTGGCCTCAGTTTCTCTGTCTGTTACATGGGTATGACATCACCATCCCAGGGTGGGTTGAGAGGTTAAGCAAGATGAAAAGTGTAGTGGCTGTCCCAGTACCTGGCTCATGGTGGACCCTCCTTCAGCACGTGTCACAGGTGCACACTGCTTGAGAGTCCCCACCCTCTGTGACACTGGTTCCTCAGGTCAGGGCTCAAAGGGGAGGAAGTGATGGCATCTCCGAGGCAGCCTTCAGCTCTCACAGCCTTGGTCTAGGATGGAGTGATCTGACTCTCCAGGGACCTTGCAGGCTGTTCCTCCTAAGTCAGCAGAAAGGGCTGCAGTGATGATAGCCCAAGCCTATCCCGAGTCTCATTATCCACCCCAGCATTCCTGCCAGCCGTCAGCAGGCTCCATTCCCATGAAGACCAGTGATGCTTGCACCAAGGCCAGTAGCCTTTGAGATTCCTGAGTCAGAAAGACCTAGGTCTTAAACCTCATCCAAGAGCCTTGGTCTTCTCATCTGTAGAAGGAGGTTAATCTTGCCTGCTTTGCATTATCATGTGAGGATCAGAGAGGATCGTGATGAAAATCAGAGTAGCTCCCTCCTTCCATCCGCAGCACTGGGCTCAGAGCTTTGCATGGAGCATTTGAGTCCAGGCCTGAGACTGCCACAAGCATTAGTCTCATTAAACTGCCCAGTTTACAATAGAGGGAGCTGAGGCTCAGAGAGGTTAAGTAACATGCCTGAGGGCACACAGCTGGTGAGGGACAGAGTCAGGATTTGAATCTAGAAGCCCAACTCCTGGGAGTTAGAAAACCCAGCAGCTAGGTGCTACTGGCTCCCAACTTGTTTTTTTCCAGAATCTAACATGGGAGTGACAGGCAGGGCTGGGCCGGGGTGGAAAGAGTACCACTGCTTGATGAGGGTATTAACATACGCAAAGGCATCTCTTTTTGATGACTTTGTGTCTGGGTCCTCTGGGCTTATTGTTACATGATCTCTCCAGCACATTTTAATCAAATATTATGGTTGTGTGATCATAAGAAAGTCAGCTCACCTGTCTTGGCCTTGCTTTCCCTATCCCTTAAATGGAATGATGTCACCCTCCCTCGATGGTCAGAAGGTTAGTAACATGATGGATGTAAAGGACCTGCTGGTCAAGGTATTATGTTAGCAGCTGAAGAATATGCTCAGTGCATGTCTGTACTCCCTGTGCCTGCGCTCCACTAGACCCTGACTCTCCAAACTCTCCTGCCTTGTATGTGTCTAAGATAGCTTGGGCATAGTTAGGGTTTCAACATTTGGAAGGTGTCATATTTGAGCAGCAAGACCTGTGCCCAGGTTGTCTCCAGTCCTGACTGTAGCCTGTGTTGTCAAGGAGAAAGATGCAGGGGCCCTGTCAATCTTTCTAGCAGGAAAGAAAAAAATCCTTAAGACAGCAGGGCCGTGGACAGGGCAGGCAGGATGATGGGCAGCTGCAGAAGCCAGCTGGCTCTGCAGCCAGTCTGTGAGGCAGCAGCTACAGCTTCCTAATGTTAAGGAGGCCCGGCTTCCTGGAGTGCCACTGCGCATTGCAGCAAGTCATGACTAACAAAGCTGTCAGGGGGAAGGGCTTGTTTCCCCCAGCGCACATGTCTCACCAGCTCAAGACTTGTCACTACAGTTATGCCTTTGCTCTAGGCACATGGCCTCTGAAATACCCTCAGGAACCCCCAGGCAAGGAATATACAATATCCATGTCTCTGGGAGTTGGGTGAGGGTGCATTAGGCCAGTATGTGGAGCAGCTGGGGTGCAGGAAAGAGAACAGAAACTTGGAGACTGACTCCAAGCAGTTTAAAGCTGTCTGGCCTCAGCTTTCTCACCTGTAAAATGGGACCAAACACTTTGATTCACAGAGGCAGTGTTATAGAGGGCAAGAGCCTGGCAAGTCTGAATTTGTATCTTGGCTCAGCCACTTGGAAGCTGTGCACTCCTGGGAAAATTCCTTCACCTTTCTGAACCTCAGGTTTTTCTGTAAAAAGGGGTCTAATGATGGTACCTAGACCTCATAGAGTTGTTATGCACATTAAAATAATTAAAATAATGTGTGTAAAATGCTTAGCCTATTGCATGGCAAACAATAAATATTTTTTCCTCTTATTCATGAAGTTGTTCATTTATTCCTTCCAGGCACTGGGAAGGGGCTGGGGATGCAAAAGCAAAAAGATCAACAAGAGTTGAACAGACATTTCAAGAGTTTTTGGGAGAATTAGCTGAGAAATGCATGTGAAGGACCTGGCTTCTGTGCTCAGGAAGCCCTAAGGGTCAGTTGAGGCAAGTCCCTGTATGCTCATCCATTCCTGTCCCCTGAAAACCTAATAATAATGAGATCTGTGCCAGGCATTGTTAGAAATGTTAATTCACTTAATTTTATGATATAGAAGGTGTTATTATCCTCATTTTGTAGATGAAGAAACTGGGTCACAGGGAAGGTAAGTAACTTGCCCAAGGTTACAGAGCTGTTGGATGGTGGAGCCAGGATTATAAAGCAGGTAATCTGGTTCCCAGGTCCTTGCTTTTCACTGCTCCACCAGACAGCTTCTTAGGATGGCAGGCTGGGCTCTTGACCTTGCTTTCCATGCCCATCTCCTATCCACTGGCTGCAAGGTCCATGCTGCCCCCAGATTGAAGCCTTAAGAGATGCCTTCTCCAACTTGAGTCAGCTCAGCTCAGCTCAGCTCAATTCAGCTCAGCTCAACTCAATTCAGCTCAGCTCAACTCGGCTCAGCTCAGCTCAACTCACCTCAGCTTAACTCAACTCATTTCAGGTAAGCTCAGCTCAGCTCAACTCAACTCAACTCAGCTCAGCTAAGCTCAGTTCAACTCAGTTCAGCTCAGCTCAACTCAACTCAGCTTAGCTCAACTCAACTCAACTCAATTCAGCTCAGCTAAGCTCAGCTCAACTCAGTTCAGCTCAGCTCAACTCAATTCTGCTCAACTCAACTCAATTTATCTCAGCTCAGCTCAGTTCAGCTCAGCTCAACTCAACTCAGCTTAGCTCAGCCCAACTCAATTCAACTCAGCTAAGCTTAGCTCAACTCAGCTCAGCTCAACTCAACTCAGTTCAGCTCAGCTTAATTAAGCTCAGCTCAACTCAGTTCAGCTCAGCTCAACTCAATTCAGCTCAGCTCAAGTCACCTTAGCTTAACTCAACTCAACTCATTTCAGGTAAGCTCAGCTCAACTCAACTCAGCTCAGCTAAGCTCAGCTCAACTCAGCTCAGTTAAGCTCAGCTCAACTCAGCTCAGCTAAGCTCAGCTCAACTCAATTCAGCTCAGCTCAGCTCAGCTTAACTCATTTCAGCTCAGCTAAGCTCAGCTCAACTCAACTCAGCTCAACTCAGTTCAGCTCAGCTCAACTCAACTCAGCTCAGCTCAGCTCAGCTCAGCTCAGCTCAGCTCAGTTCAGCTCAGCTCAACTCAGCTCAACTCAGTTCAGCTCAGCTCAACTCAACTCAACTCAATTCAGCTCAGCTAAGCTCAGCTCAACTCAATTCAGCTCAGCTCAACTCATTTCAGCTCAGCTAAGCTCAGCCCAACTCAGCTTAGCTCAGCTCAACTCAGTTCAGCTCAGATCAACTCAATTCAGCTCAGCTTAACTCAGTTCTGCTCAACTCAGCTTAGCTCAGCTCAACTCAGTTCAGCTCAGCTCAACTCAGTTCAGTTCAGCTCAACTCAATTCTGCTCAACTCAACTCAATTTAGCTCAGCTCAATTCAGCTCAGCTCAATTCAGCTCAGCTCAATTCAACTCAACTCAGCTTAGCTCAGCTCAGCTCAACTCAACTCAGCTCAACTCAACTCAATTCAGCTCAGTTAAGGTCAGCTCAACTCAACTAAGTTCAACTCAGTTCAGCTCAGCTAAGCTCAGCTCAACTCAATTCAGCTCAGCTCAACTCAGTTCAGCTCAGCTCAACTCAATTCAGCTCAGCTAAGCTCAGCTCAACTCAATTCTGCTCAACTCAACTCAATTTAGCTAGCTCAGCTCAACTCAATTCAGCTCAGCCAAGTTCAGCTCAACTCAGCTCAGCTCAACTCAACTGAAGTCAGCTCAGCTCAGCTCAACTCAGCTCAGCTCAACTGAAGTCAGCTCAACTCAGCTGAGCTGAGCTCAACTCAACTCAGCTGAGCTCAACTCAACTCAGCTGAGCTGAGCTCAACTCAACTCAACCCAAGTGAACTCAGCTCAGCTCAGTTCAGTTCAGCTCACCTCAGCCTGGGTAAGCCCAACTCAACTGAACTCAATGGAAGTCAGCTCAGCTCAACTCAACTCAGTTCAGTTCAGTTCAGCTCAACTAACCAGCTCAACTCAGTTCAGTTCAGTTCAGCTCAACTAACTTCAGCTCAACTCAGCTGAATTCAACTAAGTTCAGCTCAACTCAACTCAGCTCAGCTCAGCTCAACTCAGCTGAACTCAACTAAGTCCAGCTCAACTCAACTTGGTTTAACTGAACTCAACTCAGCTCACCTCAACTGAACTCAGCTCAATTCAACTGAACTCAACTTGGCTCAACTCAGTGCAGCTCAACTCAACTAAAGCAGAACATGTACCGAGGGGATCCTCAGATGTGAGTGACTACAATGAATGATGAAAAACTTGGGGTCCATATTATATGCTTGTTTTATTCCCTTTGGCCTGATGGGAATCTCATCTCCCTCATTCATGTAAAATAATACGAAGACATTATGTGAGTACACTGCTGTACAGTTTACAAAGCCCTTTTACATATGTAGCTTACTTATAACTATGTTTTCTAAGCCAAGCCAGCTTGGAGGTAGGTAAAAAATGGGAGGGACTGTATGCAGGACAATTAATAATAATACCTACTATTAAATGGACAGCTACTATGTGCTAGGCACAGTGCTAGGTACTTAACAAGCATGATCTTGTTAATCTGGCAACCTGGGAAGTGAGATTATTCTGGGCATTTTACAGATGAAGGAACTGAAGTGTGGAGAGGCTGAGTAGCTTTTCCAAGTCACAAAGCTATAGGAGGTGGAATGGTTGGCTTTCAAAGGCCATATCTTTCTGCAGTTCCACCCTACTCCCAAGAGCTCACCACTATCTAGGGAAACCAGTCTCCATGTCTCTGAGAAATTAGGGCTCAGAGGACAAAGGATGACCAGAGTTATGTCTTTCCACTACTTGTGAGCCAAGAGCTAAAGGAACTGTAAGCTCCATGCCATAAAGGTTTTGAAAGAGTGAACTTCTGGAACTCCCACTTTATGGACCTAGCATGATTTCACTCCTTACCTAAACATATCCTTGCTGAGCTGACACAATGCCTGCAACCTTCCATTCTTGCTGATGGCTGTCTTAGAGTTTGGGCTGGAAGAACAATTGCAGTGCCTCTACCTCAACCTCCTTGTTTTCAGATGTGCAAACTATGGCCACAAGAGACAAATCCTTAGAGCAAGATAGATGAGACACCAGAGCTCAGGCCTCTAGCATTTGCTGGGGTTAATTAAGTCAAAAGCCTGAGAAGGAAGGAGGATTGAAATTCGGCTCTTAAAAATGAACATCAGTCACATTATTGATCCTTTTTTCTTTTCCTTTTTCCTCTTTGTGTTTGGGATTCCTGGATCCCAAAGCCTGCTTACTGCAGGCTTCACACACAATAAAAACCATGTTAATTAAAATGCCAATTTACATCAAAAAGGAGACCTTGTTGTGGAAAGGGTGGAACCCATCAAATAAGCCTGGAAATGGTGTTCTGCTGAGGTGGGGCTCTGTGACATCAAAAGGGAGAAGGATTTTGCTGAGAATGGATATTCAAGAGCCCATTCATTTTTTCCCTTTTGTCTAGATTCAAATTCTCATTTCTGCTATTTTGAGGTGTTCTCTGTGAGAAGTGCCATGGCTTAGTGGCTTGGTGGAGAAGCCATTTCAGTGTCAGATTAGAATTACTTGCTCACTATTGATGGTGTAACCTTGGCCGTGGCTCTTAACTTCACCAAGCCTCGTTTTCCTCATTTGGATAATAATTCTCAACATGCTGGGGTTTCAGAAGGATTAAATGAATACATAAGAACCAGCATTACTCTACAGTTGGTTATTTATTATTATTATTGTTTTTGAGGGGGAATGTCTCAGTCCATTCAGGCTGCTATAACAGAACACCACAGACTGGGTAGCTTATAAATGACAGAGGTTTGTTTCTCACAGCTCTAGAGGCTGGGAAGTCCAAGATCAAGGTAGATTCAGTGTCTGGTGAGGTCCCACTTTCTGGCTCATAGTGCCATCTTGCTGTGCCCTTACATGATGGAAGGGGCAAAGGACTTAGCCTCTTTTATAAGGACACTAATCTCATTCATGAGGACTCCACCCTCATGATGTAATCACCACCCACCTCCAGATAACCTCCCACTAAGACTTAGGTTTTAAAATATGAATTTTGGTGTGACACAGAAATTTAGTCCATTGCAGGGAGCACCTTGAGCTGTAGAACAACTTGATGGCTATAGAACAGGCTTTTCTGTTGGAGGATATTATTGATTAGTTACCTCCTGTCTCTCAAATTATGATACATTCTTTCTCTCCTGGGCCATCAAACAATTTTGTGGAATTTCAGACCTCACGGTGCCTTAACTGGAGTCATATTTATCAGTGAGCAGGCCTGAAATGATGCCATATGCATAAAGCAGATGCTGTAGACGTTCTTTCACCTTGCACCACACTTTTTCCTGTGGCCACTTTGTAGCTGGAAAGCAGGAAACTCTACTTTCTGGTGTTTTCAGAGGTTAGAGCTCTTTCAGCTCTTGGCTCATGGGTGATGAGTGGTCCTCTCTCTGGCGAACCCAACAATGTCTCTTTGTTTTTCTGTTTGCTCAGCTACTCTGATCATGCACAGAAGTTACAGATTTAGCATGTGGCTAGAGGAATTGGCTTTAGAGCCAGACAGAGCTCAGTTTGCATTCTAGCTCTCCAGCCCCACCTGTGTAATCTTGGTTAATATGTAACTTTTCAAAGCCCATTCTCTCTATGATTAAATGTGGTAGAGTAGTCCTGTCTTCCTTACAGCATTGTCAAAAAGAATAAATAAAATTAATTTCAGACAAGTATTTAGTTTAGGGCCCACATGTTAGCTGTTACAATAATAATATATATATTTACAAAAAACCCTATTTTTTTCTTTTATTTATTTATTTATTTATTTTTTATTATTATACTTTAAGTTTTAGGGTACATGTGCACATTGTGCAGGTTAGTTACATACGTATACATGTGCCATGCTGGTGTGCTGCACCCACTAACTCGTCATCTAGCATTAGGTATATCTCCCAATGCTATCCCTCCCCGCTCCCCCAACCCCACAACAGTCCCCAGAGTGTGATGTTCCCCTTCCTGTGTCCATGTGATCTCATTGTTCAATTCCCACCTATGAGTGAGAATATGCGGTGTTTGGTTTTTTGTTCTTGCGATAGTTTACTGAGAATGATGGTTTCCAATTTCATCCATGTCCCTACAAAGGACATGAACTCATCATTTTTAATGGCTGCATAGTATTCCATGGTGTATGTGTGCCACATTTTCTTAATCCAGTCTATCATTGTAGGACATTTGGGTTGGTTCCAAGTCTTTGCTATTGTGAATAATGCCGCAATAAACATACGTGTGCATGTGTCTTTATAGCAGCATGATTTATAGTCCTTTGGGTATATACCCAGTAATGGGATGGCTGGGTCAAATGGTATTTGTAGTTCTAGATCCCTGAGGAATCGCCACACTCACTTCCACAATGGTTGAACTAGTTTACAGTCTCACCAACAGTGTAAAAGTGTTCCTATTTCTCCACATCCTCTCCAGCATCTGTTGTTTCCTGACTTTTTAATGATTGCCATTCTAACTGGTGTGAGATGGTATCTCATTGTGGTTTTGATTTGCATTTCTCTGATGGCCAGTGATGGTGAGCATTTTTTCATGTGTTTTTTGGCTGCATAAATGTCTTCTTTCGAGAAGTGTCTGTTCATGTCCTTTGCCCACTTTTTGATGGGGTTGTTTGTTTTTTTCTTGTAAATGTGTTTGAGTTCATTGTAGATTCTGGATATTAGCCCTTTGTCAGACGAGTAGGTTGTGAAAATTTTCTCCCATTTTGTAGGTTGCCTATTCACTCTGATGGTAGTTTCTTTTGCTGTGCAGAAGCTCTTTAGTTTAATTAGATCCCATTTGTCAATTTCGTCTTTTGTTGCCATTGCTTTTGGTGTTTTAGACAAGAAGTCCTTGCCCATGCCTATGTCCTGAATGGTAATGCCTAGGTTTTCTTTTAGGGAAAAAACCCTATTTTTAACTATTACTTCACCTATATTGATGAAATTCTCTGAGATAAAACACAAATTGCTCACTAACAAGGTATCCAAAGTAAAATGCCTCATTCTCCATTTGCCTTGGGACAAAGGGCAAAAAGAGCTCACTCTGCCATTTTCCTCATTCAATAAAGAAGATTCAAGTGGGCCAACTTTTTCAGATAGGATGGTAAGTATCATTAGTATGAGAAACCAGCAAAGGATACATGTCAACCCCCTTGGCTTGGTGTTTGAGACCTTCCATGATCTGGCTTTCACCTCTCTTTTGGCCTCCTTTTCCTCTGCTCCTCTCATAAGCATGCAGGGTTAGTTTGGTGAATGGCTTCACACTTTGCCACCTCTGTGCCTTTGACCATGTTGATGATTCCCTCAGGAAAATTGCTCCATGCCTCTGCATTCATAAATCCAAACAGACACACCGTTAATTTCTCTGTGTCTTGCCTTCTCACACATAAGGAACATCTATTATATTGGCCTTGTTAAATAATCATCTCACTAGTTTTGACAACACTCCTTCCCATTGGAGTAAGGATGGGGTTCACTATGATCTCCAGCTTACTGGGATAGTCTCAGTCAGAGCTTTCCATTCCTGTAGCAGCAGGAAAGGGGAAGAGAGGAATGAGAAAAAGGGGACACTTATCACTGGAGTCAACTCCTTTTAAGGAGCCTTCCTGTAAGTGTCTCTTCCTCCCTTTCTGCCGATATCTCTTTACATCTTATGGGTCAGAATGTGGTCATGTGGTCATGCCTTGCAAGGGAGTCTGGGAAATGTAGTCTTCTAGCTGAGTGATAAATGTTTCTTATACTAGCAAATAAGAGGACATCAAGTAGGCACTAGTGTTTATGTCACTGTCCCCTTGAACTCACCCACCACAGAAATAGCTAGGGCAGTGATGAAGGTTGGGTAGAGTGCTTAATTTGAGAAGAAAACACTGAACTTCAGTGCTGATATGCCTTCCCTAGTCTAGTTTTCTGTGGAAACTGGAAATCAGCCTGGCTTGAGGAAAGCCCCCTGGAGTGAGTGTCTTGACCCAGATTCCCATGTTTGTTTTGCCCTCCATGACCTTAGGAGCAGGGGACTGAAAGGTGGCTGTTCAGTTTCCTCCATCCCTCTGTGATTCTCATGGAAGCACCCTGCCTATTCTGATCCCAAGCCATGCATGTTTCTGTTGTTACTAAGCTTCTTACCACTGTCTTTGGCTCCTGCTTATAAATGTTTAAAAATATTCACTTGACGCACAGTGGGATTATAGACTCTCTCATTTCCGAAATGAAAAGCAGCTCATGCATTATTCAAGAAAAATATTGTATTATTGAACAAAGGATGGGTACACTCATCCCTTATTATGCATTCTAGTCTTTGCTACCTTATTAGTAGATGTGTTCTGTGAGAATTTTACTGATGGGGTTTGTAAACAAAGGCAGAGATCAAACACTAATGTGTTGAGATGGCATGATTAAAAGATTATCATAAAATCATCAACTTGCATGCCTGGGAGGTCTATAGTCTACTCAACACTTGGGCTCCTTCTACCTATTCCTACCACATGGAAGCTCAACCTTGGCTTGAACACTTCCAGTTGTGGGAAACTCACTACTCCCAATTTCACCTTTGTGCAGTTTGAGTATAAGGAAGTTTGTCTCAAATTGGGCTGAAATCTCTTTCCTTGTGGTCTTTACCCATTGGATTTAGTTTTCACATGGAACAATTCTGTTCCCTTTCTCCCTGATGACCCTTTAGTTTTATACAGATGGCGATTGTTGAAATCCACTTGTGTCATTTCTTTGAAAGGTCAAAAATCTTCTAACTTTTCAGCCATTCTCCATGACGAAAAAGGAGAGTTCATTGGATCTAACAAGGATTTATCAAAGAGCTTTCTCTTTATGATCCAGACATGGTGATAAGCATGTTTATGGCTTATAACACTTTGCAATTAAGCAAAGATTTGCAGGGTATTCAACTAGCAGGATTCAAAATTCCACACCTTTCCAGTCCTGTCTCCCATCACTCTCCCTCTCACCCTTCTTCTTCAGAGTTCCTGAATTTTCTTTTTTTTTTTTTTTCTTTATTCTTTTTGCTCTATTGCCCAGGCTGGAGTGCAGTGGCACCATCTTGGCTCACTGCAACCTCCAACTCCCAGGTTCAAGAGATTCTTCTGCTTCTCAAGTAGCTGGGACCACAGGCATGCACCACTACACCTGGCTAATTTTTGTATTTTAGTAGAGACGGGGTTTCACCATGTTGGCCAGGCTGATATTGAACTCCTGACCTCAGGTGATCCACCTGAGAGTTCCCGAATTTTCTATTCTTCAAACACACCAAGATCCTTCCTGCCTCAAGGCCTTTGTACATGCCATCCTTGCTGCCTGGGATGCCTTCCCAAATCTTCATAACTGCTGCTGCTTCTCACCATGCAGCTGTCATGCACAAGACATCTTTTTAGAGAAGCCTACATAGATTTCTATCTAAACTAGGCCTTCAATCCTACTTCTCCTCCATTACCCTCTGGCTTAGTCCATTAGGGCTGTTACAGCAAAGTACCATAGACCAGGTGGTTTATAAACAACAGAAATTTATTTCTCACAGTTCTGGAGGCTGGGAAGTCCAAGATCAAGGAACCAACAGATATGTTGTCTGGTGAGGGTCCACGTCCTGGTTCATACGGAGTGCCTTTTTGCTCTGCCCTCACACCACAGAAGCAAGGAGGGAGATCTCTATGGTCTCTTTTACATGTGCACTAATTGCACTCATGAGGGCTTCACCCTCATGATCTAATCACCTCCCAAGGGTCTCACCTCCTAATATTATCACATCAGGGATTAAGTTTTCAACATACGAATATTTTTTGGCGTGGGGGACCATAACACTCTCTATTCCATTACCCTGCTTAATTTTTCTGTAGCACTTTCCATGAAATAAGTCAATTCAACAAATATTTACTGAACATCTACTATGTGCCAGCATAGTAATTGTTCTAGGCACTTGGGCGACAGCAGTGAACAAAACAATGATTCTAGCCTTCATGGAGCTTACATTCTCACAGGAGAGACAGAAAATATATGATACACATATGAATAAATTATCTGATACATTAAAAGGAATGAGTTATGGAGAGGAAAATAGGGAAGGTAAGGTTAGAGAGTTGTGAGCACAGGTGGGGCAAGGTTGTGCATTAAATAGGGAGGCTGGATATGTCTCTCTAAGAGATGAGATGTGAGCAAGGACAATTTTATTACATCAAAATATCTTTTAGATTTGTTTATATATTGATTTTTTGCACCCACCCCCCACCCCCCACTGCAGCTGACCTCAGTGTAAGATCTATAAGACCAGGACCTTGTCTGTCTTGTTTTCCATCAGTATCCAGTGTCTGGCACAGTGTAGGCTCTCAATGGGATGTTGGTTGAATGACTGTCAAATGCCTAAATGATAAGATAGGAGGCAGTAGCAGAGGTTTTGGTCCTAGGTGTACTGTAAAATCCATGCACCTGCATGCTTCACTTCCCCCTGTGAATGCTCCTTTTAGGTCTTGCCTCCCTCTTTTCTCTCCCATAGAAGAGTGAAATCACACCTATTTCCAGCAACACATCCTATGGTTATGGCTAGGTAGAACAAGTGCTATCATCCCCATTCTGCAGATGAAGAAACCGAGGCTCAGAGAAGTTCAAGGCTGTGCAGCTCTAGTGACAGAGGGTGGGTTTGAACCAGAGTCATTGCCACTAACAGGAAGGCCAGCAGTTACCTGTAAGCCCCATCTCTCAGTGAGTTTTCTGCACCATCCTCGGACTAGAGCTTCCCTGAGCAGCACAGAGGATGGGCCTTGCCTGGGAGAGCTGACTCTTGCTCTGCTCCCTCCACTCATGTTCTGAGATGGAATTTCCCCCACGGTGAACTTGATGCTTCAAAGCTCTCTCTGAACCAATTCAGTTAAGGCAAATCTGGCTGTGTCTGATGGGTTCTCTTAAACTGACCAAATAAATAGGCAGGGAGCTTTGAATAATTGGCTTTTGCTTCTCAATGCCAATTGTTATAACAATGAATCCTTCATCCTGCCTTTTTTAAAGACAACTAAATTGTCTTTCCGGTCTCAGGAGAAAGATTAACTCTTTGACTTCCAGATGTTTTCAGGGCAACCACTAATTCCTTACCTTGCTACAGAATTGTAAGATTCAAAAGTGCTTTCATACAAAATATATTATTTCAGTCCAGGCATTATGAACTGTGCTACAATATATACAGGACACTTCTAGAAACTGTGTATCCATGGATGCATTCTTTTTTTTTTTTTTTTTTTTTTTTGAGGTGGAGTCTTGCTCTGTCGCCCAGGCTGGAGTGCAGTGGCACAATCTCGGCTCACTGCAATCACTGCCTTCCAGGTTCAAGCGATTCTCCCACCTCAGCCTCCCAAGTAGCTGGGATTACAGGTGCCTGCCACCATGCCCAGCTAAGTTTTGTAGTTTTAGTAGAGACAGGGTTTCGCCATGTTGGCCAGGCTGGTCTCAAACTCCTGACCTCAGGTGATCCGCCCGCCTTGGCCTTCCAAAGTGTTGGGATTACAGGTGTGAGCCACTGTGCCAGGCCAGATGTATTAATTTTTAATAACAGCAAACTTAACTGCAATGGTCATAAAAACAAAGGGAACTGCCTGACTCATAGAACTGAAATGTTTAGAGGAAGAACGAGCTTGAGGTGCAGAGTGATCATTCCTATGGCTTAATTTCCCTTGTAATTTTTTTTCGGTGACTCCCCTTTATTTTGCAAGTCAGATTCATTCTCAAACTAACTCCTGTCATGAATGCAGTATGGTTACAACAAACTGCTTCTTGCTTTCTCACTCATGTCCAGGGCCAGAATGAGCACTTTTGCTTTCACATTCAAGTAAGGGTCCTGAGATTCACCTTGGTGGTACCTATGTCAATCACATGCCCAAGTCTGAACTGGAGACTGGGCTGGGGGACTAAAAGATGCTGATTGCTTTAAGCCAGTCAGAGCTCACTCTTGCTGCAGGCCAGGGCATGTATTTCCCTTAAAGCATATTGGTTGTATTAGGGGGAGAAAGAGGAAGGGATGGATGTGGGAAGGCAGCCAGCACATATTTGCTACAGACTCACTTTAGAATCAGAACAACTGAGGATTGAGTAACTTATTAAAGGGCATTTGGCTATTCAGTAGTGGATCAGGGGCCAGAACCCAGGCGGTCATCTTTGTATTCAGAGTTCTTTCTAAATATCAGATTCTCTCCGCCCTTTGCCTGTGTTGAATTTGTGATCCTCTTTTCTTCGGAGGCTGGGCAGCTATCAGCAGAGTAACATATTAGGGGTGAGAGAAGGTCTCCTTCCTGTCTTGCTGATGCCAGAAATTCTACATAATTACCTTCTTTTGGGTTACAGTATTGCTCATTCATTCAAAAACAAATATTCATTGAGCTGGGAATACTGGCTGGCCTGGGCCATTTGAAAACCTATCTTTTAATCAGGAGTCTTTTCATTGCAAGTAACAGAAACCTGCTCAAGTTACTTTGGGCAAATAAGAGAGGGGAATTTATTCTAAGGATACAGGATACTTTATCCCATCTACTAATCTCTCACATATTATAGAATGATTTTATATGACAAAATGTTTAATAACAATGCACGCATTGTTTATTGGACATATTGATTGACAGTTGAGGTCTCTGTAGCCCGTTTGATAGTTCACTGCATCTTCCTTGGTGAATACCCTGTAACTGTTATTATATCTGGGTTTAGGGAACTTCAGATAAAATCTAGCCCCATTTGCGTGCACTTCCAGATAGCCGATTTAGGCTTAATTACATGGACATGTTCAAGAAAAGTGAAGGGACTGAACAGTTTCTCAGGAGGAAAAGGAGGGATGAATCAGAAAGCTGGATAGTGAACTCTGCTCATTATGAGGCTTAGATATCCAGTGGCTGCAACCTCTGCAGCATGCACGTGTTTTACTGAGCTTGCTTTCTGATTCCAGTCCCACAGGTGCAAGCAAAGACCACTCCAGGCTTATAGGAGGTGTGTTGGTTTTGTAAAGTTTTCTCAACTCATTCCCATGTACGAGCTGGGACCATGGAAAAATGTCCTGGCCATTCAAGTCTTCAGACACTGTCAAAAGAGGATGAGGTGATGTAGACCCTCTTTATGTAGACCCTGAATGACTTTCTTTTGGGGATGGTAAGAGAGTCACCTTCCCATACATCTGGATCTGATCATCTTGAGTCATCCTTTCCAGTTCATGGACTTCATAATGGTCTCCTTATTTCGAAAAGTGGGGGGACCAACACCTAGGCAACCCAATGAGTAGGCAGGTATCTTTCCCCAAGAATGAATGAATTCTTCCTTTTTTTTCCCCCAACAAATTCTGTAGAGCTCTTGTGCTCAAAACTGCGCAGCATCAGAATCAGTTGGGAACTTGCTAGAAATGAAGACCCTTAAGTCCCACCCTAGACCCCAAGTCAGACGCTGTATTTTAGTAAGAATTCCCTGGGCCATTCCCATGCACATTAAAGGATGAGAAGCACTGCTGTAGAAACTGCTTCTCCATCCTCCACATTGCATTTATTTGATTGCTTCTCTGTGTCTGGGAGAAGGGCCAAGGTCATGTCTACTCACCTATACATCTCCATCTCCTATGTAGTGCCAGGTGTCCAGGTGGCACTCAGTAGCCATTTGATGACTAGATGGATGGAGAAAATAAGTTTCCCTGCTTGTCAGGGAGGCTACAGTCCTAGTGGGAGAACGCTGGGGTCAGGAGGAAAGAGAAAGGTCACTAAGCAGTTCTGTTGCATCCAACATTTCTTCAGCATCTAATTTGTGTGAAGTGGTTTACCTACATTATACAACTTACTTCCTTCAAAACTGTCCCAGGTAGGGATCAGCCCTATCATGTTACAGATGAACAAGTGGTGCAACTGCAATTTGCAATTTTTCTATTTTGAGACAGAGTCTTACTCTGTTGCCAGGCTGGAGTGCAGTGTTGCAATCTTAGCTCACTGCAACCTCTGCCTCCTGGGTTCAAGCAATTCTCATGCCTCAGCCTCCCGAGTAGCTGGGATTACAGGTATGCACCACCACACTTGGCTAATTTTTTTGTATTTTTGGCCATGTATTTTTTGTATTTTTCACCATGTTAGCCAGGCTGTTCTCGAACTCCTGGCCTCAAGTGATCTGCCCGCCTTGGCCTCCCAAGGTGCTGGGATTACACATGGGAGCCACCATGCTTGGCTGCAATTTGAATTGCAATTGGCTGCAATTTGAACCCAGCACAGTTGTTTTGCTTTCTTTCTACACAGGCACTCCGTGTTTGTGTGAGCGTGGGCTTGGCACCTAACCTTCCTGGACTCTACTGTCTGAATCTGCAGCAGAGGCTTTGGTGCCATGCTCATATCCCCCCTCCTCTCACACTCACTGTTCCTGCCAACCGCTTCTGTTTGCAAGGAGCCTCTGACTCTGCCTGAGGGCTTCTGCTGGCTCTAGGAACATGTCTGTCCCACGCACAAGCAAGCTAGAAGTGCCAGGGAGTTAACACCCCCAGGAGCAGTCTTCAACCAACAGCAAATGGGAGTTGATGAGTAAACACCCTGTGGGTGGGATAACTGGGTGCATTGGGTGGGATAACTGGGCGCATTGGGTGGGATAACTGGATGCATGTCCTACACCACCTCCAAGATTCTCTCTTGGGATGAAGCCCCTGGGCGCCCACAATGGTGACCTGCTCATTGGTTTCCTTCCCTTCCCTGTCTCACTTTCTTACTCTCCTTCTGGTGCTTCCTGGTATCTTCTGGTAAATACATTGTTTACATTCAAGGCTTTATTTTAGGGTCCTCTAGGAAACCAAATCAAAGACAGCATCTGTTAAATAAAAACAACCGCAGCCAATGAGTTCTGATTGCCTGACACTGTGATGAGCCTCTGTGTGCATTACCTTCTTTAATCTTCATAGCAGCCCTCTGAGGTAGGTGCTGATAAGGTCTCCAGATGAGGAAAATGAGGCCCAGATGGGTGAAGCAATCTGACAAAGCTTGTACATGGTAGAGTCAAGGTTTGGATCTATTTCTGTTTGATGCCAAACCCCATGGTCTTGAAATACTTGCCCTCCATGATCATTTGGATTATTGGATCATTTGGATTATTATTTATAAAGAAAAAGAGGTTTAATGGACTCACAGTTCCACATGGCTAGGGAGACCTCACATCATGGTGGAAGGTGAAAGGCACATCTTACATGGCAGCAGCCAAGAGAGAATGAGAGAGCCACATAAAGGGGGAAACCCCTTATCAAAACATCAGATCTCATGACACTTATTCACTACCATGAGAACAGTATGGGGGAAACCACCCCCATGATCCAGTTATCTCCTACTGGGTTCCTCCCTACAACACATGGGAGTTATGGGAGCTATAGTTCAAGATAAGATTTGGGTGGGGACACAGCCAAGCCATATCATTGCCTGAAATCCTGAATGTGAAGGTTTTTTGAAAAAATGAGAAGTTTAATTGTCATCATTATGTTTTTAGAATGGGCTAATTTTGTCAAAGTCTTTCTTGCCAAAGGGGTTAGGATAAGTCAACCATGGCTGCGGTTGCAAGGGCTCTGATAGGATACTTGGAACATCCTCATGTTAGGATTTGATGGGACTAGAAGGAAATGGAAAAATGCTAAGTCTAGGGACTGGAGATACCTTGACAGTGGAATAGGATGAGGATGAATAGATGCAAGGACAAGCTGGGAAAATGCAGAAATGATCTGGGTCCCCCTAGAGACAGTCCATGTGTGTATGGTGCTTGGGGTTGGGGCGTAACGAAGGACTGTAATAGACAAACCCGTAGAAGTAGAAACAGAAATTATATGTCAGCATGGCAGTCAAAGATGACCACCTGACATCCACATAAATAAGTTCTAGGTGGCAGAATGGCAAACAGCTTTTGTCTTACATGCCACTCTTAGTGACTGACAGTGGTTCCTGGAGCCCTGTTTGGAGGCTTCTTCCCACCTTACAGCAAAAGAGAGTCATGATTGATTAGTAATGTCTGTTTGGGGCACAGGAGTGGAGAGTGTTGGTGCACATGCCACCTGGAGGAACAGACTGAATTCCAAATATGAGTCAGAAGAATTCTCTCAGTCAGGATTGAAGCAGCGTTTACATTTCAAGTAGGCGTTCACTTTCGAAAGGGATGATTTCCCTTTGAAGACAGCTTATCTTTAATTTGAACATATGTGGCAAACCTAGGCAATATGCAAAATTACAGCTTGATTATAACTCCCTAGGGGCAAGGAAGAGAAGAATTGGCAATTTACTGAGTGGAATACACATAGAAGAAGAACCCCGGGCTTCCATCTTTTGGTAGGGGTGCCGTCTGTGTTGGATGGGCTGCGGGGATGCTCAGTTTTATCATAACCTTTTCTGAGTCTGATTTTCACCTCTGGGAACTCAGGCTGCTTGGTCTCATCTAAGCATCAGTGACAAGCTCTGATGGTTGGAGTTTTGTTTTCTTGAGTTACTGCAGATGGGAGAGGGAGGCAGGGAACCCCACACAGGTCACAGTGAATGGGTGCATCCACCTGTGAGCAATGCTGAACACAAACTATTAATAATGCAGCAACTTCTGCCCTTGTGTTTGGAGCTCGTGTAAAATTTGCTGAATCACAGAACTTACCGATGTTGAATGCAGCCCTGTGTGGCAGGAGGATTCAGACTCACACTTTAAGTTCAACCCATAATTTGTACCCTTGATTTCAAAATGCCCTTGGGAATCACCTTTTATCTCACGAGGTGGTGTGAAATTGTCTGCAGATTTCCAATGGAAATTCAGTTTCAATTTGCTTTAATTAACAAAGTGCCCAGATCACTTAGGTGAAGTCTCATGGAGTCAACTTGTCATGAAATTACATTGGGACAAATTCTGTTCATGTTTAATTAATAATTGCCAGGTTAAATGGTTTAACAATGTACACTGAGATTCTATAGTGAGAAGTGGCTTTTCTAAAATGGGCTGTACATTCAGGGGATTAATAGAGGAAGGGGAGACATCATTCCCTTAGTACAAAAGGATGGTTTGGAAGCTGTTAGGTGGAGTACTGCTAGAGAAAAAGGGTGAAAAGGAGATTTTTTTTAGATTGGTAGTGAGTGCTTGAAATTTAACGAAATAGGATTGATGCTGAGGCTAGGATGGGTGAGATGGAATGCCAGGATTGATTAGCAATGTCTGCCATGGGTAAGGGAGGAGAGGAAATAGCACACACACATATGTGCTGTCCCTTCTCCAGGAGAAAGCTGTTTAGAAACACAGGGCCGTAGAGCAGACATTAACTGTCCTGGAAGTGAGAGAGAATTGGACAAAGTCCATTCTGACGGCCATTACTGGAGGAGAACTTTTGATTTAGACATTGGCAGACTCCAGAAAAAGCTCGCCTCTCCACCCTCCTCTGTTTCCTAAGAGGATGAGCCAAAGATATTGTTTAGGAGCTAATGCAAATGAGGTTTTCAGGCAGAGGAGTGACAAGTGAGAGAAAAGCAAATGTCTCCTTTTGGCACTGGGTAATGACTAGTAGGACTATAAAAGAAATTGCTTTGTGGAACCACGACAAGAATGGTGCTCGATTTTCCTTGGAATTTCCACTTCTTCCAGAGCTATGTGATGGAAAGTGTTCACTCAGCTTTGAATAGGGATTCAAATGCCGGCTCCACCAGGTATTACCTAAGTATGCTTGGATAGGTCATTTGAACGTTCTGAATATTATTTTCTTCACGTGGAAATTAAGACTAAAAATACAAAACCCATTTAACTCACACAATTGTGCCAGAAGTGGAATATTAATGTCTCCAATTTGGAACCTACATGTGCAGCTGTGACTAACACACTGTCAGGCACATAGTACATGTTCAATAATATGAATTCAGAAAGGAAAATTCCATTTAGGTTTAGACTCTCCTGGTGTTTGCCCCATCTTTTGCTTCTGCCCTTAAGGTTCTGGAACCCTTCTTTTTGGAGATCATGCCTTCCAAAATGTTTACAGAAAAAAAAAAAAAGAAACTTCCAAATTCTGGTGGCTTTGGACACCTTATCACCTCTGTGAATTCAAGAGATGCTGCAGGAAAAGGCAGTGTGATTGTTCAAGCTCACCCCAAGTGAGAAGACTTGGCCAGCCTGTCTAGATGATTGAATCCCTTTCTTGATGAATGTCCTGGATGTTGGGGTTTTATGTACTTCATTTTCTGCGACTGGGGGAGGGAGCTAGGGACACTCCCTGCCCAGGTCTTTATGAAGCTCCAAGGTGAGAATCACTGCCAGATGATTTCTGACCATCTTGTTCTTTTAGGAGCTAAGCTCTGCCTCTCATTTGTTTGGTTCTGGACTCATGCAACCCTTACAAACCCAGGGAGGATGAATTTTCCATCAGAGTCATAAAAGACTTCAGGCAGGAAGGACCTAGGGGATTGGCAAGACAGTCCTTACCCATGGAGCTCCACTAGCAGAAGGAAAGTCTACTCATGTCTGATTCTACAATCCTGTCTGCCTTAAGGTGATTCACAAATTGTTAGCAGTGGATGGGTGGAGAATTCAAGGGTTCCTGCTTGTGTTTTTACCACTCTCCATTCTGGCTAAATATAGTTGAGCTTCTGTGATAGTAATACATCTAAATAGCAGATTTTTCTGCTATTACTGTGCCCTGGATCAACCCATCATTACCCTATCCTTGGCCGTAACTGTGCAGACACCAGGTCTGCCAGGGTCCTTCCTCACTTTGGAATTTAAACCACAGTAATTCTTTCTTATTTATTTTTCCTTGCGTGGATCAAGGCTAACATCATCTGCTGCCTCTTGCTTCTCCTCTTGCACACTGAGAAGGTCGGAAGTCCACATCCAGAGTCAAGCATTGCTGGGCTTTTGTGTTGGGAGTATTTGAATGTCTTGCCCACGGAGAAAGAAAGGCCCCGCTCTCTGGGTCTCTTTGAGAGCACTGAGACACGAAGCCCTGGAGGCATTTCCTTATGGGCAATCAAGGGAGAAGCAAAAGCCGATTTTTCTGTTTTCTGGCAGCAGCGTTTGCTTTCCTTCTCTCTCTTGGGAAATTAGCTTGCTGGCATGGACAGAGGGAAAATAAACAAGCCTAACCTGAAATATGCATTAGGGTTGAGCTATTTTTGGAGATTCCCAAGATTGAAAATGGCTGAAGGCTGACCAGTTCCCATCTGCCCTGAATTAACTTTCTGAGGTTTTGTGGGGAGAGTGAGGGGCCTGGGCATATCAGGACACTTAGCTGAGATTGGCAATGATTTGTGGATCTGAGCAAAAGAATTATGGCCATGAAGCATCTATTCCTCTTAGAGACTAGCTCAGAGATGAGATGGAGAAGGAAGCTGTGTCAGGATGGGTACAAGGGTTTGGAATTCAAGGGGAGCCTGGGACTTCCCTGTTACGATGTTGGTTGTGTTTTCTCCTGAGTAGCAAAGAAGTCTCAGTGCAGAGAGGGGAATGCAGGAGCCTGCTTCATGGGCTTGGGGTTTCCTTTTGGAGTGATGACAATGTACTAATCGCTGTTGATTTGCTCACTTTAAAATGGTTAAAAGAAAAAAGAAAAGAAAGAAAAAAGAAGGACATATGACAGGACCATCCAGTGGTCCTTACGCACTGAACGCACGTTTAGATTACCAGGGAGCTTTGAAAATACTGATGCCGGGCCCCACCCACAGAGATTCTGATTCCATGGGTGAATTTTAAAGGCTGCTCAGTAGATTCCTACCTGCAGCAAAGTTAAGAATCATTGAATAGGCTGGGCATGGTGGCTCATGCCTGTAATCCTAGCACTTTGGGAGGCTGAGGTGGGAGGGTCACCTGAGCTCAGAAGTTCAAGAGCAGCTTGGGCAACATAGTGAGACTTTGTTTCTACAAAAAATAAAAAAAAATAACATAAAAAGTTAAAAAAGAGAATCACTGAATAATCTCAACGTTTCTGCGAACTCCATGCTTTTCTGTGCAATGAGAATTTGTCAATTCTTCTCCCACAGCATTTTTAATCTTTGCTAACTGTGGAGTAAAAGCCCGACTTTTTAAAATTTTTGGCTAAAGATATTCTAGGCATGGGCTTTTAGGAAAGATAGTTTTTGAAGTGGGGGTGCTAAGAGGAGACTTTCCAGGAACCTTTGAAATCATCCCTGCCTCCTGTGATCCAGCCTCTCTCAGCTACAGGAAAAGGCCTTTCCCAGCAGCATGCTTGGTCTCAGCCCATTCAATATTTAAAATTACGTGCACAACATTTAACATATATAGGTACTGAACTTAAATGGATTCAATTCAATTCAAATGGTTATATTGAGGAACTACTGTGTGCTGGGTGTTGTACTGGACCCTTTTAAAGAGGGGAGGAAGCAACATGAATCAGACCTCAGTCCAGGACCTCACCACTAAATTGCAGAAGACAGAATGTTATAAAGAAAACAGTCATGCTTCTGTCAGTTGTTAATCTGGACAAAGGATCTACTGTGTGCTGTGCCCTTAACATGGGCCATCTTATTCTGAGATAGCAATTGTTTTATTTATGTATTTATGTATTTATTTATTTTTTATTTGAGATGGAGTCTCACTCTGTTGCCCAGGCCGTAGTGCAGTGGCGTAATCTGGGCTCACTGCAACCTCTGCCTCGCAGGTTCAAGTGATCCTCATGCCTCAGCCTACCAAGTAGCTGAGATTACAGGCACCCACCACCATGCCTGGCTAATTTTTGTAATTTTAGTAGAGATGGAGTTTCACCATGTTGGCCAGGCTGGTCTCGAAGTCCTGACTTGAAGTGATCTGCCCACCTTGGCCTCCCAAAGTGCTGGGATTAGAGGTGTGAGCCACCGCGCCTGGTGTAATTGTTTTATTTCTAATTTATAGTGGAGGACACTGAGTCACAACAGGTCAAGTCATCTGCTCTGAGCCTCGTGGCTGAGAAGCGGTCGGGCCAGGGCGCAGCTCCCGACCACTGTGCTTGACTGCTTGTGTTTTGAGAGACAGCTCTGACTTCGCTACCAAAGAGTCATGAGAAGAGTTATGCTGGTAGAGGGGAGGGGGCGGTTCATTTTACAAGAGGAAGATCTTTCTCCATACCCTGTCCAACAAGACAGCATAAACCATGGGGCTGTGCTACGTAACATTGAATTATTAATAGTTTAAATAAAATTTTAATATTTAATTTCTCATAACACCAGCCACATTTCAAACACTTAGTAGCCACATGGGACCAGCGGCCCCCCTACATTGGACAGACCAGACATAGAACATTTCCGTCATTTCAGAAAGCGCTCTTGGAGAGCACAGATCTAGACCTTTTATCCAACCTCAAGTTCTCGGTGGGTTCAAGCTCAGCTTTCTGTTGGTTCTTTATTCAGATGGTAACTGCAGTGTGACTGCACCTCTTATTTACAGAGGTGTTTGTTGTTGCCCGGGGTCTCTTCATAGCTCGCCATTTTTTCCTTTATAGTACTCTTCATTATGTATATTAGTTTTATTTTTTTATTGCTGTTGCAACAAATTACCACAAATGGGGTGGTGTAAGATGCAAATTTACTATCTTACAGTACTGGGAGTCAGAAGTCTGAAAAGGATCTCACAAGTCACATCTGGGTTAACATCAAGGGGTAGGCAGGGCTGTGTTTCTTTCTGGAGTCTCTGGGGGAGGATCTGTTTCCTCCCTTTTTCAGCTTCCAGAGGCCACCCACATTCCTTGGCTCATGGCCCCTACCTTGGACTTCACAGCCAGCAATGGGCAGTTGAATCCTTCTCTCCGCTCATCACTCCAACTTACTCTCCTGCCTCCCTCTTCCACATTTAGGGTCCCTTCTGATTACATTGGGCCCACTTTGATAATCCAGAATAATCTGTGTATTTTAAGGTCGGCTGACTAGCAAACTTAATTTCATCTTAATTTCCCTTTGCCATATAATGCAGTATATTCACAGGTTCTGGGGATTAAGATGTGGATGTCTTTGGGAGGCCATTGTTCTGCCTCCCATACCATCTAACATTCTAGGAGGAAGCACAGGAAAATAAATAGAACCCATGGATGTGGGGGAGGAGTGGCAGGTGAGAGGCCAGGCTTTGTGATTTGAAAAGCCGTGGTGGATGGTGGTGATAAGAGGAGGGGCTTTCTGGAGCTGACTGCCTGGCTTGGAATCTCCCATTGTGCTCTTGCATATAGACATCTTCAAGCCTCAGTTTCCTCACCTGTAAATGGAGAAAATGCAGGATGCCTCCCTCACAGAGTCATGGGGAGGATTAGAAAAGATAATGCATGTGAAGCTTTGGCAGATAGTAAATCTTCAAATGTCAGTTACCATTTGGAAGCTAAAAATGCCTTCACATTACGGCATATATGCGTTCTAGCTTTGAAAATAGATCCAAATTCCATTTTTGTCAGGAAACATTCTGTTCCCCATCCCTGTGTGTGTGGTGGCCCCTTGGAGTGGGGTGGTTGTGAACGCTGTGTGGTAGGAAGCCCTACCTGTTCAGAAGGCGTGATGGAAGGCAGATGACCCAAAGAGTCTCCTTCTGTAGTATGCTAATAGGCTTGAAGTCTTGAAGGCCAGAAGCATGTTATTCTTCTACAAACCTAATAGAAATACTTTTCTCATTCTGAGCACAATGAAATGAGCTAGAATGGATGTATTTCAATAAATTCCTAGAATTCCAGGGTCAGAAGGGAATCTATTTGGATTATTGTAATGATGCTTGTGTACTGTCTGTAATAGCTTGCTAAAATAGTTACCCATGTTTAAATGACCTAAAGATAGCAATTTCACTATATTTTAAGTAAAACATTTTCATTGAATAGGCAATAAATGTACATGGTGCAAAATGTAAAAGAATATATAGACCCAGCCATGCAGTTTTACTCCAGTTCCAACTATTGGTCTTGGCTTCTCCTGTGTCCTCCAGATGTATCCTGTGATATATCCTGTGCACTTACAGCCTATGCACTTCTGCCTTGCCTATACTTCTCCCTGCCTCCCTGCACCAGTGGTAGCTCACTGTATTCATACTCTGTATCTGCCCTGCCATCCCTCCTCCCTTTTGCCAATTTCAACAGTGTGTCTTGGATGCTGTCCAATATTGCTACAAACAGAAGTATTTAATTGCATGGAGGTACCATAATGTATTTTACCAATTTTTTTTTTTTTTGATTTGGAGTCTCATTCTGTCACCCAGGCTGGAGTGCAATGGCATGATCTTGGCTCATTGCAACCTCCGCCTCCCAGATTCAGGGGATTCTCCTGTCTCAGCTTCCCAAGTAGCTGGGATTACAGGCACACACCACCAAACCTGGCTAATTTTTGTGTTTTTAGTAGTAGAGACGGGATTTCACCATGTTGGTCAGGCTGATCTCAAATTCCTGACCTCAGGTGATCCACCTGCCTCAGCCTCCCAAAGTGCTGGGATTATAGACATGAGCCACTGCGCCTGGCCCCAATTTCTTATTTATAGTTTTTAGGTTGTCCCCACTGTTTGACTATCACAGTGCTGCAAATAACTTTTGTATCCATAGCATTTCTCACAAGTTCAAGGATGATGTTTTTTTCCCCAGTGGAATTGCTGGGTCACATAGTATGTGCATTTTTAACTTTAAAAGTTTGTGCCAAATGGCTCTTCAGAGATGTTTATCAATTTATCTTCCCACCAGCAAATATGAGAGTGACTGTTTCCCCACAATCTCAATGCCACAGTTTGTTATCAAACATGTTGATTTTTGCCAATTAGAAACTAAAAATATGTTGCTATAGTTTTAAGTTGTATTTAACTTATAATTAGTGTGGATGAGCATATTTTGGTATGTTTAGATATTCTTTTTTAGACGAAAAAACTTGGTCAATTTTTCTATTGAGTTGTTGGTCTTTTTCTTACTGATTTATAGGATTTCTTTATCTTTAGCAAATGACCTTTTTTTCTGGTTTGTACAGATATTTTCCCCAGCCTTTTAGATCTTTTTAAAATTTCCTTTGTGGTTTTTAAAGGTAGAAATTGCTTATTTTTATTTGTTTAAATATACCCCCATTATATATGGGTTCTGAATTTTAAATGGTTCTTAGTGTTTTCTCTCCATCAATGTTTTGGGAAAAAACACCTCCCATCCTTTCTTTTAGTATTTTAATGGTTCCATTATTTTATGTTTAAATCTTTGATCCATCTGGAATTTGTTTTAGTGCAATAAGGATTTGAGTTTATATCTTTCCAGATGGTTTTCCAGTTGTTACCATTTATGGAGTAATCTGTCTTTCCCCAGTGGTATGAAAACACTGCCATTATATACTAATATCATGTATGTATGTGGGTCTATTTCTGGATTTCCTGTTCTGTGATTTTCCACCCTTTGAGACGCCTCATTTTGTTTCTGAGCTCTAATACTCTTTGTCCCAAGTCCTCAAAAGCATGAAGAAGGAAGCTCCTGTTTGGTTGACAGGATTGTAGACTTTTCAGTGGCTTCTATTTGGGACCAAACTCATGCTTGGGATGGTGACTTATTAGAAAGAAGGGAATGAGGGTTAGAAAATTTCTCCCGATCATTAAGCCCAATCATCTTCTTTCAGAATTCAGAGGTTTCAAATTGCTGCATTAAGGAGATAGAATGAAAAATGAGTTGAACTCTGTAATGGAGAACAGGTTGATGGTAATAATGATAATATTGGTGATTGTAAACCACCATCCTGCTGGTGCTGGGCAGCTTAAATATGTTATCTTATTGATTCTTACACCAAGTGATACATTAACATTTTTTATTTCCATATTACATAAGAAGGAAGTGGAGATGATACAAAGTAGAGAAGGGATTACGACCCATGTATAACCAAATTCAAACTCAGGATTCCTATTTACTCTGTATTGTAGGATCTTTGGCACAGTATAACCAATGAAATCACATTTTGTTCACTTATTCTCTCCTTCATTAATCATTTCATAATTCCTTTGCAGCCTTTGGTTATTATTAATAGGAATCAGAAAATTACATACTTTCAGACACAGGCAGGTAACATAAATGAATAAAGTTGCCCAGGTGGGATATGGAAGGAAGTGGTGAAGGCTGTGCCAAATGAGAGAGTACATGACATGTCTTCAGTTGACCCTACTCATTGTTGCTGGTGGAGAAAGGTGAGCCTAGTGTTTGTTGCCCAATCTTGAGATTCTTAAGATGCACCAGACATCTATATTTTTATATGAAACCTTCCATTTTTTGCATGCCAACAAATTATAAAGACAATCAATGTATGTTCTTTAAAGCTTGATACTTAATTCTGAAAGTCTTTGTAGATGATACATTAAACAAATGGATATTTATTCAACTGAATATGACTCTGCAATGGAAAGGAAGGAAATTACTGATACCTACACAAAGCATGAATGAATCTCGGAAGCACAGGGCTGAGCAGAAGAAGCCAGACACAAAGAGCACATATGACAGGTGTCCATTTACTTGAAGTTCTAGAACAAGCAAAATTGACCTATCATGAGGCCAGGGATCAGCTGGGAAGAAGGGAGTGAGGTACCTTCAGGGTGCTAGTAATATTCTCTAGCTTGATAGAGGTTTAAATTACACTGTTACATGCATTTGTCAAAACTCAGTGGATGAATACTTAAAATGTGTATATTTCAACCTGTGTAAGTTGCATACAAAAAACCTGCAAACAAATATTGGAGTCTAGTTACTGAAAATCATGCTGAAGTATTTAGGTGGAAGTATACTGACATCTGCAATATATTTTGAAATGAACCAAAAGTAAGATGGATTGATGGATGGACAGATATGTGATACACCAAGTTCAGTAAAATGTTAATGATTCAATGTTGCTCTGTGTTGAAAAGTTTCATAATAAAATATTGGGAAAAATTAGCAAAAACCCAATTAAAAAACTATGTATGTGTTCACCACACACACACACACAGACACACACAGACACACACACACACACCCACCCACCCCTGTGGAGCTAGGTCTGGTTTCTGGGAACCAATTTTCAGTAGTCTTTAACTTTTGCATTATATCATCATACTTCTCTGCCACTCTATTACATGGTGTAACCTCAGAAGTCGCTTATAAGGGGATTGTTCCTGCAGCTCCAAGCTCTTTGTTCTTCCATCCACTTTGCATGGGGCTTGATAGATCTGGCATGGTTTAGTGAGTGAAGGTATGAGAAAATCCATCACCTGATGACATCATTAACATTTCTCCAACATGACCTGTCTGAGATAAAAGCACAGCCTGGCCTCCTTGTCATTAATCAAGGGAAAAGACCAAAACCATTTTGGCCACACAGCTCCTTAGCCCCTTCAGGTAATCCATCTTGCTGCATTGACACTCTCTTTCCATTCAGCATTTAAATTCAGGGGGAATGAAGATTAGCCCAGAGCAGTCTCTTCATTAGAGAAGAGGGTTTATGAAGAGTGTTTGCAGCCTTTAAAACTGTTCCCTGTGTCGGTTGAGCACACACAACTTTCACTCATTAGTAGCATTTCAGAGCAAGTGGCCATGTCTGAGCTGAATACCCACCGGGTGCCCTTGGCTGGGCTTAGAATAATAAAGAATATGACCAAGCAGTGTCAGAGTCTTGGCGGTACTGCCAGAACTGCAGGGAGAAAGGAACAGGGGGAGTGGTTTCTCCTCTAAATACACTCTCTAAAAGTGGCACCTTTTCAATAATTTTAAAAGACAATTTATTATCATAGTAGTTCAGACTATGATGAATACAAATTAGAGAAAGCAAAGGTCAGTCTTGTAAATATATCATTGATGCATCAGAGGTCAAACCTGGAGACATTTACAGATTGCAATAAAAAGGCAGCACCTTTTAAAATGGGCTTTTCCCCATGTTAGCTGAATTATTACTGGAATGCTCACTCCTTCTTCTTGGAAAATAATAATGCTTTAGTTCCCTGCATGATGTCATGATTTTGACTTGCTTTGGCCAACGAAATGCAAGCAGAAGTGACAGGAGTCTCTTCCAAGTAGCTGATTTAAGAGCCATGTCCTCTTTTCCCTCTGCCAAAGCAATGTCCCAGATTGTGGCTGCTCCAGCAGCCTATGTCCCAGGGAGAAGAGATGTGGATCACAGCCACAGCTGACCCTGATGGACGTGCAGTAGGAGCAAGAAACAATTACTTCATATTGTTATATCACTGAGTTTTTGGGGTCATTTGTTACTGCTGCATAACCTGGCTTTCCCTGACTGATACACTCACTAGCCAGCAAAGCAGTTCTCCTCCTGTCCAAGTCTCCCAGAGACAATCCTTTTGACATGACAACTTCTTCATACAACTTCGACCAGTTTTGAAATAATGAGAATTACACAGTGCAAACTATCCTAGATAAAGCAATTTAGGTGTAATGACGTGTGGGGAGGGTGGTTGTCAAAAGAAGCAGCTATGTGGACTAGTGGTGATGAGGGTGGCTATTAGGGTCAAGGGACCACAGGGCAGTATGGAGCAGTCATCTAGAATTTGACAGACTGAGCTTGAGTCCTGGACCTACTCTTCACTAGCTGTGTGGCTTTGAACAAAACCTTTGGCCTCTCTAACGTTCCCTTTGTAGCTAGTAGATGGGGTTGTTATGAACTGAGTTATATGAAAGGATGAGGTCAATTGTAAGGCCTACTGTTGGGGTGGTGGTTGTTAATTTCTTTCTCTTTCTCCTCCTCTTCTTCTTTCTCTTTTTTCTCCTCCTCTTCTTTTTCCTCCTCCTCTTCCTCATTGGCTTGAATAACAGTAGGGAGGAAGGTGGGAGATTGGAGGTATAGCATGAATAAGACAGGGTGCACCTAGAGACTCAGAGGGCTCCAGCCTCTTCCAAGGAGGGGCCATGTGTTTGAAGTTTCTGGGGGACATATTTAGATGACAACTCTGCCACTTGCTAGCTGTTTTACCTTTCTTGAGGGCATGGGCCAAAGGGAAGTTTGATGAAGACATAGATCTTGCTTCAAAAAAATTGTTTTAAAGTCACAGTATTTTGGGAGGCCAAAGTAGGTGGATCATTTGAACCCAGGAGTTTGAGACCAGCCTGGGCAACATGGCAAAACCCCATCTCTACAAAAACTACAAAAAATTAGCTGGGTCTGGTGGTGTGTGCATATAGTCCCAGCTACCTGGGTGGCTGAGGTGGGAGGATTGCTTGAGCAGAGGAAGCTGAGGCTGCAGTGAGCCGTGATCATGCCCCTGCACTCCAGCCTGGTGAAAGAGTGAGACCCTGTCTCAAAAAAAAAAAATGTAGAATTACAAAGGGAATAAATTATTTTGTTGGCAAAATATTATAAACAATAAATATGTGATAGAATGATACATGTACTTCCTTAATAGTGCATTAAATAGATCCAACAGCAGGTCTAATAACTATCAATATTTCAACATTGTGCTAAGCATGAATAGTATTTTGTGATGTTTACAATAATTGTGCTGTGATGGCAAAGTATCTGTGGTTTTTCTTGGTGACAAAATCATAATAAGGTAAGTATCACTGTGCTTGACTGTCTACATTCAGTTGAAGGAAATGAAAACTTTCAGCTAGAGGTTACTAAAAAGTCTTCCTCTAATGTTTTCCCATTGAAGTTGATGGACTCCCTAAATTCTATCCAGGACCCTTTGAGGGTTTGTGAACCCTGGGTTAAGAACCCCTGCACCAACTTAATTTTCTTGAGGAAGTCACACTTCTTCTCTGAGCCTCAGTGTCCTCATTTGGAAAATGGGTGCATAGCCTTTGATGTTTTTCCTAAGCATGGGACTCCATTACTCTACAGTGAGCAGTCCTTATAGGGCCTTGATTCATTGGATAATAAGGTTTGAAGAAGACTGAGCACATCTTTCTGACCCCTTTTCACTCCAAATCCCATGAAATAACAAGAGAGGGAGGGGAGACAGAGGATATGAGAGTGAATATAGAGCAACAGACTGGAAAACAAGAAAAAGTAGCAGAATAGCATCAACAAACCAGGATTCTTGAGGAATCCCTAACAGATCAAAACCAGATCATGCATTTGGAGAAAGAGCCATTGCAAACCACAGCCTAAAACATATTTAAAAGAATATCTAATTTTAAGGAGCTCTTTGTGCCAAGCACGATGTTAAGCTTTGTACTTGCGTTATCTACTATAATTCTCACAATATCCCTCTGACGTAGTTTTTGCTAGTACTTCCATTTTATAGATAGAGAAACTAACGCCCAGTGGGTTGAGGTATTTTGCCCAAGATCACACAACCAGAGAGCGACAGAGCCAAGATGTTGGGCTGCCTGGCTTCAAAGCCTATAGTCTTGTTCACTGCACTCTCCCAGGTTGGTTAATTGCTGCATTTAATTCTTATGCAAGAAGGAGCCTTTCTTTTTTTTAAAATCCTGCTAGAATCTGTAGGCTTAAGAAACTAGGACAAAAACTGTTCTGGCACCACTTCTAGGTTTGGGAAGAGCTTAAGCTGCACCACGCCATTTTGGGGCCAATGAAGTCTTCATCACCCCCGGCTCTGGGTTAGCAATGCAGGCGGGAGCTGTCTGGCTCTGGGGGCTGTCGGGAAAACCCACGCTAATCCGTTCAGGAATATCTGCGCTGGAACACAATTACCTCACCGTTTCTCTTCAGTTCTTTTCTGAACACCATTTGCCCTAAAAATACTCTTTGACATTATGCACAAACATTGAAGAGACATTTATTTGGCCCTGACCTTTGACGGTTCCTGTTAAAAGAGATTCAATGACACACAAATGGGACTGAATTATTTATAGATCCCAGGGGAAATCAACGTTGCTTTTATCCCTATTGAAAGTGCATGGAAGGCCAAAAAGTGCCAAATTAGCTTTGGCTCCTTACTGAGGGACTCCAGCTAGACTCGAGGGTGCTTATGAAAGTTATGGGCGCTCTCCATGGTTAGATCTTTGGAAATATGCATAACCCTGGGCTGTTTTTCCTTTCAAGTATTTTGAAGACAAAGGTCTATACCCTTTTCGTAAGAAGCTACCATGATGAGCAAGGTGTAAGGAGTATCTGGAGGCTTAAATAACCCATGAGGTTCACTTATGAATTTATTACATCAACTGAATACAAATTGGACACTGCTTGATGCTGGGCACTGAAGAGAAAGGGATAAATTCATTAATGCAGTTGTCCAAAGATTCAACCCATATTTAGTGTCTTTCTGGGCAGGTTGTTTCAGGCATTGGATGCATGTAACAAGACTGACAAGGTCCTGTTTTCATGATTAAGATACCCTTCCTATCCTGAAGGAACTCAGCATAATGAGTGCCTGATAAGAATAATAATAATAGGCCAGGCACCGTGGCTCACGTCTGTAATCCCAGCACTTTGGGAGGCTGAGGTGGGCGGATCACCTGAGGTCAGGAGTTCCGTACCAGCTTGGCCAACATGGCGAAACCCCGTCTCTACTAAAAAATACAAAAATTAGCCGGGCGTAGTGGTGGGTGCCTGTAATCCCAGCTACTCAGGAGGCTGAGGCAGGAGAATCACTTGAACCCGGGAGGCGGAGGTTGCAGTGAGCCGAGATCTTGCCACTGCACTCCAGCCTGGGCGACAAGAGTGAGACCCGTCTCAAAAAAAAAAAAAAATGATCATCATCATCCACATTTATTGAACGCTTACTATTTGCCAGGCACTGCCCTAAATGTTTTTCATGTATTAACTCAATGAATCGACCTAAGTACTCAATGAGATAAGAATTGCTAATATCATTCCCATTTCATGGTTAAAGACAATAAAACACACAGTGTTTAAATAACCTGCTCGAAGAGTCAAATTTCAGAAGTTTTAAGGCTGTAATTCAGACCCAGGCAGTCAGCTTGCATGTAATCTGTGCCATTGTAGAGGTGTCTATGAGAGCTGTAGGGCTCAGAGGCACAGGGCTCTCTGTCAATGAAGGAAGAGGTGTCTGAACTGAGTCTTCAAAGATGAGAAGTTTCCAGGTACCCAAAGTGGGACAAAAAGAACAGGCCATTTAACCTCTCTGAACTGCATTTCCTCACCTTAGGATGTAAGGTTTTTAAGAGGAATGAATGAGAAATCATAAGTATAGTGCCTTCTTTGAGGTGCCCGAGGGCAGAAGCTGAGCAGCACAGCTCTTTCTCTCTCTCTCTGTTCCTTCTTTCTGCATTTAGAGCCCCTAGTCTGCTGCCCCAGAGAATCTCCAACCTCAACCCAAGGTGTCCAGCCCCTCAGCTTTCAGGGCTGCCAGGCATCTGATGAAGATATACTTTAATGCATGAGCTGTAATGTGAAAACCTACAATGGGAAAACAGAAGGCACTCAATGCCTACTTTTCAATTGTTTATTTATCTTTATGTGCAGGATGGGGCAGAATTTGCTCCAGAACCAAGTTCTTGAGGCCACTATTTGGGGGTTGGGAGGCCATAAACATGGCCAGACCTGCAGATCACCAGCCAGGTTTATCAACCTGGGGTAGTTCTCCGTGACACCAAGTTTAGGTTTTATTCTCTTTGACTATCTGGTGAATAAAAATTAGAAGGTTGGGAGTTTCCTTCTGGGGAAGTGTGCTACCTTTCTAACCATTTTAATATATAAACAAGATCTTCAATGGGAGAGAAGGGAGCCAGCTCTGAGCTTCAGAGGGGCCCAGGGAAGTTGCACAGGGGGAGGCCATATTTGCATTGACCTTAAAGAGCATTTTATAGCAGACAGCAAGTACTCACCCTGGGGTTCCATTTCCTAGGAAAGCATTCTTCCCCTATGAACAGGGCAGAACGTGTGTCTTTTCTCCCAAAGAAGGAAGAGAATCCATGTTGTTCGTGTGAGTGTGGGGTACCTACTGAGATAAAATCCCAAGTCATCTTTACTGGGACCCAGAGATAATTTCCAGATCTCCACAGTTGTAGGCAGAAAGGATTTATCCTGGCTTTTGAGGTTGAGGGTGTGAAAATTATGCTTGTTTTGTATCCTTTCTTTCAGCTAAAGTGCTGTAAGTGGAATCTGTGGGAGAAGGTGCTTTCTCGGGGAGGGAGGGCATTGTGGAGGGGAAGGAGGCTATTTTAGTGCCTCTGATTCCAGTGGACCCAGGGCATCAGAAACTCTACACCCAGGATAAGGGATAATGACAGTAGCAGGATTCTGGAGCTATCGCTGCTGCCCATGTCTCGTATGGTTGTTACTTTTCATCTGATTTTCCTTAAGGATTGGCAGTGAAACCCCTACTGCCTTTCAAAACAGCTGGGACACCGTAGCAAGCACGTTAGTAGAATTCCAGTGGAAAGGAGAATGGCCAGGGAATAATAGTGTGTGTGTGTATTGGGGCGGTGGCAGTTCTAAAATAAATAAGGATAACACACACCAATCGGTGGATGAGAAGCACTTTCTTGTTCTTCTCTGTCACACCAGGGCCTGCCACAGTTTCTGGTACATAGGAGGTATTTGAAAATACTTTTTTGAAGTGTGAATTCAAACAGAGCAATGGGATTATAATAACATTAGTGACTGGTAGCTATTGAATTATCAGTATGTGCTAGGAATGGTGAAAATGCTTTATCATTAACAAACCTGTGAAGTGTTATTATCAATCCCACTTTACATACGTTAAAACAGAGTCCCACAGGTTTTACAGAACATGCCCAATGCCACAGAGCTCATAAATGGCCTGAGTTCCCAACCTTGGCTTGTCTGATTCCAGAGTTGGGCTCTTCACTGCCAGGCTACAACATAGAAAAGGTAGAGCAAAAACACAGTATATGAAACACGCAGCTGACAATATTTAAGGGAAAGTGAAAAGGAGTAAAGAAAAAACAACTTCATTCACATAGTAATGGACGTTTTTTTTTTTTGGTAGAAAAAATTTTGAACTCCATCCTGTTGTGTATAAAATAAATTGGAGATGGATTCAAAAGTGACATGCAAAATATAAACCTTTATAAAAGCTCTTATATATGAATAGAAAGGCAGGAAGGAATTACCGAAAAAAGTGGGTAAAAATTATGAGTGAATTTATTTTTTTCTTACTTTATTGTACTATTAAATTTTTCTCCAATAAGAATGTGATATTTTAAAAACTTGGAAATGCACAATAAATCAATCTGCTTTCCATTCTTTTTTTCCTCAAGGGAAAAAAAAGATGGAAATAATGGAAAGTGGACAGAAAAAAAAGATGGAAAGGGGATTGATTTATTGTGTATTATTTATTCCAATTGTGTATTTATTTACTGTATATTTATTCCAATTTATTGTGTATTTATTCCAATAATTTAATTCCATCTCCGTCTTTGATTCCAATCCCCATCTCTTTCTCCTCTCCTCCTTCCTTTTTGCCCTCCTTTTTTCTGTCTCATTTAAGCCCAGGTCCACTGGCCCACCCAGTCTACCACTCTGTCCAGTGCCTCTAGAAAGATTGTTCTGCTTTAGTGCCACAGCTCTCAAGTGTTTCAAACGTTGCAGAGCCTCTCAGCTTTGGCTTCTGAAAATTGCAGTGAAGTTCCTCTTCTTAACACAGCCACATGATGTTTTTTACGTTTTTAGATCCCTCTTGTGGACTTCTCAGAGACTCTTAAAATGTAGAAAGCCCCACTTTGCATTCTTGAGCGATGGCCCTCTTTAATTTTATCAGATAGTTTCACCATTAATATTTACATCTCCGCTAAAAAGAAAAAGCTGCAATTCTCCCAAAACACATGCTTGGCCTAGATTCACCCAGGCAGGGACAATTCCATCTAGAAGTTGCTGTCATAGAGTTGGACCCAAATGGGAACAATGGAAAAGCAGAAGGAAACTGCTGGGTGGGTGTGGGGCAGAGGCAAGTGAAATTTCTGTAGCAACACGGGAGAATATCGATGTATTCTACATATGCTCTTGACTGCATATTCAACAAGAAATCATTAAACACCTTCAATGGGCCAAGCACAGGTGAATGCAACAGTGAACAAAATCCAGCACCTGCTCCCGCGGAGCTCAAGGTCTGGTAGAGAGCCTAAGTCCACAGCCCATCATGACCCACGATGAGAAGAGCAATACTAGGGGAAGTACAGCACTTGGAAGTTGAGGGGAGGACTACGGTCACGGAAGATGTGTGGAGGAAGTGATGCTAAACTAGGGCATGGTCAGAAAGAATTAGCTCATGCAGGTAACACTCTGAGTTCAGGGAATTGGAAGAAGTTTGATGAGAGCAGAAGAGTTAAGTCAGGAATTGAATTAACCCAGTAAAGGAGTGTAGGTCCGAAGCCACTTCTATGCGGCATTTGCATGCATTTTGGAGGGAACGTAGTTTCCTAAGAGTCTGTTGCAGCTGGAGAAAGAGACCATTTCAAATGAGAGTGGAACCAGGATCAAGTCACGATGTGCAGCAATGTTTGATAAAGTCAGTTTTCCCCCTGTTACTTTTCTTCCCCATGTTCTCTGGGATTGTATATGCTGTTAGATGACTCTCTGCTTCTTTAATGGTAGATTTCTAAATATTTTGGCCCCAGGTGGAAAATATGGTTGGAACCACAAAGTCTTCATTTGTATCACACCCCATAGCTTTGCCTATTCTTGTGATTAAGATCCTTTGGAAGTTGGCGTCTCTAATCCACATCTTTAGCTTCCTGTCAACATGAATTCATCTTCTTCTTCTTGTCCTGTCCGTTCATGAGTATTCATCTTCTTTTTCCTGTCCTGTTGCCATTCCACCTTCCACAAAGGGGACCAGAGGTCTCCTGTGGGCTTACTTGCAGAGTCAAAAGAGAACTGAGAAGCTATTGGGTTCCCTTTCATTCTTTGGGAGCCTCTGTACAAGGCTTCTCTTGGCAGACCCGGTCCTGGACTACAGAAGAGGCGTGAGTGCCAAATATTACTGTGTTTGACTTGACTAAGCTTCTGTTGAGTTTCTTACTGACATTTTCAGGCACATATATTACTAATTTTAAGCAAGCAAGTTTTATGAAAGTTTGAGCATAAGGAATTGATGGAGTAGGCTCTAGAATTGTTTTTACACATATTGAATAATTTTTGGGGACTGGAGTACATTTAAAAAATTTACAGAATGTTTATGGGTTCATAGTAGGTGTATGTATTTATGGGATACATGAGATATTTTAATATAAGCATCCAATGCATGAGAATCACATCAGGGTAGATGAAGTATCCATCACCTGAAGCATTTATCATTTCTTTGTGTTACAAACATTCCAATTATACTCTTTTAGTTATTTTAAAATGTACAATAAATTATTATTGTCTGTAGTCATCCTGTTGTGCTATCAAATACTAGATTTCATTCATTCTACCTAACTATATTTCTATACCCGTTAACCATCCCCACTCCATCCCCAGTCTCCCACGACCCTTCCCATCCTCTGGTAACCATCGCTCTACTCTCTTATCTCCGTGAGTTCAACTGTTTTAATTTTTAGCTCCCACCAGTGAGTGAGAAGATGCAAAATTTGTCTGTCTGCACCTGGTATATTTCAGTTCATATAATGTCCTTAAATTCCATCTGTGTTGTTGCAAATGACAAGATCTCATTCTTTTTTATGGCTGAATAGTACTCCATTGTGTATATGTACCACATTTTCCTTATCCATTATCTTCTGATAGACACTTAGGTTTCTCTGAAATCTTGGCTATTGTGAATAATGCTGCAATAAACATGGGAGTGCAGATATCTCTTCAATACACTGATTTCTTTTCTTTTGGGTATATACCTAGTAGTGGGATTGCTAGATCATATGGTAATTCTACTTTTTTTTTTGAGAAATCTCCATACTGTTCTTCTTAGTGGCTGTACTAATTTACATTTCTACCAATGCCACATGAGGGTTCCCCTTTCTCCACATCCTTGCCAGCATTTGTTGTTGCCTCTCTTTTGGATAAAAGTCATTTTAACTGGGGTGAGATGATATCTCATTGTAGTTTTGATTTGCATTTGTCTGATGATCAATGATGTTGAGCATATTTTCATGGACCTGTTGGCCATTTGTATGTCTTCTTTTGAGAAATGTCTATCCAGATCTTTTGCCCATTTTAGAAATTGAATTGTTGGATTTTTCCTGTTGAGTTGTTTGAGCTTCTTATATATTCTGGTTATTAATCCCTTGTGAGATGGACAGTTTGCAAATATTTTTTCCTTTGTTTTGTGGCCTAACGTATGATCTGTCCTTGAGAATGCTGAGGAAAAGAATGTGTATTCTGCAGCCGTTGGATGAAATGTTCTGTAATTATTATCAGATCCAGTTGGTCTACAGTGCAGATTAAGTCCGATGTTTCTTTGTTGGTTTTCTGTCTGAATGATCTGCCCAATGTTGGGAGTGGACTCTTGAAGGCTCCAGCTATTAGTGTATTGGTATCTGTCTCTCTCCTTAGCTCTAATAATATTTGCTTTATATATCTGAGTGCTCCAGTGTTGGGTGCATATATATTTACAATTGTTATATCCTCTTGCTGAATTGACCCCTTTATCCTTGTATAATGACCTTCTTTGTCTCTTTTTATAGTTTTTGTCTTGAAATCTATTTTATCTAAGTATAGCTACTCTTGCTCTTTTCTGGTTTCCATTGGCTTGAATATCTGTTTCCATTCCTTTATTTTCAGTCTATATGTGTCTTTATAGGTGAAGTATGTTTCTTGTAGGCAACAGTTCGTTGGGGCCTTTTTTCAATCCATTCAGCCACTCTATGCATTTTGATTGCAGAATTAAGTTTATTTACATTCAATATTATAATTGATAAGTAAGGACATACTCCTGCCATTTTGCTGTTTGTTTTGTTGTCTTTCTTTTTTTTTTCTGTCCTGTCTTCTTTTTTGGGAAGATGATTTTCTCTGGTGATTTGTTTTAATTTCTTGCTTTTTATTTTTTGTGTATCTGTTGTAGGTTTTTTGATTTGAGGTCACCATGAGGCTTGTAAATAACATCATGTTATCTATTATTTTAAACTGATGATAACACTGATTGCAAAAAAAAGACAAATAAACTAACAAGCAAAAAGAAAACTAATAAAAACTCTACACTTTAATTTTACCCCTCCACTTTTTGTTTTTGCTATTTATATCTTACTCTACTATGTCTCGAAAAGTTGTTGTTAATATTTTTGATAGGTTCATCTTTTGTCTTTCTACTCAAGAAATAAGTAGTTTACACATCACAATTATAGTGTTATAATATTATGTGTTTTTGTACTTACTATTAGCAGTAAGTTTTGTACCTTCAGATGATTTCTTATTGTTCATTAATGTCCTTTTCTTCCATATTGAAGAACTCCCGTTAATATTTTTTCTAGGACAGGTCTGGTGTTGATGAAATCCCTCAGCTTTTGTTTGTCTGGGAAAGACTTTATTTCTCATTCATGTTTGAAGGATGTTTTTGCTGAGTATACTATTCTAGAATAAAAGTTTTTTTTCCCTTTAGCACTTTAAATACATCATGCCACTCTCTCCTGGCCTGCAAGGTTCACACTGAAAAGTCTGCTGCCAGATGTATTGGAGCTCAGCTGTATGTTGTTTGTTTCTTTGTTCTTGCTGCTTTTAGGATCCTTTTTTAAATCCTTGACATTTGGGAATTTGATTATTAAATGCCTTAAGGTGGTCTTCTTTGGGTTAAATCTACTTGGTGTTCTGTAACCCTCTTGTACTTGAATATTGATAGCTTTCTCTAGGTTTGAAAAGTTCTCTGTTATTATACCTTTGAATAAACTTTCTACCTTGATCTCCCTCTCTCTACCTCCTCTTTGAGGCCAGTAACTCTTAGATTTGCCCTTTTGAGGCTATTTTCTAGATTTTGTAGACATATTTTATTCTTTTTCTATTGTTTCCTCTGACTATTTTCAAATAGCCTGTCTTCAAGTTCACCAATTCTTTCTTCTGCTTGATCAATTCTGCTGTTGAGAGTTTCTGATGCATTCTTCAGTATGCCAGTTGCATTTTTCAGCTCTATAATTCTGCTTGATTTAAAAAAATTTCAATCTCTTTGTCGAATTTATCTGATGGGATTCTGAATTCCTTCTCTGTGTTATCATTAATTTCACTGAGCTTCCTCAAAACACAGAAACTTTTGAATTTTCTGTTTGAAAATTCACATATCTCTGTCATGCTGGGATTGGTCACTTGTGCCTTATTTAGTTCATTTGGTGAGATCATGTTTTCCTGGACAGTGTTAATGCTTATGGATATTCATTGATATCCTGGCATTGAAGAGTTTGGTATTTATTGCAGTCTTTGCAGTCTGGGCTTGTTTGTATCCGTCCTTCTTGGGAAGGCCTTAAAGTACACAAAGGGAATTGAGTATTGTGATCTAAATCTTTGGTCACTGCAGTTGTATCTGCATTAGAGGGCACCCTAAGCCCAGTAACACCGTGACTTTTTTTTTTTATTGATCATTCTTGGGTGTTTCTCAGAGAGGGGGATGTGGCAGGGTCATAGGATAATAGTGGAGAGAAGGTCAGCAGATAAACACGTGAACAAAGGTCTCTGGTTTTCCTAGGCAGAGGTCCCTGTGGCCTTCCGCAGTGTTTGTGTCCCTGGGTACTTGAGATTAGGGAGTGGTGATGACTCTTAACGAGCATGCTGCCTTCAAGCATCTCTTTAACAAAGCACATCTTGCACTGCCCTTAATCCATGTAACCCTGAGTTGACACAGCACATGTTTCAGAGAGCACAGGGTTGAGGGTAAGGTTATAGATTAACAGCATCCCAAGGCAGAAGAATTTTTCTTAGTACAGAACAAAAGGGTGTCTCCTATGTCTACCTCTTTCTACACAGATACAGTAACAATCTGATCTCTCTTTTCCCCACATTTCCCCCTTTTGTTTTCGACAAAATCGCCATCGTCATCATGGCCCATTCTCGATGGTCACTGTCTCTTTGGAGCTGTTGGGTACACTTCCCAGATGGGGCAGCCTGGCAGAGGCGCTCCTCACTTCCCAGACAGGGCGGCCAGGCAGAGGAGCTCCTCACTTCCCAGATGGGGCGGCCGGGCAGAGGCGCTCCTCACCTCCCAGATGATGGGTGGCCGGGCAGAGGCGCTCCGCACCTCCCAGACGGGGCGGCTGGGCAGTGGCGCTCCTCACCTCCCAGACGGGGCGGCCGGGCAGAGATGCCCCTCACCTCCCAGATGGGGCGGCCGGGCAGAGGCGCCCACTTCCCAGACAGGGCAGCTGGGCAGAGGCGCTCCCCACCTCCCAGACGAAGGGCAGCCGGGCAGAGGCGCCCCTCACTTCCCAGTCGGGGCGGCCCGGCAGAGGCGCCCCTCACCTCCCAGACGGGGCAGCCGGGCAGAGGCGCCCCCTAACCTCCCAGACGGGGTGGCCGGGCAGAGGCGCCCCTCACCTCCCAGGCGGGGCGGCTGGGCAGAGGTGCCCCTCACCTCCCAGACAGGGCAGCAACACAGTGGCTCTTGTAGACTTTTAGAAGTACTGCCTTGGTCATCTTGGGTAAGATCTGAGAGAATTCCTTGGATTACCAGCAAGAGACTCTTGTTCCTTTCCTTTCCTTTCCCTTCAAACAAACAGGGTCTCTCTCTCTGCTGAGCTGTCTGGAGCTGGGAGAGGGGTGACACAAGCACTCCTGTGACCACCACCACTGGGGCTGTGCTGGGTCATACCTGAAAACAACATAGCACTGGGTCTCACCCAAGGTCTGTGGTGACTACTGCCTGGCTACTGCTGATGTTCACTCAAGGCCCAAGGGCTTTTCAGTCAGCAGGTGGTGAGTCCAGCCAGGCCTGTGTCCTTTCTTTCAGGGAGGTGAGCTCCTCTGCTGGCCCACGGCAGGTCCAGGAATGCTGTCCAGGAGCCAGGGCTTGGAGTTGGGAACCTTAGGAATCTACCTGGTGCTTTATTCCACTATGGCTGAGCTGGCACCCAGGCCATAAGATAAAGCCCTTCCCACTCTTCCCTCTTCTTTCCTTAAGCAGAAGGACTCCCCTTGGCCACCACTGCCCCAGGCCCGTGGTGAGTACTGCCTGACTACCACCATTGTTCAATCAAGGCCCAAGGGCCCTTCAGTCAGCTTGTGGTGAATGCTGTCAGGCCTAGGTCTCTCCTTTCAGGACAGTGGGCTCCTCCCTGGCCTAGGGCCAGGTCCAGAAATGCCATCAAAGACAAAGCCTGGAACTGGGGACTCCAATAGCTTGCTTGGTGTTCTACCACACCGTGGCCACGCTGGTGCCCAAGTTACAAGACCAAGTCCCCTTTATTCTCTCTTCTCCTTTGCTCAAGCAGAAGGAGTCTCTACCCATGGCCACCAAAGCTGGGAATGTGCTGAGTCACACCTGAAGCCAGCATGGCCCTGCATCGCATCCAAGTCCCGTGGCAAGTACCTGGCTTGCCTGGCTGCCGTTGCTGATTATTCCGGGGCCATGGGCCCTTTAATCAGCAGGTGATGAATCCTGTTAGGATTGTATCCTTCCCTTCAAGGCAGCAGGTTCCCTTCTGGCCCAGGGTGTGTCTAGAAATGTTGTCTAGGAGCTAGGGCCTAAAATAGGGGCCTCAGGACTCTGCCCAGTGTCCTATCTTACTGTGGCTGAGCTGGTATTCAAGTTGAAAGACAAGGTCCTAAAATAGGGGCCTCAGGACTCTGCCCAGTGTCCTATCCTACTGTGGCTGAGCTGGTATTCAAGTTGAAAGACAAGGTCCTAAAATAGGGGCCTCAGGACTCTGCCCATTGTCCTATCCTACTGTGGCTGAGCTGGTATTCAAGTTGTAAGACAAGGTCCTCTTTGTCTCCCAGCTGGTATCTCACTAGGTCACATATACCCCAAGTGCACTGGCTCTGAGCGCAGCATAGCACCAGGACTTGCCGAGGAATTGCAGTCCTTGTGGCCTGGACTTCCTTTCAAGTCTGTGTAGGAACCTAGAGCCCTTTAGCCAGCAGTAGTGGGGCTAGCTGGAACTGAAGTCCTGGCTGCTGTGATGGACAATGTGTCTCTGGCTAGGGTTGATCTAAATCCTTCCTCTGGGGGCACTGGCTGAGTTCTGCCCTGTGTTGCTCTTCATGGTGACAGGACAGCACTGAGTTCCAATGCACAGCCCCACAATCACTGCACTCTGTCTTCCCCAAACACACAAATCTTCTCTCCACACCACAGTGCAGCTGCTGGGGGTTGGGAGAGGAGTGGTGTAAGCAATTTGAGAATGTCTTTTCTACCCTCTTCAGTGCCTCTTTCCTTAATATGATGTGAAAACCAGGTATTGTGATAGCTCCCTTGTTTTTGGTTTTAATGAAGATGCTTTCTTGTGTGGATAATTGTTCAATTTGGTGTTTCAGTGGGAGGTTGGAGGGTGGGGAATGGTCACTGGGGACTTCTATTTGTCCATATTGCTCCCTGGAGCACATTTTTACATGATGGTCATTACTGGAAAAATGTAATATGGCAGCCCACCTCCAGTAGTGCTATTTTTATATAAGTGAAAAAATAGAGCTGAACTTCAAAATTTGAAAATTGAGTGCCAGGAGATTATGTAGTCTGGAAGATAATTCTGTTGCCTGAAGAAGATAATTCTTGCCTGGCAAGAGAGAAAAAGGGAGCTTAGAATTCATGCAAAGTGCTGCAAAGCTCTGGACAGTTTTAAAAAGTCACCCGTTTTATTAGCATCCACAAAAAGTCTTGAACCTGGCCACCCACAGCGCTTTAAAAAAATGTTAAGTTGGGTATTTTTTTTCTCCAGGACAAATATATTTATAATTTTATAAGAAAGTCAATGAAGAAGTTAGATTTTCTTTTCATATCACTTTCCTGAAATATATCTACTTGCAAAGGCAACAAGATGCCTATTTTGGAGATGAATAAAAATCAGTTACTCCAAAGTCAAAATGACTGAAATTGTCTAAAGTAGTGTCTTTTGCTTGTCACTTCTTCTCCAAGCTGTTCTGGAGACCCCGTGTGGGTACCAGGGCAGACTTCAAGGAGACATCCCATTGTGAACATGAAGGAAACATCTGGTTGCGTTTGGAGATCAACTACTAAAAATTCCTCCATATGTCAAGGCCAGTCACCTGCCCTGGAAACTCATCAGACTTCTCTTCAATAACACACCAACTTGAAGCGTGCACTTGACAACTCCTGAAATTCTACTACTGGTGCAAGAAATAAGAACCAGAAGGAAACTGAGACCTTCATCTCTGGTGTCTCTGGGTAGATAGGATGCAGTTCTGAAAATCAGATATTTGGTCTCAGGTGTTGCTCTATGTTTCTCATAGCTCCGTTTTTAGAGTTCAAGTAGAGTTTGATGATATTATTGTGAGCTAAAGAGCCTCATTGGGTTTTTGGCATCATCTTCAGCTACAATTCCACTGTCCAGTGGCTGCTAACTATTTGGGTACTGTACATAACAACTTAGACACACCATCACATTTAAATGCACCTTACCCCAAAGGATTAGGTGCTGGTGTTACTTTCGCAATACAGATGAGAGAACTGAGGCACTAAGAGATTAAAACAAATCCTCCATTTCCTCTGTGAATTACTGGTGCAGTTGGAATTAGCACTAATTTGTTTGACTTTAGAGTGTGCACTGTTTTTTAAAAACAAGAATAGTAACTTTATCTTTTTTTGTAAAAGTGATACATGTGTATTACACAAAATTCAAGCCACCAAAGGAGGACACAGAAGAATGGAAAATAATCTACCTTATTTCACGCTCTCTAGAAAGCCATACTTAATATTTAGTGACTATCATTCAGGACATCTTTCTATACATATATGCAGATATAAGGACAGAGAGGTCAGGACAAAAATAGATGGGAATTATTTTACAAACTGCATGCATACTCTTCATATTATTATTAATAAAATAATTAATTTAAATTTTGCCTGGAGAAAATTAAATGGTAATAAAATTTGAAGAAACTGTTAAAGTTTAGATAACAACGTATTTACCATAACTGCTTCTCATTCTAAAGTTATTCCTTTAAAGTTGAGGGAAAAATTATGAAATCATTTAGAGGCTAGAATCTGTTTTTTAGTAATTTGTTTCAAAGTTTAGCCTTCACTTGATTTTCTTTTCTATAAAATTTGAAGAAATTATGTGTTCACATTTCTTTTGTCTATCATTCTCAACTGGGACTTGGTTCTGTAACCAGAATTCTCATGGTTATTTAGTCTCAATTTTTTATTTAAATGACTCAATGCTTTCCCCAGGCTTGTCCTGTCTGGAATTCTTTTGATTCATTCTTATTTCAGCACATTTCATTGTCAAGTATTTTCTTCAAGATGAGGTCAGGAGTAGTGTTATCCTCTGAGTTCTTGCCTGCTTGAGGTTTTGTGTGTGACTTTTTAAAACAGTATTTTATTGAAATGTAATTTTAGTACATAGAATGCACAAGTACAATATGCCTAACTTTTTTTGGTTGTAGGGGGAGCTTTTGTCAAACTGCTTTATTGAGATACAGTTGACATAAAATAAACATATATTTAAAGTGTACCATGTGATAAATTTTGCTGTATGTTTACACCAAAAGTCATAACTGCATGAAGATAGTGAACATATCCATCACCCTCAAAGGCTCCCTTGTACCCCTGGTAATTCCTCTTTTTCATTTTCTCAGTTCCCCTCTTTCCTGTCAACTACTAATTTATTTTCTGTCACTTTAAGTTATTTTAAAATTTCTAGAGTTTTATATAAATGGAATCAGAGGGTCAGTATTCCATTTTCTTCTGTCTTCTTTCACTCAGCATAATTATTTTGAGATTCACCCATACTGCAGTATGAATTGATAGTTAATTCCTTTTTATCGCTGAGTAGTAGTATTCCATCGTAATGGATGTACCAGCATTTGTTTATTGGTTTACCTGCTGATGACATCTACACTGTTTATAATTTTGGGCTATTACAAATAAAACTCCTACTAATATTTGTGTGCAATCTTTGTATTGACATGCTTCATTTGTTTTGGTTAAATACCAAGGTGTGCAATGGCTGAATCATTGGTGATTGATTTTTAGAGAAACTGACAAACTGTTTTTCAAAGTTGTAGCATTTTAAACTCCTACCAGTGGTGTATGAAAGTTTGTTTCTCTACATTTCTTGCAAATCCTTGGTATTGTCAGGCTCTTTAACATTAGCTATTCTAATAGAAGTATAGTGGTATCTCATGGTTTTCATCTGCATTTCCCTAATGAGTAAAGATATTGAGCATCTTTTCATGTGCTTATATGCATCTGTGGTATCTTCTTTATTGGTGTCTGTTTAAATGTTGATATGGTTAGGCTTTGTCTTCCCACCCAGATTTCATCTTGAATTGTAATCCCCGTAATCCCCATAATCCTTACTTGTCAAGGGAGAGAGCAGGTGAAGGTAATTGAATCATGGGGGCAGTTTCCCCCATGCTGTTCTCTCGAAAGTGAGTGAGTCTCACAAGATCTGATGGTTTTATAAGGGGTTCCTCCCCCTTGGCTCAGCACTTACCCTTCCTGCCGCCCTGTGAAGAGGTGCCTTCCACCATGATTGTAACTTTCCTGAGGACTCCCAAGCCATGCAGATCTGTGAGTAAATTTAACCTCTTTTCCTACATTACCCGGTCTCAGGCAGTTCTTCATAGCAGTGTGAGAATGGACTAATACAAATGTTTTGCTTATTTTAAAAAGTGTGTTTTTTTTTTCTTAGTTTTGGGATTTGAGAGTTCCTTATATAATCTGGGCACAAGTCCTTGATTAGATATCTGTTTTGCAAATATTTTCTCCTAGTCTTTGGCTTTTGTTTTTAATTTTTGTTTTAGGTGGAAGAAGGAGAGGAGAGAGGCTGTTTTAATTTCTTTTAACAGTGTCTTTTGAAAAGGCAACACCTTAAAATTTGACTAAGTACAATTAATGCATTTTTTTCTTTTATGACTCATGCTTTAAGTATCATATCTAAAAAATCTTTGCCCAACCCAAGGTTACAAATATTTTATCTTGTGTTTTCTCCAGGAAATTGTATAGTTTAAGGTTTTACGCTTAGGTCTGTGGTTCATTTTAAGTTGGTTTTTGTATATGGTGTGAGGTATGAATCAAAGTTTATTTTTCTTGCATCCGGCTACCCAGTTTTTCTGTAAATGTCATTTAAGTCAAGTTGATTGATGGCACTGTTCAAGTGTTCTACATGTTTGGTAATTTCTTGTTTATTTGTTATATTAATTGAAAGAATCTCTGACTGTAATTGTGGATTTTCTATTTCTCCTGGCAGTTCTATCAGTTTTTGTTTTATATATATTTTGATATTTTGAGCTTTTATTTATTTATTTTTGAGATGGAGTCTCGCACTGTCACCCAGACTGGAGTACAGTGACATGCTCTCAGCTCACTACAACCTCTGCCTCCTGTGTTCAAGTGATTCTCCTCCCTCAGCTACCCGAGTAGTTGGGATTACAGGCACCCACTACCATACCCAGATAATTTTTGTATTTTTAGTAGATATGGGGTTTCACCATGTTGGCCAGTATGATTCCAAACTCTGGACCCCAAGCAACCCACCTCCCTCGGCCTCCAAAATTGCTGGGATTACAGGTGTAAGCCACCATGCCCAGCCTTCAGTTTTGTTTTATGTGGTGAAACTTTAGTATTGTTATGTCCTCTTGATGAATTGATCTCTTTATGAGATAAACTTCTTTCTTTTTGGTAATATGCTTTGCTCTGATATCTACATTATATGATATTAATATAGTCACTCTAGCTCTTTTTTGATGAGTATTAGCATGGTATGTCTTTTTCCCTTCTTGTACTTTTATATTTAAAGTCTATTTTTTATAGGGAGCATATAATTTGTGTGCCAGACATCATGAATTTTGTCTTATTGGGTGATGGATATTCCTCCTGGTCCTATGTGATCACCAAGTACTGTTTCCTCTAATCTTTTTGGATGATTCTTTCTCTAGCCTTGGTTAGTCTCTTCACGATAATGTGCTAAACAATATTTTGCAGACTACTTGAATGGTAGCCTCCATTTTCCTGAATGTGTGGTGTCTACCCCACCCCTGCTTTTAGGATTTTTCTCATTCTCTTTGGTTTTCAGCAGGATGACTATGATGCACTTAGATGTGATTTTAACTATACTTTTTCTCCTTTAAGTTTATGTTTCCTACCAACTAAAAATATTTCATACCCTTCAATATTTTTTTCTATCCCATTTCCCTGCTCCTCTTCTGAGACTCCAAATTGTGCTGGATCATTTGATCTTGACCCAGGGCTCTCTAACATTCTACTATAAAAATTCCTTTTCTCTCTTTGCTTCAGTTTGGGTAATTCCTATTGACCACTCTTCAAATTCACTAATTCTTTCTTTCACTATGTCCAGTATACTGTTAAGCCCATTCAATTAATTTTCCATTTCAGGTATTGTATTTTTCAGCTCTAGAATTTCCATTTGATTCTAATTTTAGAGGTCACATTATTCTTTTGGATTTTTTTCCATATTTTCACCCATATTAATATTTTCTTTCAGATTCTTTCACATACTTTATAATAGTTATTTCAAATTCCATGTCCACTAATCAGCTGTGTCATCTCTTGGTCTGTATTTAGTCACATGTTTTTTTGTTGATTTTTTAATTTCACAGTCTCCTACTTTTTAACATATTCTGCTATTTTTATCATATGCCAGAATTTTCATGTGAGAACTAGAAACTGAAGTTGATAATATTTTTTTTCCCAGAAATGGCTCGAATTTTTCTCTTTCAGACAGCTAGCGCAAGGATTACTTTCTTCAGTCTGATCAGAAGTTGGACTGATTGGGGCTGGTTTACTGTTTTAGTTTGTCTTGGCCTGCATCTGGTCTTAATGTCTTGAAGGTGAGACCAGGCCTCTCCCTCCAGCAGATATTTGTGATTTAAGAACTGCAAGACTGCAAGATCTACTTCTGCTTTTCAGCCAAGCCCCCACCTTCTTCTACCATTTCTTAACTTGGAAAATGTCCAATGGGTGGGAGAATTGGTGTGGGGGAGAACTAGCTCTGGCTTCTGGCTCCAACAGATTCTAATCCTCATGCCTGCCCACATACAGATTTTAAAGTTTTGGCAGGTTTCTCGTCCCATCAAAGTTCTCTTTTACCTCCCAGACCTCATTTCCAGTCACATTGTTTTACAAGTAGCTTTTAGCACTGTGACATTTTATCTTTCATTCCTTTGCTGCTACATAAACTTTTCTTTGAACTTTTATTGTTCTGTTTCTGATATTAAGAGATCTCTTATGCCCATGATTTCTTTGTGGTTATGGAGAACTCATCTTTTTCTTGGTTGATTCCTCTTGCAATTAATATTTTATTTTATTTTATTTTATTGTTATTATTATTTTTTGAGATGGAGCCTTGCTCTGCACCTAGGCTGGAGTGCAGTGGTGCAGTCTTGGCTCACTGCAACCTCTACCCCCTAGGTTCAAGGTATTCTCCTGCCTCAGCCTCCTGAGTAGCTGGGATTACAGGCGCCCACCAGCGTGCCTGGCTAATTTTTGTATTTTTAGTAGAGACGGGGTTTTGCCATGTTGGCCAGGCTGGTCTCGAACTTTTGACCTCAGGTGATCCACCTGCCTCAGCCTCCTGAAGTGTTGGGATTACAGGTGTTAGCCACTGGGCCTGGGTGCCATATATATATATATATATATATGTTTTTTTTTGAGACAGGGTCTCACTGTATCACCCAGGAGGAGTGCAGTGGCTCCATCTCAGCTCACTACAACTCTCCACCCTCACCCCCTAGGCTCAAGCTTCCCACCCCAGCCTCCCCAGTAGCTGGGACCACAGATACAGACCGCCATGCTCTGCTTTTTTGTTTTGTTTTGTTTTGGAATTTTTGGTAGAGATAGAGTCTTGCCATATTGCCCAGGCTGGTCTTGAACTCCAGAGCTCAAGCCCTCTGCCCACCTCAGCCTCTCAAAGGGCTGGGAGAACAGGCGTGAGGCACTGCACCTGGCCACAATTGATATTTTAAAAAACGTACCTTTTCATCACATCCTATTCCTCTCTTCCTCACTTGTTTGGGGGATAGGTCTCATGTGTTAAACTTTTTTTTTTTTAATCAATGATAAATTTTGAATCCACCCAATTCATTCACTGAAGAGTCTGGACCGCTCCACGGCTTTGATTTGTTTTGTTGTTTCAAACTCTCTAATGCAAATATCTGTTTCATTTTATTTTATTGTTTGCATTGTGGGCCTATTCCCCATCATATTTTGTGCTCATCGTGGCTCACAGCAACACTTTTTCATTCTTAACCTTTTTGTGCAGTGCCAATGTCTAGCCCTCCTGTTTCACCTTTCTCACCTCTAGTTCAGTCATCTCTCTGGCTAGGTCATGAAGAACTAGAATGATTTGTCCGTGAAGTTTCACCTTCAGCTCCATTTTCCCAACCATTCTGAGGGGTCAGATTGGGTTACCACGGGGCCTCTCCCATGGCCTGACTATATCCCTGGATTTTGTCCTGATCAGAGATTATTTATTTATTTTTGTAGGCCTTTTATATCTGTGACATTTATTTGCAAGGAAATTGGTTTCCTGCTTGATGTCCTACAAGGTATTTGTGGGGATTCAGCCTCACCCAAAATAATGATTATGATGACAATAGCAGCTACTCAGTACCAGGAGCACTGCTTACCTCATGTCTAATCCTCCCTGCAGTCCTGAGTGGTAAATATTATCTCTATTTTGCAGATACATTTTATTTATGCCCCACCATGTTCCAGGATGGTTTATAGGAGGTTTTATAATAATTTATAAAATATAGCATAGTCATGAAAGGTAAAGGCAAAGAAAATATCCTTTCAAAAGCAGTGTGGAAATAAAGTCTCATAGAGCTTCAGAGCCTTGCCTGTGCCCATGGAAGTATGAAGTAGCAGAAGTGCCGTTTGAACCTGAGTCTTCCAGCTGCTAAGAGCTGTGACCTTTGTACTAAGCCAGACTGACTCAGGCTGGTGAATAAGATGAGACAGGTAAGTGTTGGAGGGAAAACATCATGTCCGACAGGCCGTCCAAAGTTGGGCTTTGACCGTCAATGCCAGGCTGGGCTCCGGTATCACTCCAGTCATGAGGACCACAGTCGGGGTCAGGAGAACCACAATGCCAAGTGCTGTACTGGGACTCAGGACACCTGGGTGCTTCTCCCAGCACCACAGCTCATTGCAATAAATAATCACTGAGTTCTTTACAAAGCCACTCTATGGTATTTATTGAGCACCTGCTGTGGACAAAGCAAGCAAGGATGAGCAAGGCCTGGGGAGTCCAGATATAAACAAGCCAGGCATCATCTCTGCCCTCAAGGAGCTCAGAGTCTAGTGGTTAAGGCAGATATTAAAGAAATATACAGTTAGCCATGGATTCGACCAACCATGAATTGAAAATATTCAGAAAAAGAAGTGTCTGCACTGAACATGTATGGACTTTGTTTCTTGCCATTATTCCCCTAAACAATGCAGTATAACAACTATTTACATAGCATTTACATTGTATTAGGTATGACAAGAAATATAGAGATGATGTAAAGTATACAAGAGGATGTGCATAAATTATATGCAAATACTATGCCTTTTTATTAATATATAAGGAACTTAAACATCTAAGGATTTTGGTATCTGTAGGGCATCCTGGAGCCAGTCCCGTATGGATACCAAGGGACAACTATACACACATAAGAAACAAATTATGAGTTTTATGAGGGAAAATAATTAAATCCATGAAGGAGACTGTCATAGGGCTAATTTGGGGTGGGAAGAGAGGTCAGGGAAGGGCTCTCTGAAGAAATGCCATATGAGTGGAGACATTTTAGTTGACACCCACTATTATTTATTTCTTTGATAACACAGCACGGTTTCTTTTGGGTAAATCCATTCCATGTGGATTGGATGAGGTTTGCCTATTAGTCTGGGAAGTGGGCATGTGACTCAGACCTGGCCAATCACAATGCTGTAATCCTCTGGCCGCAGCGATGATTCAGGGGTAGGCAAGGGCCTGAGAGAAACCAGAATCCTGTAGGTAGGATGCTGTGTTTCCAAACGGTTTCACTCATAATCACATGAGTCCAGGCCTGGACCCACACAGAGCAAGACAGAACAGCAATGGCATACTTTAAACCCCAACCCAGCCTTACTTGAAGCCTGACTTTTTAGCTACATGAACCAATGAGTTTCCTGCTTTGGGGGCACTAAGCTACATTGGGTTAGGTTTCTGTTACTTGTAGCTGTATAAATCTGAAAAAGAGTAGAAATTAGATGCACAGACATTGGGAGGGAGTGTTGCACACAGAGGTACCAGCCTGTGTGAGGGGCTGAGGAAAAAAAAGCTGGACGTCACCAAGTCAAAGGCCAGTACAGCTGGAGTGAGTGGATGAAGTAGACAGTCACTGGGCTGTGGGCTTATGCACTACACAACGTTGCTTGAATAAAAGGTGAAGGGAATTGGGCTGAACTGTGTTGAATAGCATCCCCCATGCTGCCTCAGAAGGCAAGGAAAGATTTTTTCTCAGAGCCTTCAGAGGCAGCATGGCCCTGCTGACACCTTGATCTTGGACTTCTGGCCTTCAGAACTGTGAGCAAATAGCTGTTGTTTTAATCCATTGGGTTGGTGGGACTACATTACAGCAGCCCTAGGGAATGACTGTGGTGGCAAATAGCTCAGCTTCTTTGGCCCTGGATGGGACAACTCTGAGGCACTACAAAACTCAGGTTGCAACCTTATTTGGAAATAGAGTCTTTGCAGGTGCAATTAGTTAAGACGAGGTCATACTGTCTTAGGGAAGGCCCTAAACCTAATGACTGTTGTCACTACAAGGAGGCCATATGAAGACACAGAGAGACACACGAAGAAGGCCATACAGCAACCAAGGCAGAGCTGGAGTGACGAACCTGGAACCCAAAGAACACCAAAGAGTGCCAGCAGCCACGGAAAGCCAGGAAAAGACAAGGAAAGATTTTTCCTAGAGCCTTTGGAGGCAGCGTGACCCTGCCGAAATCTTGATCTTGGACTTGCAGCCTTCAGAACTGTGAGCAAATGTTTACTGTTTTAAGCCACCGGTGGAACTTCATTACAGCCGCCCTAGGGAATGACTATGATGGGAAATATCCCAGCTTCCCTGGCCCTGGATGGGACAACTCTGACACATGCTTCTCATAGTCCCTTGCCGTTTCCAGCAGGACTGAGCCCCAGCTGTCCACAGGGTAACCTGCTCATTAATGTGCTGTGTTAGTCCATTTTCACACTGCTGATAAAGACATACCTGAGACTGGGTAATTATAAAGAAAAGAGGTTTAATTGACTCACAGTTCCACATGGCTGGGGAGGCCTCACAATTATGGCAGAAGGCAAGGAGGAGCAAAGTCACATCTTACATGGTGGTGGGCAAGAGACAGAGCTTGTGCAGGGGAACTCCTCTTTATAAAACTGTCAGAGCTCGTGAGACTTATTCAATATCAAGAGAACAGTATGGGAAAGACCCGCCTCCATGATTGAGTTACTTCCCACTGGGTCCCACCCATGACACGTGGGAATTGTGGGAGCTACAATTCAAGATGAGGCTTGGGTGGGGACACAGTCAAACCATATCATGTGCCTTATGCTTTCCTCTCCCGCACTCTCCCACTCCCTCACTTTGCTTCCTGGAATCATCTTCCAAGTAAACTACTTGTTCCCAGATGCTTGTCTTAGGGTCTGCTTTTGGAGAATCCCAGCTAAGACAGATGTCATGTAAGCTGGTGGAGAGAGGCTTAGGATGTGGCCATCATGGTCTATTTGTTTATTTATTTATTTAGAGATGAAGTCACCCAGGCTGGAGTGCAGTGGTGTGATCTTGGCTCACTGCAACCTCTGCCTCTGGGTTCAAGTGATTCTCCTGCCTCAGCCTCCTGAGTAGCTGGGATTACAGGCATGCACCACCACACCTGGCTAATTTTTGTATTTTTAGTAGAGAATACAAAAATTTAGTATTTTTGTATTCACCATGTTGGCCAGGCTGGTCTCGAACTCATGATCTCAGGTGATCCACCTGCCTTGGCCTCCCAAGGTGTTGGGATTACAGGCGTGAACCACCATGCCCAGCCCTCATGGTCTTTTTAGATGGGTTAATGAGTTTGGATTTAATCCTCAGTGTCATGGGAAACCATAGGAAGGATTTGAGCAGGGAGTGATGTCTGATATTCATTTCTCAAGGATCCCATTGGCAGCTGTTTGTAAAATGGCTTGTAGGGCACTAGAGCCCCGACAGGGAGACCCGTTGCAGTGGTCCTCCTTTTTCTAATTCATAATCTGGGGCCAAAGACTCTAGTGGGAATGGGGTAAGATGCACATAGGCTCGGCAAGATGCAATTTTCTCCCCATGAATCTTGGGGACCTCTTGTTATGCTGCAGGCTCTCTTAGTTAAGACTCAACTGCTAAGTAATTCTCATTACCTCTCCTCGCTGACAGGCAATGAACAGCTGTCAAGCATGTCTTACAAAACAAGACAATTTTCCCCCCATTAATGTAGCTCAGGATTGAGAAGAGCAGAGGAGCACACATCGTGGTAACCGAGCTTCCCAGCAGTGTCTCGGCCAGCCCCATTTTCCAGTGAGCAATAATTTCTCCTGCTGCCGTAGGAGGTAGGAGGTAGAGGTGTGAACAGGGAACTAGGAAGGGGTGACCTTTGGGATCTGCCTCCCACTTGGGTTCCCGTTGCCCTTTCGGAAAGAAACCTTCTAACTGCAACACCTTTGGAATTTGTGTGTAATTTGCATCTGCAATTGGATGGGATATGTGGAGCACACTTTCACCTGAGACTGTAAAATAATTGCAATTAGAAGGAAGATTCTCTGATCCAGAGTCTAAACGCTGAAAGGGCGATGAATGATGATCTAGATATAGACAACTCCAGGCCCACAGTAGGTGCTCAGTAAATCCATCCATCTGTCATCCTTTCTCCATTCCTTTCTTTCTTTCTCCTTTCCTTCCTGCCTTTCCTCCCCACCCACCTTATTTGCAATGCTGGAATCACCTCTTCTATATGCCCATTAAGTGGTGTCCTGTCTCATCTTGAATACTGCCAGTGACAGGGAAGTCACTCCTTCTCATTCCATTCCAGTTCAGCTCTGGCAATGAGAAAATTCACTTTTTAGTTTTGTATTTTTATTTATTTATTTATTTGTTTGTTTGTTTGTTTGTTTGTTTTTGAAACGGAGTTTCAAAACTCTTGTCTCCCAGGCTGGAGTGCAATGGCGCTATCTTGGCTCACTGCAACCTCTGCTTCCTGGGTTCAAGTGATTCTCCTGCCTCAGCCTCCCAAGTAGCTGGGATTACAGGCACCCGCCACTACACCTGGCCAATTTTTTTAGAGAGACAGGGTTTCACCATGTTGGCCAGGCTGGTCTTGAACTCTTGACTTCAGGTGATCTGCCCGCCTCGGCATCCCAAAGTGCTGGGATTACAGGCGTGAGCCGCCACATCCGGCTGAAAATTCACTTTTTAAATGCCAAGATAAACTTACCTCCTTGTAGCTCCCTCTTACTGGATCTAATTGTGCTCCCCAGTGGCCTCACAAAGTATGTCTTGTCTGTCTTCTACCTAAGTGTCCTCTGGACATTTGAAAAGAGTGCTCAAATTCCTAACAGTCTCTCTCTTTCTCTCTCTCTTTTTTTCCCTTTAAGCTAAAAGAAAAGAGTTTCTCAACCTTTCTGTTTGCTCTCCTACCAACAATTTCCCATAGTCTTTATCTCTTTTGAAATGGTGGCCTTGACTGCAGGTGTGTGATCTCACCAGTAGGAACCAGGCTTGGCATGTCACCTCCTTTCCCTTGAACAATGCACCTCTATTGATGCAACCTGAGGTAACATTAGTCTTTAAAATTTTTTTATTTTTAGTTTTCTGGCAGTTCCACTTTACACTGCTAGCTAGTGTTTAGCTTAACATTGATGAAAAATCCTTAAGTCAGGGGCTGAGGAGCCAAATGCTGTCACAGGCAAGACAGGTAAGGCAAATAAGTGAAACATTCTGGGTGAGGATTGTTGTGACATAAAGAGTTCATGCCCTTTTCATAGTGGGCAGCAGCTCGCAGCTCTAGCAGATTGTTGCTATGCAGAGTGTAGGCTCAGTGTTAAAAATTAGAAGCTTCCACATAAAAATCCAGACTACAACTTCTTTAAAAAAAAAAAAAAGAACCCAGAGATCTGGCAACCTTGTGTTCATATGCCAGCATAGCTGGGGATGAGTTGTGGTTGCCAGAAACCCTTGGGCAATCCTGCAGAAGAAGCCAAGAGGGCACAGGGCCACCTTCCATGTGACAGTGCTGATCTAATCCATGAGCAAACAGCGTGGACCAAAACAGTCCCCAGGAGAGGCTGGTGCAGGAAGGCTCAGACACTGTGTTCTCTGACATAATTTATGTAAGTTATAATAGGGGGAGAGGCTCAGTCTGGGTTTTTCTGGAGTCTCAGCATCTTGCACTTTATTATGAGAAATTTTGCAAGCTTATTACTTTGTAGTAATAATTATGTTCTGGCAGAGAATGGAAGGGGAGATGTGATAAACAAATGTATGAAATATATGCTACAGAATTAGGGAGAGAGAAGGGCCAGGATAGAAGGTAAAACAGGAAGAGGGAAGAAGACTAGAGGTGAGGATGGGGTGGGGAGACCTGATTTAGATACAGAGGTTAGGGCATCTGACTTATAGCTAGAGGTCTGATTGGAGGGAGTGAATATGAGTATTTAGGCAGTAGATTAAGGCGTGGTGGTGCACACCGGCAATTTCAGTGCTTTTAGGAGGCTGAGGATCGCTGGGGGCCAGGAGGTCAAGGCTGCAGTGAGCTGTGAATGAACCACTGCACTCCATCCTGGGTGACAGAGCAATACCTTATCTCTTAAAAAAAAAAAAAAGCATGTTTAGGCAGCAGGTGCGAAGGCCCTGAGGTCAGCATGCTCTTGGTGTATTTGCAGGCCGTGAGGAACCTTGACCACAAAGCATGGTGAGGAATGGGGTGGTGCTGGCACATGAGGTGGGAGGAGAGGGCAGGGGCCATGTCCGGTAGGATCTGGGTGCTCGTGGTGAGGAGTGTGATGTGAGGTCCTTGGCAAGGTTGGGCAGCAGCAGAAGATAATCTAACACTCTGTCTTTTGCGTGTAAAATAACATACAGATACACATGGAAGGGAAAGATGGGTCAGGAGCTACCGTGATGTGTCCAGGTGAGAGGTGATGGTGGCCTGGACCAGGTGTGGAGGTGGGGGTGGAGAGACATGGTTGGATTCTGGATATTGACTTGCTGATACGTGGGACCTGGGATACCAAAGAGAGAGAAGGAAGAGTTGAGAATGACTGCAAGACTTTTGGCCCGAATAACTGGATGGAGGAGAAATAACAGATGAGGAAGACTGTGGGAAGAGCAGATTTGGGGGCTATGGGCATTTTGGGGGGCAGCGGGGGACTGAATTGGGGAATTTAGAGACAAGGAAATGTGGTCCTGGGACATCATCGCTGACAGTTGGGTATTGCAGAGGGAGAAAGAGTGACTCAGATATGTCCCTGGATGTCAGTTACAGACTTGTATCAGTTTCCTGTTGGTGCTGTAACAAGTCACCACAATCTTAGTGGCTTAAAACAATATAGATTTGTTATCTCACAACCCTGGAGAGTCAGGCATCCAAAATGGGACTCACTGGGCTAAAATTAAGCTGTTGGCAGGGTTGGGCTCCTTCTGAAGGCTCCAGGGAGGGTCTGTGGCCTCAGCTTTTCTGGCTTCTAGACGCTGCCTGAATTCCTTGGCTCTCCTTCCATCTCCAAGGCCAGCAATGCAGGTGGAGTGCTTCTCACTCAGACTTGGACCCTCTTGCCTCCCCTCTCCATTGTAAAGATCTCGTGATCACAGTGGGCCCACCTGGATAGTCCAGGATTCTCTCCCCATCTCAGGATCTTTATCTTAACCACATCTACAAAGTCTCTTTGCCACGTAAGGTAACACATTCAGGGGGTCTGGGGATCAGGAAGTGAACATCTTTGGGGACATTATTCTGTCTACCACACAGATAAACCTGTTTCTTCATGCTGCTCCCTAGGATGAGGTAGGAGTGCAGCCGTGCGGTCTCCTATTCATCTCAGACCTCTAAAGCACCTTAGGGAGGAAGATCTCACTGCAGTAGGCTGATAACCCAGTGTAACAAAAACCTGTTTAATTACAGAATACCACTGTCTTTAGCAGAGAACAAAAGGGACGTTACTGAAAAATCCCTTGACTAACCTGTACCTTTTGGAGCTACACATCATGAGGCTTTTTACAAAATGCCTCATAAAATTACCTATGAATTAAATTGAGATCTATCCGGGAGAAGGCTGTAAATTTCCCTCAAACAAGCAGCTATCTCTTTCAGTTGAAACTTGTCTTTCTAGGTTGCCCCAGTCCCCACCACTCCATATTGTCTCAGCCCTGGTTATGCATTTATGTCAGCTGCTTGGCTCTCAGGAGCATTTGTGTTCATGACTCCTCGCTTAAAATTATTCTGCACGGAAGTTGATGATGGAGTTGTATTTAACCTTGAGATGTGACTTAGCTGTGTGATCCCAGCAAATCAGGAATCTTCTCTGAGTCTCAGTTTCCTTGCTGGTGAGATGTGAACACTGCTGTGGTGGGGAGTAAGGGGGAGGGAGGCAGGCTTTATGACAACTATGAGCATTTACTCATTTACTATGAGTCAGACAAGTAAGACTGAATCTCCATGCTGTAGTTTGCTACACACGTTCTTTCATTTTTATTTATATATTTATATATTTATTTATTTGTTTATATGTTTTTAATTTCAGTAGGTTTTTGGGGGAACAGGTAGTGTCTGGTTACATGAATTTACATGAATAAGTTCTTTTATTTTTTGAGATGGAATCGTACTCTTGTCGCCCAGGCTAGAGTACAGTGGCACGATCTTGGCTCACTGCAACCTCCATCTCCTGGGTTCAAGTGATTTTCTTGCCTCAACCTCCCCAGTAGCTGGGACTACAGGCGGCCACCACCATGCCCGGCTAATTTTTGTATCTTTAGTAAAGATGGAGTTTCACCATGTTGGCCAGGCTGGATCTGCAAGCCTCGGCCTCCCAAAGTGCTGGGATTACAGGCATGAACCACCGCGCCCGTCGAATAAGTTCTTTAGTGGTGATTTCTGAGATTTTGGTGCACGTATCGCCCAAGCAGTGTACACTGTACGCAATGTGTAGTCTTTTATCCCTCAGCACCCCCGACCCTTTCCCCTGAGTCCTCAAAGTCCAATCTATCATTCTTATGCCTTTTTGTCCTTATAGCTTAGCTCCCACATATGAGTGAGAACACACAAAGTTTGATTTTCCATTCCTGAGTTTCTTCACTTAGAATAATAGTCTCCAATTCCATCCAGGTTGCTGCAAATGCCGTTATTTCCTTTTCTTTTTATGGCTGAGTAGTATTCCATGGTGTGTTTGTGTGTATATATATATGTATATGTATGTGTGTGTATATATATATATGTATATATATGTGTGTGTATATATGTATCCATGTGTGTATATATACATGTATATATATGTGTGTATATATATATATAAATGTGATATATATATATCACATTTTCTTTATTTACTTGTTGATTGATGGGCATTTGGACTGGTTTTGTATTTTTGCAATTGCAAATTGTGCTGCTATAAACAATCCAAATCGGTAAAGAGGAAGTCACATTGTCGCTGCTCGCTGATGATATGATTGTATACCTAGAAAATCCCAAACACTCATCCAAAAAGCTCCTAGAACTGGTCAGTGAATCCTGCATTCATTCATTCATTGTTCAACAAATACTCGTTGGGTCCTTTCTAAATGTGTCAGGCACTGTGCAGGGTGTTAGAGAAACATCAGTGAACAAAAGGGATAAAATCTCTTCCCTCATGGGACTCACACTTTAGTGGGATGTGTGTAGTGCATGATGACATAATTGTAGCACCCATTGTATGCAAATAGGAAAGGAGGCTGGCATGATGTCAGGCCAGTGTCACAGCCCCTCTGAGTCTGTTTCCTTTCCCTTAAATGACTTTGATAGGTCTTTCTCTTAAATGACTTTTTTTTTTTTTTTTTTTTGAGACGGCGTCTCACTCTGTCGCCCAGGCTGCCACGCTGGAGTTCAGTGGCAGGATCTCGGCTCATTGCAAGCTCCGCCTCCCAGGTTCACGCCATTCTGCCGCCTCAGCCTCCCGAGTAGCTGGGACTACAGGCGCCCGCCACCACACCTGGCTAATTTTGTTTTTGTATTTTTAGTAGAGACGGGGTTTCACTGTGTTAGCCAGGATGATCTCGATCTCCTGACCTCGTGATCCGCCTGCCTCGGCCTCCCAAAGGGATTAAATGACTCTTATAGGCCTTTCCTCTCACTGGCGTTGTAAGCATTGAATAAGAGGGTGTTGTGGGTTGAATTGTATCATCTCGAGATGCATCTGCTGATGTTCTAACTCCTGGAAATAGGACCTTATTGGAGATCTTGTCTTCACAGAAGTAATGAAGTTAAGTTGAGGCCATTTGGGTGGGCTTTAATCAGTAAGACTGGTGCTTTTATAAGAAGTGGAAATTTGGATACAGAGACATGCACAGAGGGAAGTGAAGAGATCCAGGGAGAAGACAGCAATCTACAAGCCAAGGAGAGAGGCCTGGAACAGAGTGGAGTCTCCCCCATAGCCCTCAGAAGGAATCACCCCTGCTGACACCTTGATTTTCAACTTCTGACCTCCACAGCTGGGAGAGAATACATTTCTGTTGTTTGAGCCACCTTGTTACAAAACTCCAGCAAACCAATACAGAGGGTTTCTGTAAAGTGTTGATCTCAGTGTCTGGCAACTATGAAGTATTGCACTGGACAAATGGAGGTTGTAAGAATAACAGAGGTAAATGATTGTCTGGCCCCTAGGCAACCCTTATTCCGTGCTACTCCCTCCCTCTCACTTTAACAAGGTTTGTTATAGAGGAAACTCCCAGTCAAATCCCTGTGGTCACTCCCCCGACGGCCCCCACCTCTTTGCCAGCTTTTCTCAGATAGGTTGCTTCAAGCCAAAAGCACTTCTCCCGGCAGTTCTGACTTGATGAAGTTATCTTGTTTCATGGCTGAGCAGAGCTTTCCATGACAATAGCTCTCTGGGGGAAACGAAGCCAGCTGTCACATCGCTGCCTGACACTTTGCTATCACACATTTTCTTCCAGGTCTCCTTGTCCGACAGCTTCTTCACAAGTGGCTCCGTGCAGGGCCTCCATGACCTCAAATGACAGATTGTCACCTAAGCGGGCAGTTGGGCTGCATTATCACAGCTGTTAGAAGGAAAGAGAGGGTTGTAATCCCTCTTCCCCAAATGACAGACTGCTTGTTAGACACAGAATGGTCACTGTGGCTTGTAAGATGTGGGTGGAGAAGAATAATCCATTTATAGAAAACCACAGACCGACAACCTCTCCTTCTCCTTGCTGTTCCCTGTCTCCTTAAACCTGTTTTGTCTGCCCACTTATTGGATCATACGGATTCTGAAATGTGTCTGACATCCAATGGCAACTAGCAATGTGCAACCAAAAGTTATTTCTTGGCCTGGCATGGTGGCTCATGCCTGTAATCCCAGCACTTTAGGAGGCTGAGGCAGGTGGATCACCTGAGGTCAGGAGTTTGAGACCAGCCTGGCCAACATGGTGAAACCCTGTCTCTATTAAAAATACAAAAATTAGCTGGGTGTGGTGGTGGGTGTCTGTAATCCCAGCTACTTGGGAGGCTGAGGCAGGAGAATCACTTGAACCCAGGAAGCAGAGGTTGCAGTGAGCTGAGACTGCGCCATTGCATTCCAGACTGGGCAACAAGAGCGAAACTCTGTCTCAAAAAAAAAAAAAAAAAAAAGTTATTTCTTGCCTGGCCAGGATACCTCAACCACTGCTTAAAACACCTACTATATACCAGACATATAAAACCATTTATTGATCTATAAACATTTATTGAGTTTGTATGGTAGTGATTCGAATGAGTGAAGGTGTCAATAAGAGGTACCAACTAAAAGCAGCTTGACGAAGTCATTATATGAAGAAGACACTTGCACATGTGTTTTTACAGCAGCATAATTTACAATTGCAAAGATGCGGAACCAACCCAAGTGCCCATGGACTGAGTGGCTAAAGAAAAACATGGTATATATACACCACGGAATATGACTTAGCCATTAAAAGGAATGAAATCATGTCTTTTGCAGTGACTTGGATGGATCCGGAGGCCATTATTCTAAGTGAAGTAACACAGGAGTAGAAAACCAAAAACCTCATGTTCTCACTAAAAGTGGGAGGTTGAGCTATGAGTACACAAAGGCATACAGAGTGGTATAATGGACTTCAGGGACTTAAAAGTGTGAGGGTGAGGAGGGGCCAGGGATGGAAAAAACCTACACGTTAGGTACAATGTACACTACTTGTGTGATGAGTGCACTAAAATCTCAGAATTCATCACTATATAATTCATTTATGTAACCAAAAACCACTTGTACCCTAAGAACTATTGAAAATAAATAGATAAAAAATTAAAAAGTGTGCTGTAAAAAAAATTAAAAGCAGCTTAACTAATGACACATTATTTCTCACGTAACAGAACTCGAGAGGAGTTGGATCCAGGGTTGATTCCATGGCACCTGGGCTCCGCATCAGCCTCTCAGCCTTTTTTGCCTTCTCCCTCTTGGAGCCAAAATAGCTGCTGCTGCACCGTCATCACGTCTTTCATGTCAGTGTCCAGAGCAGGAAGGCAGTTCGAGAATGGCTGTTGGGTGGCAATCACAAATGTCTGGGGCATTTGCCATGTGCTAGTCATTTTTCTAGGTGCTGATGTTTTGCTCCTTCTAATCCTGAGCAACATACTCTGGGAATGTGTCATCTTTGAGATGTTAAGTGATTTGTCTAAGGCCGTAAGCTAGTAAGTGGCATGATGGGAATTTAAGTGTAGGTTTACCTGACTCCAAAAAGTCTGTGTTCATTCTACCAAGATCTAGCAGTGTCTAGATCAGGGTTTCTTAATCTGAGCACTATTGACATTTTGTGCTGGACAGTTCCTTGTTGTGGGGGGCTGTCCCATGCATTGCAGGATGTTCAGCAGCTTCTGTAGAACCTATCTATTAGATGCCAGTAGCACCCCCTCAGCTGTGACAATCAAAAATGCCCCCACACATTGCCAAATGTTCAGATGCTGCAAAAATCACCTGCAGTTAAGAGCCGTTGCCCTATGGAGTACTCTTTCTGTCAAGGCTCAATATAAAATTGCATAAAGCTGGACGCAGTGACTCACACTTGTAATTCCAGCAATTTGGGAGGCTGAGGTAGGCACGCTTGAACTCCTGAGTCCAGGAATTCAAGTTGGGCAACATGGCGAAATTCTGTCTCTACTAAAAATACAAAAAATTAGTCAGGCGTGGTGGTGTGCGCCTGTAATCCCAGCTTCTCAGGAGGCTGAGGTGGGAGAATCGCGTGAGCTCAGGAGGGCAAGACTGCAGTAAGCTGAAATTGTGCCACTGCACTCCAGCCTGATCAACTGGAGTGAGATCCTGTTAAAAAAAAAAAAAAAAAAAAAAAAAAGCCTGAGTCCTGAGCCTTTAACCTGGTGACCATCATGCTCCCTGCTCTGGCACTCAGTATGGAGTTTTCAAAATACATTCTCTAATTTGGTATGATTGATGGCTGTAGAGGGGGTGAGTGAGAGATAAATGGACCACAAACAGGCTGGCTATTGACACTATGTCACAGTGACACTGCTGAGGGATGTTTTATAGGTTAACTCTTAATTTTAACCTTCACATCAATCTCACGACACAAGTACTATCCTTCCCCCCGATCTTTAGATGAGGAGAATGAATTGAGAGCCATGAAGTTACTTGCTCGAAGCTACACAGCTGGAGTGTGGCCCATGGCAGAGTCTGTCTGCAGAGGGCCCCCTCAAGCCTTGCTGTCTCCATAGCACCTCTGTGCGTGAGTTACTGTCAGCTCTGATTTTCAAAGAGGAAACATGCGAGAAGACACTCAGTCCCAAATTAGTGCTTTGAATAATTCACAAGGCAGTTTCAGGTGTTCAGGCCCGGGGACTTTCAGGAGCCCTGGTGTTATGGACTGAAAGTCTGTGTCTTCCCAAAATTCATAGGTTGAAGCCCTAACCCCCAGTGTGATGTTGTTAGGAGGTGGGGCCTATGGGAGGTGATTAGGTTTAGATGAGGTCATGAGTGTGGGGCCCCCATGGCGGGGGTGGTGGGGGGGGGGAGGGATTAGTGTTTTCATAAGAAGAGGAAAAGAGACAGACTCTTCCTCTGTCTCCACCACGTGAGGACACAGCAAGAAGGTGGCTGTCTGCAAGCCAGGAAGAGAGTCTTTATCAAAACCCAATCCTCCTGGCTTCCTGATCTTGGACTTCCTGCCCTTCACAATAAGTGCCTGTTGTTTAAGCCACACAGTCATGGCGTTTTATTATAGCAGCTTGAGCTGACTAGGGCAGTTGGTAACACAGCTGAGTGACTGCAGGAGATTGGTTAATGCCAGGGCAGTGCCACACCTCATGGTCCAGGAGGGAGCAAAGGCAGAGGTGCCCCTGCTATGATGCCTGCTTGCTTACAGATTGTCTTCTTCAATCTATTCTGCACACGACTATCTACAAACAGAGAGCCCGCCAAACCAGGCGGCTGCTTAAAACCCTTCAATGGATACTCAGTGCCGCCTGGGTAAAGCGTCTAGAACCTATCACACTCATATTGTTAATTACTTGTTATTCATTTGTTTAATAGTGTAATGGGCATCCAGGCCCAGGGACTGGACCATACCTATGTCTCCAGCTCACTCACTTGCACCATCATAATCGTTGTGTTCCTGAGTGCAGCCTTGTTTCTCTTGGTGCCTTTGTGGACGGATGGTGGTGCTGCTGTCTGAATGCACAGCCCTGTCAGTCCACCAGACAGATCCCTATTTGTCCTTTAAATATTTGCTGAGTCTCTCGTGTAGACTTCCCGGAGTCTCCTCTCCCTGATAGCTAATCTCTTCCTCCTCTGTGATGCATGCTTTCCTTGTACACGCATCTGTGTATTTTCTTTTTCCACGTTGAGTCACTCCACTGTTTCCGTCTGCCATTTGCCTGTCTCCTCCAACATGCATGCCTTCAACAAGTATTTGTTGAGCTCCTACCATTCCTGGGTACTGTGCTGGGGGCTAGAGATGCAGCTGATAACAAAACAGAGATGGGAGGTTGTCTCTGTTTTCGTGAAAACTGCAGCCTATTTGGAGGAGCCAGCATTAAACAAACAAGTAAAAAGTAATTAAAAATATGAATGTGATACGTTCTACAAAGGAAAAGCTTACTAGGAGTGCCTCCAAATTTCCTTGTATCACTGTAGCCCAGTGGTTCTCAGCAGAGGGCAACTTTGCCTGCCAGGGAATATTTGGCAATGTCTGAAGATATTTTGGGGGAATAGGTGCTCCTAGCATCTGGTGGGATGAGGCGGGGGTGCTGCTAAATACAGTGTATAGGGCAGCACAGGACTAGAATGATCTGGCCCCAAATGTTAACAGTGTTGAGATTGGGAGATCCTGCTGTAACCCCCTTCCCCAGCATAATATCCTGTAACAGATACACCAAAAATGCTTGCTGAATAAATGGGTGAAGAAAGGAAGTCATTCAGTCGTGGTGGCCAGAGATGCCAGTGCTTCTTAGATGAGCACCTGTGAATGATTTCTCCAATCTTTGCAGGGTGGGGCAGGACTTGTGTCATTGCAGGTATGCGGCTGGGTCGCTTGCACAAATACCCATGTTCAGAAAGGCCCCAGCTTGGTTGAATGCTCTGCAAAGGCCATCTTGAAATTTGTAGTAATTTTTGCGAAAGGGTCCTGCATTTTCACTTTGCACTGGGTCCCATAAATTATGTAGCTGGTTCTAGGGTGGGGTGTGTGAGGAAGGTGGCAAATAATGAAACCTCTGAGCAGGAGGTTAAAAGAGGGAGGTGACAATGAAGCCTCCAATGAGAGTAGCGGAGGTATGTAACCCTCTCTGTGATGTCTCAGGTCTGAACCCAGAGTCTGGAGCTTAAAATTTTAATTTAATTTTTTATCTTTTTTTTTTTTCTTTTTTTGAGACAGGGTCTCACTTTGTCACCCAGGCTGGAGTGCACTGGCTTGATCTTGGCTCAGTGCAGCCTCGACCTTCTGGGCTTGAGCAATCCTTCTTCCTCAGCCCCCCAAATAGGTGAGACTACAAGCATGCACCACCATGCCTGGCTAATTTTTCTGTATTAATTGTTTAAGTTGGCACATTATAACTATACATATTTGTGGGGCACACAGTGATGTTTCGATATATATAATGTATAATGATTACATCAGGGGAACTAGTATATCCATCATCTCAAGCATTTATCATTTCTTTGTGTTGGGAAAGCTCAATATCATCCTTCTAGCTATTTGGAACTTATGTTATAGTCATCATACAGTGCTATAGAACACTAGGACCTACTGCTCCCTTCTAGACGGAATTTTTAATAAATCTCCTTTAATAAATCTCTCCCTATTCCTCCTCTCTCCCTACTCTTCCCAGCTTCTAGTATCCTCTGCCCTACTCTTTACTTTTATGACATCAGCCTTGTTAGCTTTAACATATGAGTGGGAATGTGTAGTATTTAACTTTCTGTGCCTGGCTTATTTCACTTAGCATAATATCCTCCAGTTCCATCCATGCTGCCATGAATGACAGGATTTTCTCCATTTTTATGGCTCAGTAGTATTCCATTGTGTATAGGTACCCCATTTGCTTTATTCATTCATCTATTGTTGGAAACCTAGGTTGATTCCACATCTTGGCTCTTGTGAACAGTAGAGTCCAGATTCGACATCTATAGGAAGCTCTCCATCTGTCATCCTAGACCTGCCCCTTTCTCAGGCTTCTGCACCCTGGAAATGGTGCCTTCTTTTAATGTTTGTTAAGGAGAATTTTAATCGTAGATTAATAGAACCGTGGAGTGAATGGTGCAATGAAAACCCATGGACCCATCACTCACCCTCACCAATGATCAACGTGTGGCCAATTCTTTTTTCATTTCCAGCTCCCAAAAGGCTTCCCCTCCCATACTATTTTAGATAAATGCCAGAATTATATCATTTCATTTTATTTATAGTTATTTAGAGACAAGTTCTCGCTGTCATCCAGGCTGGGGTAGAGTGGCATGATCATGGCTCACTGCAGCCTTGACCTCCTGGGTTCAAGTGATCCTCCCGCCTCAGTCTCCTGAGTAGCTAGGACTCTAGGCACGCATCATCATGCCTGGCTAATTTTGATTTTTCGTAGAGATGGGGGGTCTCATTTTGTTACCCAGGCTGGTCTCAAACTCAAGCACTCCTCCCGCCTCAAACTCCTGAAGTGCTGAGATTATTACAGGTGCGAGGCACTGTGCCCAGCCCTCATGCGTTTATTAATGTGAAATAATTGGGTGACTTTATTATTTTTTATTTATTTATTTTTCTTAAGGGACAGGACCTTGATCTGTCACCCTGGCTGGAAGGCAATGGCATGATCATAGCTAACTACAACCTCAAATTCCGGGATCCAAGCAATCCTGCTGCCCCAGCCTCCAAAGTAGCTGGGATTACAGGTGTGCACCACCATACCCAGCTAATTTTTAAATATTTTTTAGAGACAGGGTCTCACTGTATTGCCCATGCTGGTTTCACACTCTTGGGCCCAAGCAATCCTCCCACTTTGGCCTCCCGAGTAGCTGGGATTAGAGGCAGGTGGCACCATGCCTGGCCATTTCATTTTTTAAAGTTTCGGCATGTATCTCTACAAGGTGAGGACAATTAAGAAATACACAATGGCAATACCATTACCACCTCTAAAAAGTGAATGATTCTTTTATATTATGCAATATCCTGTCAGTGTCTAGGAACTAAAATAGCTTCCTCTTTCCTTCTCCCTCCTCCCACATCTAATCCATCCATGCGTCCTGCCAACTCCACACTCATCCTGAATCCATCCACTCTGCTGCCTCTCTGGGACTTCCATCCTAGCCTAACCTGAGATGATCTCTGACCTGGACAACTGCACGTCCCTACATGGTCTGACCTTGCCTGTCTCTGACCCTACCTCCCACTAGCTTTCCCCTCCTCTCCGTCCCTATCTTCCCCTTCCAGACCAGCCACACTGGCCTCCTTGCTGGTCTATAAACATGCCTGGGACCCTGATGACCTGGGCCGCATATTAGCTGCTCCCTGGTGCAGGAATTCTCTTCAACCTGGTAGTCCCATGGCCCATCCCTCAACTCATCCAGGTCTCTGGTGTCTGTCACTTTCTCAGAGAGACCCTGCTGGCCAGCTTATCTCAACTGGCCCTTCCATGACCCCACACCACCACCCTCAGCCCTGACCGCTCTCTGAAATCAAGCCATATCATGTCGTGCTATTGGTTGTTTACTGTCTTTCTTTCCTACTGAAGCAAAGGCCTTATAACTGGGGCTTGGTCTGTCTTGTTCACTTCTGTATTTAGCACAGCCTCTAGCATCTTTTCTTTTCTTTTTTTTTTTTTTGAGACAGGGTCTTGCTCTGTTGCCCAGACTAGATTGTAGGGGTGTGAACATGGCTCACTGCAGCCTCAACTTCCTGGGCTCAAGTGATTTTCTCACCTTAGCCTCCCAAGTAGCTGGGATTATAGGCATGAGTAACCACATCCAGCTAATTTTAACTTTTTCTGTAGAGACAGTGTCTTGTTGTGTTGCCAAGGCTGGTCTCAAACCCCCGGACGCAAGCGATCTTTCCACCTTGGTCTCCCAAAGTGTTGGGGCTATGGGTGTGAGCCAGGCCCCTAGCATATATTCAGTTTCACTGAATATTTGCTAAATGAATGGATTTACTTAGGGGTAGGGTGGGTTTTCCTGCCTCAGGTAGTACTGGCAGCATTGAGATAACACCAAAACAAAAACAAAAATGAAAACAAATGCTGAGAACTCTCATCAAAGAATCAGCCAGGTCTGAAAAGCAGACTTAGGGGATGATTGTAAGGATAGGGCAGAGGCATTCTTTTGGGGTCAGAGACCCTACCCCTTGAAGGGAAGCTGGGAAGGAACTGAAGATGTCTTGCCTCAGTTCACCCACTCTCACCCCCTCTACCTCATCTGAATAGGCCTCTATCTTCCCCATGCAAACTAGGCTGAGAAATTCCAAGATGCGCCCGAGAACAGCCAACCCCAGTGCCCACTCCAGGACAACTGGGAAGAGGAAAAATAAAATAGGGAGAATTCTCTCTTCCACAGGTTCATTAGCTATGGCTGGAACCCAGACCCTCATGCTTGGGAAACTCTGTGGATAAAGAGTTAACAAGGTAGTGCTTTAGCAAACACCAGAATATCCTGGTACACCTGCTGAAAATGCAGGTGCCTGACCTCTCCCCCTAGACTGGTTCAGGCTATCCTTTTAGGGATCTCCAGTTTTGACCAGTGCCCCAGTTGCTGCTGGTGCAAATTGTCCCTGGCCCCACCTGGGGAACCGCCAGACTAGAGACTGGTCTGGAGCTGGAGTCTCCTCCTTTGTTTAATGTTGACTTCGAGAACACAGGAGATGAATTATGCAGGTCTGTGGAGACTTTCAGGAAGACCTCAGCCACCTTGTTAATTGGAGCTCAACAGAACCGAGATTGGAGGTTGGAATAAAAATAGCTGCATGCAGGTTGAAAGGTAAAATTAGCTTTGGTGTCAGGAATTTGGTTTCAAGGTTGTGCGGGAGATGGGGTGGGGAGTCAGGGAACTGCATGTTTGTGTTCTAGTGTTTGTGTGGGTCATTTGGAGCAGCTGAGGGGTAGCTCACACAGAAATCCGAACAATGAGGTCATACTAACATCCTGCATTTGTTTCCCAGGGCTGCTGTAACAATGACCACAAACTGGGTGGCTTGCATCATCGGAAATGTATTTGCTCACAGCTTGGGAGGCCAGAAGTTCAAAAGAAGGGTTGGGCAGGGCCATGTTCTTTCTGAAGGCCGTAGGGGAGAATTGGTCCTGTGCCTTCCTCTTAGTTTTGGTGTTGCAGGTAATCCTTGGTGTTCCTTGGCTTAAGGATGCGTCACTCCAGTCTCCACCTCTGTCATCACATGGTGTGATTATTGGGTGTTTGTGTCTGTGTCCAAATTTTGCATTTTCCTAGGGACACCGTCCTATCAGATTAGAGCTCACCCCAATGACCTTATCTTAATTTGATGTCATTTGCAAAAAGCCTATTTCCAAATAAGGTCATATTCACAAGTCCTGGGTGTTAGGGCTTCAATATATCTTTCTGAGGGACACCATACAACCGGGAACACGTGCATTCCACAAGTATCCATTGAGCACCTACTGTGTGCTCAGTGCTAGGCACTCAGGGGACATAAGAGTGTGAACAGGGCAGCCTTATCAATCTCACAGGCTAATGCCATGCCTGGTGCACTCACGTACATGAAAACATGTGCTTGCCTCAGCAGCTTATCCCTGTTAAAGATGGGCAAAATCACCTGTAATGCCCACCCAGGCTTGTAGCCACCAGGGTCCATCCTGCCTTATGGCTCTGGTTCTAAGACCCTGGAGTCTCAAAAAATGAAGACTATTTTGCTGGTAGAATCTAGGAGTTTTAAGTGGTTACATGATGAAGCTCTCACCCAGAGAATCAAAGTAGTTCCTGGACTAAACCACAGAGAGAGGGAGGCTTGTCTAAAGACTACAATTTTTTTTTTTTTTTTGAGACAAATTCTTGCTCTGTCACCGAGGCTGGAGTACAGTGGTGCGATCTCGGCTCACTGCAACCTCTGCCTCTTGGATTCAGGCAGTTCTCCCTGCCTCAGCCTCCTGAGTAGCTGGGATCACAGGCGCCTGCCAACATGCCTGGCTAATTTTTGAATTTTTAGTAGAGAGAGGGTTTTGCCATGTTGGCCAGGTTGATCTTGAACTCCTGACCTCAGGTGATCCGCCTGCTTCAGCCTCCGAAAGTGCTGGGATTGTAGGTGTGAGCCACTGTGCCCAAAGACTACACATTTCAAAATCACAATCATTTCCTAAATCCTCTCCCGTTTCCCATACCTTTCCCCATGCAACATCCTTTTAGTGAGACTGGGAGGAGATGTATGCAGTGGGTACATTCAAACTACACCTATGCAATCCTGCATAATCTAGCCTTCTTTAATTCTGTTACTCCCTGTTTATTGCTGAATGGAGTCATTCAAACATTGGCTCAGAAAATATTTGAGCTTCTGTTTGATGCCACTTGCCAGAGATGGCAGCAGACAGAACAGACCAAGTCTTTGTCTTATGGAGTCTGCATTCTTTGGAGAAGGAAAGAAAAAAACCAAGGAATGAAGGAGCCCCCTCTGTTGACTATGATCATCTCCTTATATCCTAAGAAGTCTGGTGTCCCAAATGAGCCATAACTATCTGCCTCGTACCATCTATACCCGTGTCTTAGTCCATTCAGGCTGTGATAACAAAAATACCATACCCTAGGTGGCTTATCCACAACACAAATTTGTTGCTCATGGTTCTGGAGGCTGGGAAGTCCAAGATCAAGACACTGGCAGGTGCAGGGTCTGGTGAGGGCCCACTCTGTGGTTCACAGGTGGCAGCTTCCAGCTGTGTCCTCACATAGTAGAAGGGGGCTAGCTTGCTCTCTGGGGTTCCCATTATAATGATATTGTTGTAGTCCATTTGTGTTGCTATTGCTAAAGGAATTGTATTGCTAAAGGAATACCTGAGACTGGATAATTTATAAAGAGAAGAGGTTTATTTGGCTCACAATTCTGCAGGCTGTACAAGAAGCATGGTGCCAGCATCTGCTTGGCTTCTGGTGAGGGTCTCAGGCAGCTTCCACTCATGGTGGAAGGGGAAGGGGAGTCCATATATGAAGAGATCACAAGGCAACAGAGGAAGCAAGAGAGGGAGGGAAGAGGTGCCAGGTTCTTTTAAACAACCAGCTCTTGCAGGGAGTAATAGAGAACTCACTCATTATTGTGAGGATAGCACCAAGCCATTTATGAGAGACCCGCCCCCCCATAACCCAGACACCTTCCACAAGGTTCCATCTCTAACACTGGGGATCCAATTTGAACACAAGGTTTGGCAGAGACAGACAACCAAACCATAGCAGGGACTAATCCCATTCATGACAGAAACATCCTCATGACCTAATCATTTTCCAAAGGCTCTACCCTCTAGTACCATCACATTGGGAATTAGGTTTCAACGTATGCATTTTTAGGGGGCATAAACATTCAGATCATAGCAACCCGAGAGGGAAACAGGTGCTTGTGCCTTCTGCATAGGCTTCACTTAGGGAGAACTGTGCTGTGCAACAGCCACGTCTACCAGAGCAAAGGAGAGCTGTTAGGCAGGAATGGCTGCTCCAAAGCCACCTTTTCTTGAAGCTCCTAGCAACAAACTGGGAGCAGGGAACCAGGGATGAGTGTTTTCTGCCCCCTCTAGTTTCAACGTCAATTCTATTTTCATACTAGAACTCAGTGTGATTATTAAAATTATATCTCTACGCCCAGGCCTCTGTGACTCCAAGCCTATGATCTTTCCCCTAAACGGAGTTAGCTGTGCTTAACTGAGAGGCACAGGTAGAAATCATAGCCCCAGGGAGGACCAGGGCATAGCGGGATCCCCCCACCTCTCAGGCACCCACCTCCTCCCTGCCATGAATGGAACCGATCCTCCCTGGTACCTGGACCACCAACCTGCAAGTCACCTTCTGCCCCTCCTTTTTCCTTATACCCAGATTTACGTGGCCATCAAGTCTGTTGCTGCAGAAATGTCCCCAGAAACTGTGACTTCCCCATTGTTCTTTTGCCACCAGCCTCTCTGGGCTGCTTGTGTCAGCTACAGCCTTCTGTCCCTCTTCTGCAATCAGCCAGTGATTCTCCCATCACACAAAATTGACCTTGGGGTTAATATAGTAGAGTCACCGTCACTGTGAGTCACCGTCACCATGCTGAATGAGAAGCTTGTCTAGAAAGAAGGGAGAATATATCCAAGGGGCATTGAGCTCCGAAAAACCAGGGAAAGGAGCTTTGAAGGGAGGTGCCTGCAGAGTAGACAGCAGGCAGGGAGGGGGCTGGGGAGGCACAAGGAGTGGACCTGAATTTACTGTGCCTTTCTCAGGGCTGAGACTAGGGTGAGGTGAGTGAGGCCTTGGATGCAAAACTTAAGGGGGTCCCTCAAACTCAGCAACCAAGATGAATAATGTTTCAATGCAATATTTTAACAAATCAAAATTAATGCAAAAAACCATGATGAGCAACATATCAATTTTAAGCTAGATCATACAGGCAAAAGCTCCTAGCTCAGAACCTGGCACTTAGTAGGTATTCAATAAATCAAAAAACAAGAATGGAAAAGTAATAATAATGCTGAATATGGCCAGCATTCTTTGAAGGACTTTGCATGTATCAACTCAATTCATCTAATCTTTACAACAACCCTACAAGGTGGATTTCATTATTTCCATTTTTAAAAAGTTCATTTCCCCCCCCTTTTTTTAAGAGACATGGTCTTGCTCTGTCACCCAGGCTGGAGTGCAGTGGTGTGATCATTGCTCACTGTAGACTTTAACTCCTGAACTCAAGAAATCCTCCCATCTCAGCCTCTTGAGCAGCTGAGACTATGGGTATGCACCACCACATCTGGCTAATTTTTAAATTTTTTGTGTTTTTTTTTTCTGTTGCCTAGGCTGGTCTCGAACTCCTGGCCTCAAGCGATCCTCCCATCTCAGCCTCCCAAAGTGCTGGGATTACAGATGTGAACCATTGCATCTGGACTTTATTATCCCCACTTTATAGATGAGGAAAACAAAGGCATGCAGAAGTAAAAGGATTCCTTACAGTCCATACAGCAAGCAAGGGGTGGAGTCAGAAAGAAAACCCAGATCATTTGATGGCATTCATCCATAGGAAAAACCATGGATGCCTTAATGCTCATGGTGGAATAAAAAGAATTCAAACGTTTCCATTGTTTCTCTGAGTCTTCATTTTGGATTGACCTGAACAGAATAAGGCCAGTGGGAGACATTTCCCACTGCTAGTAAATAAATAAGATTATATAATATAAGGAGTCTCTCTGGGACCCAGTGGCTACATAATACCTGTTAAAAGTGGAGGAAGAAAAACCATCTCCTCTAGGGTTTGACATCAGCCTAATAGGTGACGCTATTGATTTGATTCACTGCTCGCCCCACAACAGCAGCCATCAGGGAGGAAGACGTTATCAGGCGGGCAGCAGGAGACAGCAGGAGCAGAGGGTGTAATCAGTTTAACCTTCCTCAGCTGCCAAGTCCTGGGGGGGAAACGACTGTCCCTTTTCCAGGAGAGAGACTCATGGGTAGCAGACCCTCAATGACAGCCCCTTTTTCTGGTGGGGAGGGTGGCCCACGAAGAAAGAGGATAGAGGAGGGATTTGTCTGCTCCTGTAAATCTCCATGGTAAATACTGGAGCTTAATTTGGACTGAACAATCCTCTTTGAAAAGTAAAGAGTTGTATGCACGACTCTTAGCTTAAAGGCAACTTCCCCATCTCTCTCTGTCCTAGCACCCTGTTTATTTCCTTCATAGAACCAATCAGTGATTATTTAATTTGGTTTCCTCACTTGCTTGCTTCTGTCTACCTCCCCAACAAATCCATAGTGTGCTGGAAGCAGCCCATCTTCCTAACTCCATTTTGTTGCTGGGTAGCTTGAAGAGGCTGCTGAGTATGGGGGCACCCCTTTGGTTTTACATCCAAAGCCTCACTCGCCTCACCCTCGTCTCAGCCCTGAGAGAGGCACAATAAATTCAGGTCCGCTCCTTATGCCTTGCCAGCCCCCTCCCTGCCCACTGTCTACTCTGAAGGCACCTCCCTTCAAAGCCCCTTTCCCTGGTTTTTCAGAGCTCAGCGCCCCCTGGGCATAACCTCCCTTCTTTCTAGATAAGCTTCTCCTTCAGCACTGTGACGGTGACTCTACTATATCAACCCCAAGGTCAATTTTGTGTGTTGGGAGAATCACTGGCTGATTCATGATAGGAATATTTACACCATGGCAACTGGCAGATGCTAGAAATCAGGGCCTCCTGCCTCTTCATCATACCACTAAGCTCCTTGAGGAGGGACATTTTGTCTGCTTTGTCTTCCATGTGGTGCTCTGTCTCTGGCTCAGGGCCAGGCTCACAATTGTTAACTGGTAAATATTTCCTGACTTGATGAATGGATTCAGTTGTTGGCATTGCTTGTACTCTGAAGAAATTGTTTCAACTTAAGTCCGTAATGGTGATTCATTCCCTACCTTGAATCAGATACAAGATGAAAAAAAATCATGGTTTTCTGTCCTCCAGAGGCTCACGGTCCGGGTGTGGGGTTTGGGAGAGGATGCAGGACAGATAACCAGTACAGTGCAGTGCAGTAATTGGCAAGAGGAGGTGCTTACAGACGCTGCTGATGAGATGGTAGGTTAGAGGATATCCTTGTTTATATGCTGAGGGATTATAACCATCTATGGTGTCAGTCCTCTGTTTTAAACATCATGGAGCCAAGCAGATGTTGACTTAATTCATGCCCTGGAAGACACAGATCTGTCTAACTCCCTGCCCGACTCTTAACTGAGCTGTGGGATACAGGGTGCGTTAGTTCTCAGAGTCCCAGTTTGCTCATGTGATAAGATGAAAATAATAAAACCTACCCCATGAGTGTTGTTTAGAAGGATAAATTAAATGACAGTTATAGACTGAGTAGACACTCAGTAAAGCACTCACTGGATCAAATCAAAATGTAATCAACCAATATGTTGGAATATTTGTTTTTCCTCAAAAGCAAAATACAATATATGTAACAAACCTGCACATTGTGCACATGTACCCTAAAACTTAAAGTATAATAATAATAAAATTAAAAAAAAGAGAGAGAAAAAAAAGCAAAATACACCATTCCAGTGTAGATGCTTTCTCTTTTGTGTCTCTTCCTTGCTCCCCATTTCCCTCTCCCTGTCCTTATCCCCCTTCTCTTTTTTATTGTTTTTTTGAGACAGGGTCTCACTCTCACCCAGGCTGGGGTGCAATGGCACAATCTCAGCTCACTGCAGCCTCAATTTCCTGCACTCAAGCAGTCCTCCCACCTCAGCCTCCTCAGTAGCTGTGATCACAGCTGCACAGCACCACACCCAGCTAATTTTCTGTACTTTTTTTTTGTAGAGACGGGGTCTCACCATGTTGCCTAGGCTGGTGTCGAACTCCTGACCTCAAGTGATCCACCCACCCCCGCCTCTCCAAGTGTGGAATTATAGGTGTGAGCCACAGCACCCGGCCCCTCCTTCTCTTTCTCTCTAATCTCTTACACCTCCGCTTTCTTATAATCTTACCAACAGCTAACATTTATTGAGCATTTACTTAGTGCCAGGCCCATCCCAAGCACTTTACAACTATCACTTACTTAGTCTGAACAACAGTCCTGAAGGTTGGTACTATCATTATTCCCAGTTTATAAATGAGTAAACAGAGGATAACTTGCCCAGTGCCACTCAGCAATTAAGTGGCAGAGCTGGGATGGGAACCCACACACTGTGTCTCATGCTCCCATCATGTTCCTCCCGCTGTCTTCCCATCAAATATGCTGTTCGAGTGAAAAAGAAACAGCACAGCACCAGAGGTCTGGGACCATCTGGGGTGGGGGACCCTCAGCCTGGGGCTGTGACGGGAGAGTACAGAGGATTAGAAGGTGTATTAGTCTGTTTTCACACTGCTGATAAAAGACATGCCTGAGACTGAGTCATTTATAATGAAAAAGAGGTTTAAAGGACTCACAGTTCCATGTCACTGGGGAGGTGTCACAATCATGGATGAAGGTGAAAGGCAGGTCTTACATGGCAGCAGATAAGAGAGAGCTTGTGCAGGGGAACTCCCCTTTATAAAACTATCAGATCTCTTGAGACTTATTCAGTACCACGAGAACAGCATGGGAAAGACCCGCCCCCATGATTCAGTTACCTCCCACTGGGTCCCTCCCACAACATGTGGGAATTGTGGAAGCTACAGTTCAAGTTAAGATTTGAGTGGGGACACAGAGCCAGACCGTATAAGAAGGGGACAGATATACCCAGCAGGTTTCGCAGAGCCTTTTCCCTTCTGATGGGAGGGGAGGCAGGCAGGCTTTTTCTCATTTTCCTTTGAGTACCAGCAGCAGCTGAGGAGAGATGCTGACCATTCCTTTTCTTAATGAGGGAGGCTCAGGAAAGAGCAATTAACAGCATCAGCTTTTATTTTCTCCCAGGAGGGACAGGGCTGATCTTGTTCTTTCTCTCTGGACCAGGCAGGCTTTTTTTTTTTCTTTTTTTTTTATTATTATTATACTTTAAGAATTTGGTCAAGAGTGTCAACAGCAGGAGTCACAAGACTTTGACAGAAGCCACCACATGAAGGGGCCACAGTGTCTGCCCTGCTTCTGGGGTTTCTGGTCTGTATCCTGAGAGGTACAAGGCTGCTCTGGGGCACCACAGGGAATGCCAGCCTTGCTCCTTTCTCATCCTTTCTGGGAGTGGCAGCAAGCGTGAGCTCTCTAAAATCCAGCCAGGAGGCTGGGTGTGGTGGTTCATGCCTGTAATCCCAGCACTTTGGGAGGCCAAGGTGGGCAGATCACTTGAGGTCAGGAGTTTGAGATAAGCATGGCCAATATGATGAAACCCTGTCTCTACTAAAAAATATAAAAATTAGCTGGGCATGGTGGCACATATCTGTAATTCTAGCTACTAGAGAGGCTGAGGTAGGAGAATTGCTTGAACCTGGGAGGTGGAGGTTGCAGTGAGCTGAGATTGTGCCATTGCACCCCAGCCTGGGTGACACAGCTAGACTGTCTCAAATAAATAATATGCAGCCAGGAATGTCCACTTCTCCTGGGACCCTGAATAAAGTCCAGACTCCCTGGGCACTCACTGCTCCTTCCAAGCTGACACCTTCACCATTTTCCCTTCTCCATCCAGGCACCTGCTTTACCAAACTGTTTACGGGTTAAAATATGCAATCAGTTGAGACCTAGTAAGAAATATATATTTGGTCTCTGCCTCTGGTTTCTGGAAGAGAGCTTCTAAAACTCGTGTAACTTCCTGAGTGATACTGATGATAGGAGCATCTTTTGTTATAATATTTGGTCTTCGTCCCTGGTTCCTTACACAAGAGCTTCTAAGATACTTGGAATCTCCAGAGTGATATGAGTGCCTTTTTGTATGCTAATGAGATTATCTTGGCTGGGATCCTGTAGATAGCTTCAAAATAGAGGCTGTTTGTCAGAAAAACCAACTATGTGGTTAGAGAGTTGGAATGGTTAGCCCCACCCCTGAACCTCTAGGGATGGGAGAGGGGCTGCAGCCTGAGTTCAGTCACCAGTGGTCAGTGATTTAACCAATCATGCCTACGTAATGGAACTTCTATGAAACCCCTGAACAATGGGGTTCAGAGAGCTTCTGGGTTGGTGAACATGTCCATATACAGGGGTGGAGGGTGGTGCACCCCAGCTTCACACAAATAGAAGCTCCTGTGCTGAGGACCTTTCCAGACCTAGCCCTACATACTTCTTCCTCTGGCTGTACATTCGTATCCTTTATAAAAATAAGCCTGTATTATTAAGTAAAGTATTTTCCTCAGTTCTTTGAGCCATTCTAGCAAAGTATTGAACCTGAGGAGGGGATAGTGGGAACTCCTGATTGATAGCCAGTTTGTAAGAGTGGCCTAGAGCTGAAGATTGACATCTGAAGTAGGACAGTCTTGTGGGACTGAGCCCTTAACCTGGGGGGTCTGCACTGTCTCTGGATAGTTAGCATTATAGTTGAATTAAATTGTAGGACAATCAGTTGGTATATAGAGAATTGGAGAACCACTTGGTGGTGAAGGAACCCACACATTTGGTGTCAGAAGTGTGAGTAGAGTTTTTTCTCAGTTGCATGTCTCTTGCTAGCATCTCAACATTTGCGCCATCCATCTCCTCTGTGTGCAATTCTCCACTCACCCTCTACAACCTACTTGGTGTTCTGATCTTGGTTGGGAATCACATTCTTCTGGAAGCCTTCTCTCACTTATTAGGCTGGATCAGGTCTCTTTGTTTGTTATATGATCTCAGAGTGCCTCACATTCTTCTCTACCCACACTTTTCTTGGTTTATAACCATGTTTATGTGTGTGTGTTACAGCCCTGAAACTCTTTGTACTAGAAATTGTGGTTTCCTGAGAGTAATAGGTGATTTAGACAATACAAAGACAAAACTAGTTCACTGTAAATTTTATCCTTTGTGTGTAGTCAAACACCGCCAGGGATTAGAGCATGGGGACATCTCAATCTCACCTTAAAGAAGAAAGTTTTGGTGCTCTCTCAGGTCTGTTCTAGATAAGAATAATCCCTTCCCCATGATATTAAACAGAGGGATGCCTTCGACCTGTTTTATCCAGAGCCATCCCTTACCCATGACCCCTGGGGTGAGCAGCACCTCCAGCTGTTTCCCTGTCATCTCAGGCTTTCTGGAGCTACACTCTGAATCTTGTCTTTGAGCATTGCAAGTTGGCTAATTGAGGTGTCTGAGTCCCTGTTAGGGTCATACAAATCTAAAGTTGGTCAGATAAGGGGGATTCACAGGGGCAGCCCAGAACCACTAACTGCACTAATGGAAGGAATAAAATATTAAGAATTGTGCATAGTTTAGGCATCCAAAGCATCTTGTCTCAAGGTGACTTTCTAACAGTGGATATTGGTGGAAAAAGGGAAGCAAATGTCAGTGGAAATGGGGAAGTAGAAGTTGCTGGGTAGGAAGTAGAGATAAAGGGAAGGAAGAGCTCTCCTGGCATAAGAAACACCCTGAGTGAGGGGGACAGAGAGAGCTTGGGGCATTGGGGGAATGGAAAGGTGAAGCCTAGAGATGGAGTCCGGAGACAGCACCAGGTGAGGGTGAAGGAGAAGCCAAGGTCAGACCATGCAGGACCTCAAAAAGGAAATTAGTCTGTTTTCTAAATGCCATTAGGCATTTTTCTTGTTGTTGCTGGGCAAAGGTATGAAAAGATCATGATTTCATTGTCTCTTTAAAGATCACTCTGGCTGCTGCATGGAGAATGGGTTGTAGGGGAGGCGAGGATGGATGTGGTGGAATTGTTATAATCTTGGCAAGAGATGATAATGGCTTGGACCCTGGTGGTAACAGTGGAAGTAGAAAGAGTGGGCAATTTAAAAGATAATTAAAAGGCAAGCTTGACAAAACTTGGGACTTATTTATCTCTATGTCCATGCTTAGGGGGGTATGGTAGGTTGAGTTATTGATTTCAAATTTTTAATCCCTCCTCCCACCATCCATACTTTGCCATGATCTCATCAGGTCTGGAGTTTATACTTCATTCCTTGACCTCAGGCAGTGTCATGTGAGTTGCGGTAGCCAATTACATGAAAGAAGTGACATATGCCAGTTCCAACTCTAGGCCTTAAGGGGACTCACCTGTCTTTCTCACCCTATGCAGAGGCCCATGGCATATGTGGGGAACTGAGAGGTCTTTGGTCAACAGTCCCTGGGGACCTGGGTCCCGCCAACAACCACATGATTCATTTTGGAAGCAGATCCTCCCCTACATGAGCCTTCAGATGATCACAGCCACATATGACAGCTTGATGGCAACCTCATGAGAGACACAGAACTGAAACCACCCTGATTCCTGACCCACAGAAATTGTGAGATAAAAAATGTTTGTTGTTTCATGCTGCTAAGTTTTGAGGATAACTAAGTTTGGAGGATAATATGTTATGCAGCAATAGATAACTAATATATCCACTCACTAACTTGTGCTTACTTCTTATTGGCTAGACTCTGTCACATGGTGCATCCATTCACAAGGGAGGCTGGGAAATGTAGTTTAAACCAGACCAGTCTGAATAAAGGGAGGGCTCTATTAGTGAGGATGAAGGGGGAAATGGGTTCTGCATTAAGCCATTTCTGTCCTGCTGCTTTAGTAGCACAAAGCTGCAAGGAGTTCAAAATAGTTTGTGGATGACATCTTCCTTTTCCTTTGGTTTTTCTTTCCTAATTTCAGGTAGATAGACTGGAATTCAGCTCCCTTGCAATGGGTGTGCTATTGCTTCAGTTTTAGGTTTTTGGATAAAATTTTGGGTTGAGGAAAGTAAAAGTTCTACCTGTGAATATCTTTCCTGTAAATAAGTCAGTTACAAAGATATCTGCATCATCAGTCAATCACTTAATTTGTTAAGAGGACATTAATTTAAGACCCTTCCACAGGGCAATTGCATGCTATGCAAGGATATGGAAGGATTTACAGTTTCTTAATTTTTTGAAGTGGCAGATCTTCTTCCTTCCCTTTTCAAGAGGAGAGGACCAAAATGCTATCATAATATTTCATGTCATATACTTGAATATCTGCCACAGGAACATATTACTTTTTTTTCTAATTAAATGGGGAGTGCAATCCTATTTTTTACATTCTCATAAAATGCATTAATCACACCAAAAGCCTTTTCATGCTGTTTCCCAGCAGGAAGGAAATTAACAGTCATTGATGACCTACTGTGTGCCAGGTGCTTTCCATAGATTAACTACTTTATATGCTTGCAACATCCCAGTGACGGAGGTCATTATTATTATCTCTAATTTATAGATTAGATTTTAGAAGTGACTTGCCTAGAGGAAAGTTGAGATTTGAATCCAGGACTTTCTGGTTTCAAAGTCTTTCCATGCTGATAAATTTTCACTCACCCCTGCCCCCAATTTAAGAAGGACCAATTGATCCTTCATGACCAACATTTAACTTTCTTCTATTAGTTGGTTCCTTGACCCAGTTAAAAGGAAAGTTAATTCTGAAACTTTTAGGCACTTACACAGTGCCTAATTGTGTTTTAATATTTGATGTGCTTAGAAACGTATGAGGAATTAGTGCTAATTCTGAGATGATTAGCATATTCTGGCGTGTCTTATAGTATGTGAACTGTGGTCTTCAGGACATTCTTGAACTTTTGCTTCTAATTATCCCCACGTGGATATGAACAATGCTGCTATTCAAGGAGCATGTCAGAGCTTCATTTTTAAAAAAGAATTAGCAGCAAATGGATCTGTTTCTTCTGAAGATATTGGCTGAATGACTAGTTGGTGGTATTCTATTGCTTATTGAGTGGTGAACCTCTGCCCAGATTTAATTTGGATGGCAAGATCAACTTTAGTCAAAATTTTGTTTTCTAGTTTTTAAAAATTAAGCTTTTTTCGGATGGGGCAGGGCATTTTAGATTCACATCCAGTTGTAAGAGCTAATATAGAGAGATACTATATATCCTTTACCTTATTTAGTGGTACTGAGGACAATATCACAACTAGGATATCGACACTGATACAGTGAAGACACAGAAGTCACAAGGGTTCCTTCTGCTGTCCTTTTATAGCCATACATAGTTAAGGTACTTTGATTGAGAGGAAGAAAGTCAACTTAAGAGAGCTTAAGCAAGAAAAAATATTAAAAGGAATTTCTTGGAAGGTTTAGTTAATACCTGCTGTTATCTGATTGCCATCTCCTATTTCTTCTTTTCTTTCTCATCTCATCAAGTGACCCTGGTGAGGCTGTCAATTATAGCCTCTTTGGTGAGGCTGTCAATCATAGACCTCGCTTCCATTGCCATAGACAGCCAGGTGATCCAAGCCCAGCCAATTACAGTAAACCATTTCCCCACTAAACAGAGATTAGTGGTTGGGTGAGTGGGTGAGTGTATTTTCAATTCTGGCCTAAAAATTTTCCCTGGAAGTTTTTGATGTGGAGCTGGAGAACGGGCTTGCCTCTGAGGTCCTGGAGCTGGACCCATGGGGATTCATTTCTTGCAGGCTGCTTCTTACCTGGAAAAATCCTGTCTGTAGAAAAAGAGAATGAAGCCCACATCAGAGATAGGTGAACTGGAAAGGTGTCAGATAAAGCAAGTCATGGAGATGTGAACTTGTTTCTTCTTTGGACCCAGTTATGCCTGAGGTCACCTTCTTTTCTCTACTTATTGTTAAGTAAATTAGTAACTCCCAAATTTTACTTACATTGATTTGAGTACTGCCACTTTCCACGCAATGAATGCCATTGAATCCTGAAGGATCCCAAGAAATATCTTGGGCCCAACCACAGCAAGACCTCTCTAGGTTCTGACACTAGGGGCTCAAGGCATTAAGACCTACCAGGACTCTCTTTGATTCTGTGGGGAAGAAACTTGGGAGATGCTTAGCTGAGTGAGTCTGTCTCATCTCAACGGGGACTGCAGTTATGTGAAGGCCCAATTGAGGTTGGAGAACTCACTTTCAAGATGACTTATAGACTTCAGGTTGGTCCTGGATATTGGCAGGAGACCTCACTTTCTTGCCACCTGCCCTAGTCATAGGGCTGCTTGAGTGCCCTCACAACATGGCAGATGGAATACTTCAGAGTGAGTGATCCAAGAGAAGAGCCACAGTGTCTCTTACTACCCAGCCTCAGAAGTCGCACGCTGTAATTTCTGAAATATCCTATTAGTTTCACAGGTCAGCCTTTTCATTATGAAAGTGGACTACACAAGGGCATAAACACCAGGAAGAAAGAATCACTGGGGGTCATCTTGGAGGCTGGCAAACATAACTAGATACAATAATGTCCACAAGTTCGTAGTTCAATGAGGCACACAGCAGACTGTCAGTTCCTCCCTTCACTTTATTTAATGACAATCTCTACATTTAAATTTCTGACTCAATCAGAAAGAATTTCCCATCTTTCTGTTTTTCTCTGAGGCTCATAAGTGTAGGAGTTTGTAAATCTAGAAACGTGCTGTCTGTATTGTGGATTCTGTTTTCTTTCTCACCCGTGAGTATCTTCTTAATTCACAAGACCTACTTACCAATTAACCTTTATTCTCTCACTGAATGGAAGGTAATCTCTCCCCAACGAGGGCCTGGAGCTCCAGGAGGGGCTTAATTCTGAAAACTCATGAAAAGTAGCAACACAAAGACAAGTGTCATTTATGAGCCCTCGTGGACCCCAGGCTGATTAGAAAACCGTTGTAAAGTAATTGCAGAGCTTGAGGAGTCTCCGGAGCGGAATTCCGGCTGGCGATAAGGATGTTGCTAAAATCAGTCTGAATAAAGAGAATTTTGTGGAATGAACCAAGCCTGTGAAGCAAACAAGGCCTCCAGCTTCCTGAATGACTGGAGCCCCATGATACAGAAAAAGGCATCTCAAATTCAAATTTCACCACAAAGGCTAATTTTAGGTTGATTTTAATGAGGCAAAGGGAGGGAGAAAAGAGGAAGGGAAATTTAAAAATTGGGGAAAAGGACAGCTTTTATTCATTCAGTAAATACTCATCAGGCATCCACCTTGGACTTCCCCCTAGTTAGGGGCAGTGCACAAGAAGATTAGCTTCATGGAATCCCTGCCCTCAGGGAGTGCATCATCTGGACAGGGAAACTGAGCTGGAAACAAGTCATGTCTCCTAATGTGTGGGATGAGAACACAGAAGATGGTATGCACCCCAGCCAGAAGATCAGAATAGATTTCCTGAAGGAGGCTATGATGCCTGAGCTGAATTTTAAAGCTCAGCAGCAAAGGAAAGTGCAAAGAAGGCACCCGGATAGAGAGGCCAACAAGTGCTATGACACGGAGACGTGAGCTGCAGGAAACCAGGCAAACGTGGAGAGGAAGCCTGTCCTCACATTCCCTGGGGCTCCCAGGCTGGTGAGAAAGATGGAGGTGGAAACCACCAGCGTTTTAATCTTGTGCTTCATGCTTAATGTATTCACTTCTTTTATTAGAGCAGTGTGCACGGTCTCTGCATACACGCCTGTTAAACAGCACGCCCTTCTCTCCCCTCCCCTTCCCTCCCCCTTCCTGTCTCCCTTCCCCACCCCCCTTCCTCCCTCCCTCCCTCCCTTCCTACTTCCCTCCCTTCCTCCCTGCCTCCCTCCCTTCCTGCTTCCCTCCCTTCTTCCCTCCCTCCCTTCCACCTTTCCTCCCTCCCTGCTTCCCTCCCTCCCTCTCTCCTTCCCTCCCTTCCTTCTCCCTCCCTCCCTTCCTGCCTCCCTCCCTCCCTTCCTGCCTCCTTCCCTTCCTCCCTTCCTTCCTCCCTCCCTTTCTCCCTCTCTCCCATTCTTCTTCCCTTCCTCTCTTTCTCCCTCCCTTCCTGCTTCCCTCTCTTCCTGCCTCCCTCCCTTCCTGCTTCCCTCCCTTCCACCCTCACTTCCTCCTTCCCTCCCTTCCACTCTCCCTCCCTTCCTGCCTCACTCCTTTGCTCCCTCCCTCCCATCCTGCCTCCCTCCCTTCCTCTCTCCCTCCCTTCCTTCCTCCCTTCTTCCTTTGTTCTTCCCTTCCTCCCTCCCTTCCTGCTTCCTTCCCATCCTGCTTCCTCCCCTTCCTACTTCCCTCTCTTCCTCCCTCCCTTGCTGCCTGCTTCTGTCCCTTCCTCCCTCCCTCCCTCCCTCCCTCGCTTCCTGCTCCCCTCTCCCCTCACTCCCACCTTCCGTTGCTCCCTCCTTCCCTTTCTTTGTCTCTATCTTTTTATTTTAAAGCAATAACATCTCTTCACCTTTACTAGGTATTCTAAGTAAAGGACCTGGTTTAGAAATTACAAAGGTAGAGACACAAGGATGAGGACAGGTGGGAGATGGATGAGAGAGACACTTCCTTAACTGATTTATTTTTGTTCATTTTCATTTTTTAAAATTTATTTATTGTCTTTACTTTGTAATTTTTTCCTTTTATTTTTATTTGGCACCTAATAATTGTACACGTCCGTCAGATACAGAGTGATATTTCAGTAGGTGTATTCAATGTATAATGATACAAATCAGGGTAATTAGCATATCTGCCATCTCCAATATGAACCATTTCTTTGTGTTGTGAACATTCAAAATTCTCTCTTCTTGCTTTCTCAAATATACAATAAATTATAGTTATCCATTTTTGCCCCACAGTGCTGTAGAATACCAGGGTGAGTTCTGGTGTTGATTTATCTTTTAGAGATAGGCAGACTCTATTCAAAGGGGGTCATGGAGATTGCCGTAGGGATCCCCCCAAGGGCTTCTTGCAGTGGGAGAGAGAGATGGGACTCAACTCCTAAGACGCATCCTAATTTACTACAGGTCAAGGACAAGGGTTTTCTTTTCCTTCTAAACAATAAATGACCTTTCCCCTCATTATAAGCATTTATTCGTGGCTGTTAATTGATACCTGCTTTAACAGAGATTAGTCTCCATCTGAAGGCTCAGGTAAACACTTTTGCTGGGTCTCTTTGGCTCCAGAGGGGAAATGTTTTTTCTTTTAAATAACCAAAGGATGTGCTTGCTACCTTTTCTCTGCTGTCAAGAGGAATGTGAAGCAGGCTTTCTAGAATACTCCTGGCAGCAAGAACATTACTGTTTTTTTCCTGATAAGGATCATTTTTAAAAAACATTTTAAAAACCAGTGATGAAAACTATTTCCCTTTCCCTTAACTTCAGCAGCTGAGACACTTTTTCTGGCCAACAAGACTAAATGTGATTGAACTTAGAATTTTCCCTCTGTCTATGCCATAATTACATTACTGTTTACACAACACACTCTGTGTTTAACTGCAGCAAACACTGCTACAACAGTCTTAACACATAAGCAGAGGTGAGGGTAAATAAATCACCTCTCATGCAGGAGGCAAATGCACCAGTGCTCTGTGCTAAGTTTAGAAATGGGGAGTTTTCCAGCGGTGAGGCCTCAGAATGCTGTGAAGTTCTCATATCAGCACTTTGTGTCCCCGCCTTCCTCTGGGCCCCACCTGCCAGGAACACCTGAGGAAGCACCTTACAGCCACATAAAGCCCTGGGTCGACGCCTTATGTGGCTATCACACAAGCTTCAGTCAACAGTGTCTTCTGGATAACCTTGAGACATAGGGAGACACATTTGCTCAGTTCAGCATGCACTGGTTGAACACCTATTATATGACAGATACTGTGTTAGGTCCTGAGATCTAGGGGAGGGGATATGAAATCTGATATCAGAGACCTGGATGCAATAACTGAATCTGAAAATTGCCTTTGCTCATGCTATCCCCCAGGCCTGGAATGCCTGTTCCACCCAAACCTGGTGAACTCCTACTTGCTTCAAAATTTCACTTGGCTGGGACTTAATTAAACTAAAGAGCTTCTGCACAGCAAAGGAAACTACCAACAGAATAAACAGACAACCTACAGAATGGGAGAAAATATTTACACACTATGCATCTGACAATGGTATAATATCCAGAATCTATAAGAAACTTAAATCAACAAGCAAAAAACAAACAACCCCATTAAAAATGGACAAAGGATGTGAATAGATACTTCTCAAAGAAGACATACAAGTGGCCAAGAAGCATATGAAAAAATGCTCAACATTAGTAATCATGACAGAAATGCAAATCAAAACTACAATGAGATACCACCTCACACCAGTCAGAATGGCTATTCCTAAAAACTCAAAAAGTAACAGATTCTGGCGAGGTTGCAGACAAAAGGCTATGCTTATATACTATTGATGAGAATGTAAATTAGTTCACCCACTGTTGAAAGCAGTTTGGAGATTTCTCAAAGAACTTAAAACAGAACTACCATTTGACACAATGATCCCATTATTGAGTGTATACCGAAAGGAATATAAATGGTTCTGCCATAAAGACAGATGCACACATATGTTCATCACAGCACCATTCCCAGTAGCAAAGACATGGAATCAACCTAGGCACCCATCAATGTTGGATTGGACAAAGGAAATGTGGTATATATACATGATGGAATACTACACAGCCATAAAAAGAACAAAATCATGTCCTTTGCCACAATATGGATGCAGCCGAAGGCCATTATCCTAAGCAAATTAATTCAGGAACAGAAAAACAAATAGCACATGTTCTCACTTATAAGTGGGAGCTAAATATTGAGTACATGTGGACACAAAGAAGGGAACAACAGACGCCAGAGCTGCTTGAGGGTGGAAGGTTGGAGGAGGGTAAGGATAAAAAAATTACGTATTGGGTACTATGCTTATTACCTGGGAAAGGAAATAATTTGTGCACCAAACCCCAGCAATAGGCAGTTTACCCATGTAACAAGCGTGTGTATGTACCACCAAATCTAAACTAAAAGTTAGAAGGAGAAAAAATTCTCTTGGCATCACCTCCCCTCTAAAATGTATTTGGATGGGATGGCAGATTTGCCATCTTCCTTCCTGTTTCTCTATTCCCTCATGGGACCTTGAATCAATCTCTCCGTTTTACCTTCCTCTCTCTCTGTCTTTGACACACACACACACACACACACACACACACACACACAGCTCTTCATTTATTTGCCTGTTTACTTGCCTTCATGTCAGTCTCCCTAATGGGCTTCCTTGGATGTTTTGAGGACAATGCCATTATCTTCCTTATTTCTCTATTCCTGTTTTAAAATTTGAGTCCCTGGAATGTAACAGGTGCTCAAAAATGTTTCCTAAGAAAGTGAATAAAAGTATAATTCTAGATACTTCCCATTCCTCTCTGGATCTTTATATCCTCAATGGCACCAAATAAGACCTGACTTGATAATCCTGAGGGTCCTTCTAAGGTCTAACAGTCTTTGACTTTACAAATTGCCAATTACAACTAAGTATGGTTCTATACTAGAATGAATGGAGGAGGTGTTCCAGGGCTCCGTGAGGCTTGGAGCTATTTTGTTCCTTGATGGAGAAAGAAATAAAAAGAAAGTCCTTGCTTCCTTGTGCATGTCCATGTCCATCTTAAGCGAGAGTGTTTCATCTCTGGTGGGAATGGTGGTCTCACTGTGGTAGACATTGCTAGCTCTCACCAGTACCTGTTCTCCTTTCTTTCCTGTACATGTGCAAGACCATGTTTACCAGATCCTTTGGAGTTAGGTGGAACCATGCTACTCATTCAGGCTTGAAATGATGTATATTGCTTCTGGGCTGAAGTGTGTTAGAGATGGAGCATGCTTCTCTCTTTCTTTCCTAGCTGTAGCAGATAAGGAGGTCACATATCCAGATCTACAAGCTGGTGGGGCCTCCTACGGCCTGGAGGTCTGAGTGACTATGTGGAGCAGAATGCCCTGCTGACTCAGTGGTTCATGTAGTATAATTGAGAAATAAAATTTTCTTGTGTTAAACTACAGAGATTTGAGGGCTGTTTGTTACTGGACTAAAACCTGGCTCATCCTGACTGACTGAGGCATGCAGCTGTTTATTGGCACTTGTCCAGTGGACTCAAAATCCCTAAGCCCTTCTCTGAGGCATTTTTTTCGTGCTGCGGTGAGAACAGCTCTAAAATTCCTTAACAACCTAGTACCACTTACCATTAGTGAACTGCTAAAATTAGAAAAGACAGCTTCTGATAAAGGGGTGATAAAAGAACTGAGAGGGAGAGACCAAATGATTTTGGCTTGTCTCCTGTTAATAAGTTCATAGACCATTACCATTCTAAGCAGGCAACTGCTTTATCTCTAGGTGTCTGGGGAGTTGGTTATTTCTTCTTTCTGAACAAGGAGGATCATTTGGATAACAAATGAATAAGTCAGCTGGACAATATTTGAGGATCCCAGAAAACAAAAGCTAGGGTTGGTGTCTCAGGGCTAGATCTAAGCTGGTACCACACATTGTGGGTCCAAAATGAATCCACAGATAACCCCGAGGATCAGAACCGGGGAAGCCAGATTTGAGCTTCCTCCTTAAGGATGGCTCCAAGCTCAAGTTCAGAGTCAAGTGACTGCAGTTGGAATCACAGCTCCCCCACTTTCTAGCTGCATTATCTGAGAGAAGGCGCTTTACCTCTCTGAGCAGAGTTAAGAGTAAAAGAGGTGAGATGGTAAAACTGACCTCATGGAACTGTTGTGGGTCTTAAAGGAGATGATATATTTTTGGCAATAAGAAATCTGAGGTCACAAATTGGCCATGCAATAAGTGCTCCCTTTTTCCTTTCTGTGTCTTAATTTAGTCTCTTTCACATACTCTTACACTGACAGCTGAGCCTGTCCACTTTTCTGGTTCTTATTGACATGTGTATGCTGATTTCATCCCAAAAGAAATGATATGGACATTCCCAGAGCCAACCTGTGCTGGATGAGGGCTCAAAGGCTACCCCAGGGCCTGTACTGGACACGTTCCATTCTGCATTGGTTATCTATTGCTGCATAAAATATTGCCTGGAAGTATCACTTAAAAAAAACCCCCAACATTTATTATCGCAGTTTCTACAGGTCAAGAATTTGCATGCAGCTTAGCTGAGTGCCTCTGGCTCAGGGGCTCCTAAGAAGCTGTAATCAAGGCATCAGCTGGGGTTGCAGAAATCCCTGCTGCAGAGGTCCAGACATCAATTCCTTGCAACATTGATGACTCCATAGGACAGCTGGCAGCTTGCTTTCCTGGGGTGGGGGGCGGGTAGAGAGATGGAGCGAGCGAGCGAGAGCAAGAGAGAGAGAGAGAGAGAGAAAGAGAAAGAGAGATGACCCAAGACAGAAGCAACGGTCTTTTTGTAATCTGATCTTGGAAGTGAATCCCACTGCTTCTGCCATACTCTATTCATGAAAAACAAGTCAATAATTCCAACCCATCAACCCATATACCAAGGGATTGGTTTACACAGGGTGCGAACTTCAGGAGGTAAGAATTGTTGGGGGGCATTTTAGGACTTATTCCCTCTGAACCTTCACCTGGAGAACAAGAAACAGGTCTCTGCTTTCAGTTCCCCAAGCATATTCTCTTTCCTTTGGTTGTGTTCTCCTGAGATTTGACCTGGGAGAGTAATGGGGCAGGGTTCAAAATCTCTTCTCAGGGATATAGCAGCATGTAATCTTCCTTGCTCTTCTCCCTAACTGAACTCAATCCTTGCAATCTCTGACTCCTTGAAGGCAGAAAAATACACTCTGATTGATGATCAATTCTCCCGAATCTATTATTAACGGCACAATTTCTGTGCCTAGAGTCTTACAGGGTCTTGATTTCTGATGGTCAAAACTTAGGATTTCAGAATGCAGAAAACTGTTTCTGAAACTCCTGTTTCTGAAACACAGAAGCAAGTTTCAAAACTTGTCTTAAAACTCAAAATCATGGAACTGATTCTCCTCCTCTTTCTGAATTTCTTATGTAACATTCTTTCCCTGAAGCAGAGAACAAAGAAAGTCCTGGCATCCCAGGCTGGCAGAAGCATCATTAGGAAATTAGGGAGAGGATTAGAAACATATCTGTTACTATTTGCCAATATGCTTTTGCTAAACGCATCAGACAGGTAGGACATTGTCATAGCTCAATACATATTAATCTTTTCCTCTTTATATGTTTTGGAAATGGGGCAGTTTCTGGAGATGAGTAGATAGTGAGATCAAGTGTATAGGTGAAACTATAGTATCTAGTCCAGTAACTGGAAATTGCATCCATGGATAGGGATATAATTGGCTTCTGGCAACCAGTGTGCTGTCCTGGCTTACAGATACCAAGACGGGGATGAAGAGGAAGGAAGGAGAGAGACACAGGAAAAACATTAGTGCTTTGTAGTATGCCAGGGAGCCACAGAGTGAGATGAATTGGCTTAGGTCACAAAGCAAGTAGAAGAGTTATTATATCACAGGGCTTAGAATCCTAAGGTATTTCTAACCTCACCAGGTAATCAGTTGAATAAGAGGAAATACAAGAAGATAAGCGGGTCTCTTTGACATATCATCATTATCATCACCTTCATCACCATCCTCATAATCACCTCCATCATCATCTTCATCATCACCTCCATCACTATCAGCACTTCCACCATCATAACCTCCATCATCACCATCATCTTCATCATTATCACCTTTATCATCACCACCTTCATCATTACCTCCATCACCATCATCACCTTCATCATTACCTCCATCACCATCATCATCACCTTCATTATCACCTCCATCACCATTATCATAATCTCCATCATCATCATCATCATCACCTTTATCATCACCACCTTCATCATTACCTCCATCACCATCATCACCTCCATCACCATCATCATCACCTTCATTATCACCTCCATCACCGTTATCATCATAATCTCCATCATCATCATCATCACCACTATCATCATCATCCTTATCACCTCCATCATCACCATCATCATCATTAGCATCACCTTCATTGGTCCACTAACATTTTTGAATTCTGTATTGAATACATGTTCTCCATGTTACTTCTTTGGCTCATTTACTACTCCAACAATTGCTGCAGCATTCTACTTTGTTTGTGTGCAAACTTAGAGTATTTCTCCTCTTGCTTTCTGCCCCAGGGCTTCTATGAGGCTGTCTTGTAGGATGCCCATGACGATCCTCCAGACACTAAGGTACAGAAAATCTGAACATGTGGGAGAGTGCCCTCTACCATGGGAGTAGATCAGTGATCCCTTCTTATGGCTTTGGGGCAGATAGCACCTCTGAAAATCCTGGTGATATGGAACCCTATCTGCTCATGGTGGTGACCAACCAAGGACATATCCTTTATGTATTTCTCTCCTTCTCTGTTCCACCAGTCCTTGTCCTGCATTCCTGTCCCCTGGGATCACTTCCCCAAGCAAACTGCCTGCCCCAAACTCTTGCCTCAGGGGTTACTTTCCATGGTGGGAACCCTGGCTAAGGCAACTCTTCTCTAGACTAGATCCTATGCAAAGAATTTTATGCATAATAACTCATTCAATCCTCACAACACCCTATGAGGTAGGTGCTATTATATCCATTTTACAGATGTGGAAATAGAGACTCAGAGACGTAAAATGACTCAGCTCAGCCAACGACACACTGCCAGGAAGTGTCAGGGTTGAGTTTGAGCCCTGGTCAGTATAACTTCAAAGGCATTGTTCTGACTCCACTGTCCTATCTACAATCACATATCGCCATCAGAACCCAGTGGGTTCCAGTTTGTGCCACGGGTTTTCCCTTCTCTGGGTGATGGAGGACCCTCTCACCAAGGGTGTTGCAGGTGAGCACTGTCTTTGTTCTGCGCCTATGGTCTGTGTCCACCCCTGGGAACTGATGTTCCAAAATTGCAGATTCAGGACCATGGCCAAGAGCTTGAAGGCTCCCACCCTTCTGAATTCTAAGTACTTTGAAACTCATTTGAGATTCGTTGGCAGCAGAAAAAGGGGAAAATACACTTGACTTGCTGTGTTATTTTTGTTTTCTTAAAGTGGCCCCAAGACCAATTTGGTAGCGAGCCCAAGGCCCCTGGACGAGTCAGTTCTAGTCTGGAGACAGGAGCTGACTGCTAATGTCTGCCAAAGCTGGCATTGTTTTCCTTTTGCAAGAAGAAAGTGAGTCTCATCTTAAAAAATGTTCTGTTCCTGTGCTCCATGTTTCTGCAATGTCAACCTCTGGACACCCATCCCAGCTAGACTTGTGATTCAGTCATTGGCATCTGCTTATGAATGCAATTTAGAGGGTGCCAGGAAAACTCAAACCTCTCGAGTAACTCACCCTCATATGCTGCAGGGACCTGAATTCATCTTTGGTGCAGATAGAAACCAATATGTACTGAACATCACACCTGCTAGGTGCTGTGTGTTTTATATGAAATTTCTCATTCCACCTTCATATTTCCATTACACAGATGAGAAAACTAAGGCCCAAAGGGACGCCTGGCTTTCCTAAGACCTGTAAGTGGAAGAGTCAGCATTTGAATGGAGAACTCGCAGCTTTCGGAGTCTAGACTTGTTTCACCTCACCAGACTGCTTCTACTCCTAGTGATTCCTTCCCTTAGATTAAGCCTTGCTCTCTTCCCGTGCAATCATGAAGAGGATTATATTAGTAAATCCCTGAACATTCACTGATTGGGGAATGAGGGTCAAACCAAGGCAAATGGCAGGATTGACACTCACATCAAGGGCTGGCTCATTAAGGGCTCGGGACCTGGCGATCAAGTTGCATTGCAGATTTTGGAAGTATGCAAGACCATGCCAGCCACCTTTCCAGGGAGAGACCATGCAAAGAAGGCAGGTGATCCAAGGTCTGGGAGTGGTGAGGACTGCTCCAGCCCCTGAGCAGCTGTCATCCCAGCACAAAGTGTCAGAAGAGACCTCAAAGTGTGGTCTGCAGACCAGCAGCATCTGCATCACCTGGGAGCTTGTTAGAAATGCAGAATCTTCTGAGAGAACCAGACCTGCTGCATCAAAATCTGCATTTTAACAAGATTGTAACTTAGATACACAGTAACACTTAAAAAGGATGGGGCAGAGAGGCTAAGTCAGCAGCTTCTCATCACACTCCAATCTGATGCTGCTAGTGCTCCAAAAAGCTCTCATATCCTCACTGACTAGCCTAGGGCTGTGTCTATCAATGCATTATAGGACACAGATGAAGACTATTGTGTACCTTCCTCAATTTTTACCCCGTTGTTTCAGCCTTATGTACATCTTTAATGCAAACATCAATGCGAGAATTCTTGTGACATGAATTTTTTGGAACAACCTGTTTTGCAGAGCAAATTTCATTAAGCCATTTTAATCCAGAGTTTAATTTTTTATACAGCTTGACTAAATCATTTCCATTTTTTTTCCATTAGAATGTCTATTTGTAGTAACATTATTTTCATGGGATCAATTATTTTCTGTTTAAATTTACAACAGGCATTTGACTCATCAATCTCTTTTTATATACCATCTTTTTGCTGATTCTGACTTCTGCTATTTGGAGAGGTTTTCTTGTTTGTGTGTTTGATTCTTTTGTGGCCATTCTTTCTATTAAGTGAAAATCATCTGGATCAAATTTTGTAGATTTAAATTTTGTTATTAGTGATACCTGTTTTTTTCCTGTCAATTTTAGCTCATTACACATTCTAGTCATTTTAACCCTGCTAGTTTTGTTAGTTGCTGATCACTTTTACCATACCAGTAATACGTGGTAGAAATAATCACCAGAATGAAAGCTCTGCAAAGGCAGGATTTCTGTCCCTTTTTTTTTTGTTGTTGTTTTTCCTGCCTTATACTTGAGACTTAGTGCATGGCACATAGAAAGTGCTCCATATGGCCAGGCACAGTGACTCACGCCTGTAATCCTTGCACTTTGGGAAGCCAAGGCAGGTGGATCACTTGAGGTCAGGAGTTTGAGACCAGCCTGGCCAACATGGTGAAACCCCGTCTGTACTAAAAATACAAAACATTAGCCAGGCATGGTGGCGGGCACCTGTAGTCCCAGCTACTCGGGAGGCTGAGGCAGGAGAATCACTTGAACCCAGGAGGCAGAGGTTGTGGTGAGGTGAAGTCACACCACTGCACTCCAGCCTGGGTGACAGAGCGAAACTCCATTAAAAAAAAAAGAAAGAAAGTACTCCATAAATATTTGTAGGTGGAAAGAATGATATTCACATATGATTTAATCAAAGACTGACAGTTTATCTATTTGATAAAAAGACTGAGAAACAGAGATTGATGGAGACAGGAGAGAAAGTGGAGGAGAAGAGAAGATGGAGACAGCACACACACATGCACATAGACTTGCACATGCAGACACACGTTGCACATGCATGCACACAGCCACACACGTATACACAAACACACATGTGTGCACACAGCCACACACGTATAGACAAACACACATGCGTGCACACAGCCACACACGTATACACAAACACACATGCGTGCACACAGCCACACACGTATACACAAACACACATGCGTGCACACACCACACACATATATGTAAGCACACGTGCATGCACACAGGCATACACATATACATAAACACACATGCACACAGCCACACACATATACACACAAGCATGCACATACACAGAGGCATATATACACATGCACTAACATACGCATAGTCACAGATACACCTGTAGGTGCAAACACCTATATATGTGTTCACATTCATACACGGGAGTTAATATATTTGTGCTCACACAAGTAGAGGGTGGAATTGTGGTTATTAGATGCTGGGAAGAGTAGAGGAAGAGAAGATAGGGAGAGGCTGGTTGGTGGATACAAAGTTACAGCTGAATGAGAGAAATAATTTTGACTGTTCTGTATACTGTAGGATGAATATGGTTAACAATAACTTAGTGTATATTTTCAAAAAGCCAGAAGAGAGGATCTTGAATGTTCACAGCACAAATAAATGATAAATGTTTGAGGTGATGGATATGCTACTCTGATTTGATCATTACACATTGTATAAATGTATTGAAAAATCACTCTGTATCCCATAAATAAGTATAATTATTATGCATCAACTAAAAATTAAAGACCACACATATATGCACACATAGACATGCACATGAACACACATACTCATGCATATGCGTATACATGCAGTTACACATATACACAAACACACATATATGCACACATAGACATGCACATGAACACACAGACATACTCATGCATATGCGTATACATGCAGAGTTACACATATACACAAACACATATATGCACACATGGACATGCACATGAAGACACTTATGCACATGTCCACACATGCACACAGCCACACACATACATATATACACAAATACCGATAAATATGCACACGTAGACAGCATGCACACAGAGATACATATGCACACACACAGCCACATGTATACACACATATGCAAATGTATGCACACACAGACACACATATGCCCATACATAGGCATATACACGTACAGATTCAGATATAAACACATACAAACACTCATGTACATATGCAAACACATGTACACACACAGTCTGCTGGCATAGTGATGGCTAAACCAATGCAGGGTAGGGTAAAATGTCTCTGGTGCAAGGTCAGTAGGATAAAAACTGCAGGATCAAATGGCATGCTTAACAACACTCCTCTGTGGGGTATCAGTGTCTCCATTTTACAACCAGTGCTTAATCAAATGCATATTGAGTTGAACTGAATATTGGAAAATGAATTGCTACCTTTGAATGAATCTACTGAAAAATCATGCTTGTCCTGGGTCAGACCGTGTGAAAAGCACTGGGTATTGGAGATGAAAAGTGGTTGGCCCTTTTTCTTTGAAAGCTTAGTCCAGTGGGGAAGATGGATGTGGAAGCTGAGCAATTAAAATGCAGCTTGATAAAAGCTGTGCTGAAAAAGCCTCACTGAGCTGAGCCGTGGGGGCTGGGAGGGAGCAGGTCTTACACTGAATGATCAAGTTTAGTGGGAGCTGTTTAAATTCTGAGCCATCAGGCATTTTTGCTGGATTCCTTTCGGTGCGTTTGTTAATCAATTATAAAATAATAATAATGAACACTTCGGGAGAGAGGATGGAGGTTGAAAGACAGTGGAGGGCTGGACTTGAGGTTGGAAGATTTGCAGAGACCTGGATTGTGCATTCGACCTTTACAAATTGAAGCGAGAGGCTTTGCATCTCTGAACATCAGGATTCCACTCTATAAAAAGGAGAATGAAAGCATTCAGTTTATAGGTTTGCTGTGAGGGCTCAACGAGAATGTGGATCCAAAAAAGCTTTGGAAACCAAAATACCACTAGTTAGCTTGCTGCTTTATTATCCAAAAGAGGCTGCAAAGATTTGAGGTTTGTTTGTAGTTTGTTTGTAGATTAGTCAGTGTCTACTAAAATAACAATGTGTAACAACCATGCCCAAATCTTGGTGGCTTAATACCTTAAACGTTATTTTTCTCATTCATGAGGCTGTAGGTGGGTTGGAATTTGGCAGATGTAGGCTGGAATTAGCTGGACCTGCCTCCAGGACCAGGGTTGGACCCAAGTCTTCTGTACATGTCACCTTCTTTTGGCGCCAGTGCTACCTGGGATTTTAATTTCATGGTTTTGCAGAAGCGTAAGAGGGCCTGCCAACCACGTGAACACTTTTAAAGCCTAACATCCTATAGGCCAAAGCCAGCCACAGGTCCAAACTCAACTTCAATAGGCAGGGAAAGTCCTCCACCTACTTTACCAGGGGAGTACTGCAGAGCAATGACCGAGGAAGGAAATGTTTAATCCTATTAGGGAGGGAGGGGGGGACCAGGAACACAAATCCCTCAAGGCAGGACGAGTAATGTTTGGCTGTCCAAGGTTGACAGACTGGGTCTCAATTCCTGGCACTGCTCCTCTCTAGCCATGAGACTTTAGGCAAGTCAACATTTCAGAGCCTCAGTTTCCTCATCTGTAAAGTGGGTATAATAATAGAATTCTCATAGAATTTCAGTGAGGATTGCCTGATTCATGACATCAGCCTTATAAGTGGTCCCCTTCTTTTACCTTGCATCTTCTGTAATCTCTTCTCTATGCTTCATCCTTTAAATACAAAAGTCACCCATAAAGACAGAAAACAGATTAGTGGTGGCCAGAGGTGGTGGAGGGAGAGAGGAGGAGAAATGAGGAGTGCTAAGGGGTATGAGGTTTCCTTTTGGGGTGATGAAAATGTTCTAAAATTGATGTGGTTACGGTTGTACAACTGCAAATATACAATCCCTCTGCCTGGAACCTTTTACCCAAGGTATCTGCCCCCACCGTAAATCCTCACTTGCATACTGTATAATGAGGCTTTTCTGGACCACCCTATTTAATTACCCACTCCTTTCTGTCCATGCCTGTCTCTCGATATATTTTCTCTGAATGTTTGTAGCAACTTGACATATTTTGCATGCTTATACACTATGTACTTTATATTAAAGCACAGTTATGTAATTTATTTCTCTGCTCCTTTCACCTCCTTTCCTCCCTCCCTGAAATATACCAGTAGAATGTAACCTTCAGGAAGGCAAGGATATTTACCTGCTGGGTTTGCTGCTGTCTCCCTAGACAGCGCCTGGCACACAGTAAGCCTTTTAAAAATATTTGTTGAATGCATGATATAAGCCATATAATGCTTAGTAGGTGCTCAGGGCTGAGGAACATAATTGATGTTAGCTTTTATTATCTTTATTTACTTCAAATAACCTACTTAATTGGGAAATTTTCCGAGTCTGGAGGGACTCTGAGTTTGAGTCCAATATCTTCCCTGGGAGTCCTTGCTTGCACAAATGTGTGGGATAGACTCCCGCTGTGTCTGTGGACTCAACGTCTCAGCTCCAGGCTCTTTGCTGCCAGGCATAGCGAGCCGTGACATTTATAAATCTCTGGGCTCTTAATCCCCTGCTGATCCTCGGAGAGGAGTAGACATTTGTTGCTAAACACATTGCCCCACTTTGAACAAAGAAACGAAGAGATACCCAAGCATCAATACAACAGCTGCCTGCGATGGCTGTGACGTCCCTTCTATCCTAAGGAGGAGGGTACTGGGACTCAGTCCTGGGCACTGACCTGCCCCACTCACCTGGCTGGTGAGGGGTGCAGTTACTACCTTTAGAACACATATCATTGGGTTTTTGTATTGCATTCTTCTGTCTCTGAGCAGATCTGTTTGTTTAATGGTCTCTTCCTCACATTCAGCTCAAGCCTGTAAATCCTTCGTATAAATTCTGCCTGCTCCTTGATACCAATCTGTTCTCCTCCAAGTAAATCTTTTAAAGACAATACTCCAGCAGCACCGGGAGAACAATTCCTGCAAAATCATGCCCGGAAGCCCCTGTTAGCATGCAAATATGCCCCTTTGCAGCATGTTCTGATTGTAATTCGTGATGCACAGTGCAGAGCATTAAGCCGGGTCCCTTCCTCATCAGTCACCATTTAATGGAGACTGAATGGTTGTGGATGCTCTTGTTAGGGTCATCAAGAAGGTTTGCGATGCTTGGCTTGGTAAGGAGGAGGTTGTGTGCTCCTGTAAGACAAACCTAGCACTTTATAGGCTCCCAAAAGCCCATGGTAGTTACAGGAGCCATGAAAAACAAACATGTAGACACTCAATAGTGGTCTCAGGAACCCCTATTGGCAAACTCACCATTTATGGAAAGACCTGGAGGGCAGTGTCCTTGGCCATGACATGAAACAGCCCAGTAAGCTGCAAAGGCCAGTTGAAGAGAGCTGTTGAAAATTCATTTGCTTGCTATAGGCTGGCTTTTTGTTTTATTTTATTTGTTTATTTATTATGTTCTTTTGGCAAACCATCTGAAATGGGATGAGAGAGCCACATTTGGGCATACCACCTATTGGACCAGCAGTTCTACAGAGGCGAGGGTCCATTCTTTGTTTTGCAGAAGCCTCTCTGTCAGCAGTTCTCAAAAGGAAAGGAGTTTATTTATCTTCAGTTCAGCAAAATTTACTAAGTGCTGACAATGGGCTAAGGGGATAGAGATGAAGAAGGAGATTCTTGCCCTCCAGAAATTTACAGCCCAACATAATGTAAACACTTTTCTATACAACACTTGCAAATAGTAATTGTGTGGAAATTCAAATGGTGGACTTACATGTTATCAGACTGTGTGTGTGTGCATATGTGCATGTGTGTGTAGGTCACTCCCTAAAGAATGACAAATAGGCTAAGATTTTAGTTACTCCTTGCTTTTTTTGTCCCCCCTCCTCATTTTTTAACCTTTATTGAAGTATCATTCACATACCACAGACTGCAACCACTTCGAGTGTAAAGCTCAGTGACTATTAATATATTTACAGAGTTGTGCAACCATAACTGCAATCTTATTTTAAGTAATTTCTACCTCCCCAGAAAGAAGCCTTGTGCCCATTTGAAGTCCCTCTCCTTCCTAACCCCAGCCTGAGGCAACTACTAATCTATTTTCTGTCTCCATGGATTTTCCTTTTCTGCACATTTTATGTAATGAAATCATGCCATATGTGGGTTTTTGTGCCTGGTTTCTTTCACTTAGCATAATGTTTTTTGCAGTTTATCCATTAGACACACTCGGAAGCAGTATTTCCAGCATCAATCTATGCTCTCATTTTGTCCTTTTCCTTTTACAATTGAAGGCGCAATTAACTGGCCTAAATTCGATGAAGTTAAAGGTTGGCCATTTGTGGCGTGCTTACTCAATTCAATCTCGGCTGAGATTTGATCCCTTATTATTACATTAGTGCTTTTTACTTTTCTGTTTTCAGTTACTTTTTATAAAATAGTAAGAGTGGAAGATAATGAAATGGCTAAATAAATCCTATCAAGAGAGATAGTGAAGGTGCTGGAGCTTCCTCACTGAGCAAACAGAACTACAGTAAAATGATAACTCATGAAAAAATTAAAGTTGGACATATGCATTGGATTTAGGGGCACCAGCGCACAATGTGTGAAAGTGCAGCTTGCTCAAAACTTGAAGGTGTGAATGTCAGAGACTACCTGTGAATCTCGTCATCATTGTCATCATTCTCATAACGATAATAGCAATTCCCTTTTCTGAGTGCATGGTATGTGCTATTCAGTTCCCACACATTTCCTCATTGAATCCTCACAACTGCTATTGGAAGAATATATTATTTTTATTATTATTTTCATTTTACAAATGGAGTCAGTGAGTCCCAGTAAGTTTAAAGACACATGCCTAAGACTGAGAACCCAAAATATCTGAGACAGGTCTCAGTCAATTTAGAAACGTTTATTTTGCCAAGGTTAAGGACGTGGTCGGCACATAGCCCAGGGAGGTCCCGATGACATGTGCCCAAGGTGGGCAGGGCACATCTTGGTTTTATACATTTTAGGGACACATGAGACATTAATCCATATGTGTAAGAAGTACATTGGTTCAGTCCAACGTGGAACAACTCCAGGTGGGGAGGGGCTTCCAGGTCATGGATAGACAAGAGACAAAAGGTTGCATTCTTTTGAGTCCTTGATCAGCCATCCACTGAATACAGTGTTCATTCCTGGGCATAGGCCGAACTAACTTTGGGAAGGAATTCAGTTCATGGTTTGACTCTGAAACAAAATTGATAATAACCCTTTCCCCAAAAGACCCTCTTCTTGCTCGGGGACCAGTCTGCCTTTGCAAGACTAACAAGTTAGCTACAAGATTAGAAATTACAGTTTAGGGGTCATGCAGCCTCTGGCTCCAAGAGTCTGAACCTCCTCAAATTGCTCCTGGGGATAACATCACTATTGTAAAACCTAAGATCAGTGCTTGAGATATTTTGCAGACCCTGCACTCCATGGATCAGCTGACACCATGCAGACCAGTAATCTGGCTCAATCAGTTCTGCTGTCTCACCCAGGAACAGCAAGAAAACCTCACTTCAATCCCCTAGGACTCCATCTCCAACCTGACCAATCAGCACTCCTCACTTCCCGAGCCCATACCCCCCAAATCCCCGAATGCTTGGGGAGACTGATTTGAGTAGTAATAATTAAACTCCTGTCTCCCGCACAGCTGGCTCTGTGTGAATTACTCTTTCTCTATTGCAATTCCCCTGCCTTGATAAATTGGCTCTGTCTAGACAGTGGGCAAAGTGAACCTGTTGGGCAGTTAGAAAAGGAGCCTGAGAGATGGGTTGAGGGCGGGTAGAGAAAGTAATGACTGTGATCAGACCCCGCTGAGAGATTTGCCATTGTCATGAAGGTAAGAGGGAGACGTTGAGGAATTTTAAGTGCAGATGTGATGTGAACAGATCTGAGTTTTACAAAAGTGAATTCCTGTTGGTAATAATGGTGCCTTGGATCAAAGTTCTCAATTCCAAGTAGCAGGTGAGCGTCTCAGAAAAGATACAAAGCTTCGGACCAAGGTTTCCTCTCTTCTCTTCAGCAGGAACCACAGTTTGGGGAACTAAACTTGCCAAGGAGAACTTCAGGTTTCTAGAATCTGAGGCTGATGAAGAAAGAATGTTGGGGCAGATTTTGACAGGGGTCTAAGCTTTGCCTAATCACACTGCCCGAATGAGCAGCCACTGCTGATGAATTCTCATTTTCTTAACTGGCAAAGCCTTCTTGGCACAAAAAAAGTGTTTATGGTTTTTCTTAAAAAAGCATTTAGTACCTCTTGAGTTGAGAAGGCTGGTGTACTGAGATGTGGCATCTCTTTTCTTGTAAAAGTTAAGGGGCTTTTTTCAGTCACTTTATAGTTTGTTTTATTGATGGAGAAAGGGAAAGTGATAAAATATTCTTGTCTTCTAAAATTTCTGTCCTTTGGCAACAAGGATGAGAAGGTATATGTCCCGGTAGATTTTTGGGTTACAAAATAACCCCTTCTCTTAGTGCTCTACTGACTGAGTTACCACAATGCTGCCCATACACTGTCGCCTCAGGCAAGTTGCTTAATTTTTCCAGGCCTCAGTTGCTTAGTCTGTGAAATGGGAATATGAACACCAATACCACCTACTTCTTAGAAGTATTATGAGGATTAGGTATCTAATATTTGTAAAGCATTTAAAACAAAACGGTATCTGGAACATATTAAGCTGAGAAGTGTTTGTTCAATAAAAGTAAATAGATTTTGAACCACAGCTGGGTCAAGTTGTGGCGTGTGAATTACACATCTAGCCGAGTGACCTTGGACCAGTTGCTCATTCTCCCCGAGTCTCAGCTTCACCACCTGTGAAATAAGGGAGGCTGGACTGGGTGATCTCCAAGCCCCTTTCTGACCTCTCAGCACATTTTCTCTCATCGTCTGGTGAAAGAGAGAAGGTTTGTCCATATGCCATGGAAACAGGGATGAAACCAAGACACAGAGAGGTCACACAGTTTGCCAGAAGCCTGGGATTAAAGCCAGCCCCACACAAACAATTTTCAGCTTTTTCTGTCGACAAGAAACATCTCAGAAGCTTCAAAAACACTGATGCCTGTGCCTTGCCTCAGAACAATGGCACAGCATCCCTGTGTGTGGGGCCGGGCACTGGTCCTTGAAAAAGTCTTCCCAGATGATGCTAATAGCTGCCAGGGTGGCACATTATTGGCCTAGATTGAAATTCAGGTCCAGCCAAGCTTGTTGTCTTTCAGTTGTAGATTTATGAGGATGGATGGTGCTGGTCCACAGTATTCTGGCCGGAGTTGCCCAAGCATTGCATTTTCCTCTTGGTGACAGCACACATTGAATGCCTACTCGATCACATTGCATACCTGTTTCATTTTACCTTCTCATGAAATAAGAGTAGCAGGTGCTCATTTTACAAACAAGGCTCTGAGATGGGTGCACATTTCTCAAGATCCACTGTTTAGTAAGTGGTGGGACCAGGTCCAACTGTTGCTTAAAAAGCTTCCTATCCTCCCTCACCACCGAGAGAGCAAACAGAGAGCTCCTTGGTGGAAATGCACCCTTGACTTGCAGGCAGTTCAGATTTCATTGGATTTTTGTTTTTGTACCTGCTAAGAATCAGGCCTTAGACAGTGGCTTGCTTCTAGTTTGGGTTAATTTCATCTCTGGGTCAGCATATAGTAACCCAGGGGTTCTCCAAAGGTGATGCCTAGACCACCAGCATCAACGTCACCTGGGAATTTGTTAAAAATGCAATTTTTCATGCTCAAGACTTACTGACTAGGAATGCAGATGTTCTCAGAGAGTAGTGCCTGGACTGTCAGCATCAACACCACCTGGGAACTTGTTAGAAAGGCAATTGACTCAGAAACTCTTGGGGTGGGGGTCCTACAATCTGTGTTTTAACAAGCCCTCTAGGGGAGACTAATGCTTGCTTAAGTTTGAGGAGCACAGACTTAGCCTGGTGCTTCACAGCCCTGGCTGCAAATTACAGTCACCTGGAGAGCTTTCAAAACATGCAACATGGGTATGCCCAGGCAATTAGGATCTTTGAGATAGAATGAGGCTTGGGCACTGAGAGTAAAAAAAAAAAAAAGAAACTTCTCAGGTGCTTTTAATGTGCAACTAAGGTTGATCAATTTAGCAAAATAGCAACAACTACAACAAGCCCAGTTAAGTTTGCATTCCAAATAAACAACAAATCATGTTTTAGTAGAAGTACACCACCTGAATTGTTTGGAACATCATCTTCCAATTCCCCTCACCCTCCATCCTATGCAAAAAGCTGTATCTGGAAAGCAGCAATAAGTTTGTGGGTTTTCTTTTTTTGAGATCTTTTGCACAGCATGGTGGATATAGTTAATAATAGTGATTGTGCACGTTAAAATCGCTAAGAAAATAAATTTCAAATGTCCTCACTACAGAAAATAATAAACATTTGAAGTGATACGTATGTTAATTAGCTTGATTTAATTATTCCACATTGTATTCAGAAATCATAACTCAACTTGGCACTTGCATAAATATATACAACTATAATTTGTGAGCTTACAATAAAAAATGTCTGGGACATATTAACACTGAGATTTTTCTGTTAAGCCTATGTGCAACCAATGGTGAGAACCACTGAACTTAGGATTCGAAGATTATACTGCAACCTCCAAGAGACTAGAGGTACCTCCACAGCAAGAGGTACTACATAAAATAGGAAAGTCCCTGAATCTTCTGTGTTCAATTTAATGAATTAATGCAAATGATAATGTAACCACCACCCTGATCATCTGCTTCTCAAAGGGTGGTCCAAGGACTAGCAGCATCACTCAGGAGCTTGTTAGAAATGTGGAATCCTAGGCTCCACTCCACCTACTGAGTTGGAATCTGCATTTTAACAAGATCCCCTGGTAATGAGCATAAACATTAAGTTTGAGAAGCTCTGATCTAGTCTAGTTTTAGTTTTTAAAACTATGCTGTCCATTATGATAGCCACATGTGGCTATTTAAATTCAAACTAATGAGAATAAAATATATTAAAAGTTAGTTCCTTAGTCACATTAGCCATATTTTCAGTGCTCATTAACTGTACATGGCTACCGTCTTGCATCTTGCAGCTGTAGAACTTTCCATCACCGCCAGTAGTTCTACCGGAATGCCCTGTTTCAGAAGGAGGCATCAAAAGAACCTTCTTTGTGAACCAACAGATGGGCATTGAGACCTTGTTCAAAGACAAACATAAAAATGGTTATGGGTCAGAGAGGCAAAAGAGGTGCCGTTCGGCAGAAATACCTGAGCCATCTGAAAAAGATGGGAGTGGGGAAAGGAAAACCTTCTTTTAAAGTTGGCAGAAGCCTGGGGAACATGGCGAAACCCCGTCTCTACCAAATATACAAAAATTTAGTCGAGCATGGTGGTAGATGCTTGTAGTCCTAGATACTCGGGAGGCTGAGATGGGAGGATCACTTGAGCCTGGGAGGAAGTGGAGGTTGCAGTGAGCCGAGATTGCACCACTGTGCTCCAGCCTGGATGACAGAGCAAGAACCTGTCTCAAAAAAAAAAAAAAAAAAAAAAGAAAAAGAAAAAGAAAAAGAAAAGAAGAGAAAGTTTTAAAATTGGCAGAGTTCCTGGGCTAGCCACGTTGCAGCTCTGCTGGAGAAATGCTGCACAATGCCGAGTGTAAGTGCATGTGGCATCCACATTATTATCAGATAAATTCATTACAATGGATGCGATCACACTGAATACCAAATGAAGTGGCAGTAGCAGGACAATAAATTAAAGTGTTAGACAAACAGCACCCATCCTGAGAGAGGCCTCCCTCTGGCTCCCTCTGCCTGTCTGCAGGTGGCGTGGGGGAAGAGGGGAAGGAGTGGCTGCTGAAATGTCAGAGCACCTTGTTGTAAGGGGCAAGCATAGAACCTGGGAGGGCTTGAAGACATTTAAGAAGAAAAAGGCCTGGGGAATTTGGATCCTGGCTTCTGGGTTTGTAGGAAGGAGGCTGGGGTTGTTAAGGGCAATGGTCACCCATTGCATTTGCCGCAATTTATTATTGCAAATATTTTGTGCATACATTTCTCTCATTTGATTGCCAGCTACCTATAAAGTGGTGGGAGGGATAAATCAGACAAAAGCTCTAAAAGTATTTTGAGAAAATTCATTTTGTTTTTCTCTGGGTTTTAATCCTAGATGCATCGCTAGGCAGCTCTGAGATCTTGGGCAAAGTGCTAGCCTCTTTGAGCCTCAGTTTTCTTATCTGCAAAGTTCTTGCCTCAATAGGTTGGTGAAATGAAGATAATCTGTGCTGCCCCATAACAGGAGCTGAGCAAATGGTAACTGACATCTTTAGCCTTCATATGTTTTCTGAGAGCCTACTATGTGTCAGCAGAAATGCTAAGATGCTGAAGACATTACTCTTGTCCTGTGCAGAAAGTGACAATGCAAAATTCATCCCAATATTTAGTGCTAAGGTGTTTGCAGAGTGTTACGGGAGCAGAGAGGTGCATATCTCCTGGGGAAGGCTTCATGGGGAGGTGTCATTTGAGCTGGGTTGTAAAGGAAGAGGTGGAGTTCTCCAGAAAGGATTGGTGGAAGGGCATTGCAGAGAGAGGGAGAATGGCATTTGGGAAGGTATAGATGTGAGAAAGAGCATACTGTCTGCGTTTAGAAGATTTAGGGAGGTCTGTTGGGTCAGGACCAGGGTGTACATGTCTTATGTGGGAGGATGATGGGTGGGAGGTGAGACAGAGTCTGTGAGTCAGGGTGAGGCTTCTGTATCAGGCTAAAAAGTGTGCCTTCACCCTTTATTATTAGGGGACTATATTATATCTCTGCATAACAAATCACCCCCAAACTTGCAGCCTCCAATATTAATGAACCTTTGTTATCTTGCAGTTTCTGTGGTCAGGAATTTGGGAGTTACCCATTTGGGTGCTTCTGGCTCAGGATCTTTCATGAGGCTGTAGTCAAGTTGTTGTTAGGGGCTGCTGTCATCTGAAGGCTCAACTGGGGCTGGAGGAGCCACTTACACAATGGTGCCCTCACATGGCTGGCAAGTTGGTTCCTGATGGTGGCTGGAGGTTCCTCATCACATGGACCTTCCCAGAGATCTGCTTGGGTGTCCTCATGATGTAGTGTCTGATTTCCCCAAGAGAGAGAAAGGCAGAAGCAGCAGTGTCTTTTATGCCCACACACCAGAAGCCATGATCATTTTTGCAATACCCTGTTGGTTACAAAAGTCAGCCTGTTAAATGTGGGAAGGGGCTACACAACAGTGGAACCATCAGGAGAAGAGAATCAGTGAGGCCATCTTGGAGGCTGGCCATCTTTCCAGTAGGATGAGGGATTTACACCATTGGCTCCTCCCTACCAATGAGAGACCAAGGCTTGAGGCTGACAGCTTATCCTAGGATTATCCAAGGATCACACCACTAGATGTTGGCAGTGTTGGCACTCTGCTGCCTTCTCAGGGGCTCTTTCTTTCATTCAAAGCCATTTCATTGGGATTTCTGTGGTGTTGCTGAAATAGTAGACAACTCAATTCTCTGTGTGGGATTTTGGGAATTCACACTCAGAGCAGAAATCGAAGCTGAAGGAAGTTATCCACCTCTCCCACCCAGAACCTACTGCTTAGGCAAAAGCAGTGTTAGCTTAGGAGGGAGTCTGCTCTGTTGATTAATGCTGGATTATTGAAGACTAGTTTATTTAATGTTGGTTTTCAAGAAGTTTATGATTACATTAAAAAAGAGCTGTTATATGGATAGATAGGTGGATGAATGGATGGATGAATAGATATATAGATAAGACAGACAGACAGATAGATGAATGGATGGATAGATAGACACATGGATGCATAGATGGATAGATAGATGAATATATAGATAAATGGATGGATAGATGGATGGATAGATTGATGGATGGATGGAGGGATAGATAGACAGACAGACAGATAGATAGATATGTAGGCAGGTAGAGAAATATATGGATGCCAGCATAAGGCTACAATCTTCCTCTTGGAAATGACTGTCCTCTGTTTTGAAGTTAAGCCATTTTTGAACAATACTTTTTTATAAAAACCAAAAACAGGCCTTAAATCTTGGAGTCATCTTTGATGTCTCTCTTTTTCTTACACCCCATATTTTGTCTGTCAGCAAATTCCATCAGAATTTGTCTTCAAAATATACCCAGAGTGCAGCCCTTTCTTACGTTTCTACTGCTGCCCCCTATACTATTCCATCTAGAAGGTGGATGAGGCCCTCATGTTCTCCTCCCTGCTCCAATATTACCTCTCCCTCTAGGCTCTTCTCCCAAGCGCTGGAGGAATTGCATGAACATGGAAATAGATCCTGCTGCTTCTGTGCTCAAACTCTTCCAATGGTTCCCAACTCAGGGTAAAACTCAAACTCTTACAATGGTCTGGCTGGCCGTACGCAGCCCTGTCTCCTGTGGTCTCTCTGACTCTGTCTCTTACTGTCTCCTTCTTGTTCACTCTGCTCTGGACTCCCTGGCCACCTGGCTGTTCCTCATACCCCTGGCCTGTTTCCTTTTCAGCAGCTTTGCTGCCCGCCATGTTCTTTCCCAGATATCTGCATGGCCCACTGCCTCACCTTCTCAGCAAAGTCTTTTCTGGCCATGCTAACTAAATCCTTCACACCCCTCAAATGTGTTTTTTTCATGGAGGTAGGCCCCACCATCTAGAAGAATGCTGAGTGGAGAGAAACCTCTGAATAATTATTTGTTGAATAAATGAACAAATGAACAATTAATAATAGGCAAGACCTTTATATTCATCATCTCATTTCATCCAGCAAGGTAGGTATGATTTGTGACTATCTCCATTTGACAGATGAGGAAACTAAGTCTGGAGAGGTTAAATTTATTGGCCTAGACCATGATGGAGTTGAGATTTGAACCCACAGTCTGTCTGTCTCCAAGGCTGATGTTCTCCTTGCCTGTCACCACCCTGTGAAATCCTCCAGGATGAGATATTTCTGCTGTGAGATTGTAGGGGCTCCAGCATCACAACCTCAAATGGCACTTTTTCACCAAATTGAGTCTTCAGAGATGTGACATTTAGAGGCAGTGGGAAGTGTAGAAAGCTTGTCTGTTAAATTTGCGTCTCCTCTTTTTATTTTCTAATATTGTTTTTCTTTCTGGAAAGTTTTCTCACCAGGCCTGTAATAATGGCATCCTTCCCCAATCATGCCATTCTGCACATATGTGTAGAAACCTTATTGGCAAGGACTGTCAGCTCCAGCTACCACACAGCACTCTGGGAGAGGGCTGGCTTCTCTTAGTTCTGCTTGGAGGTGACAAAGCCATTCAGAGTCTCTGAAGACAGTAATTATGCCTAAAAATAACTGAGCTGCCATTTTCTTCACTTTTCACTTTTAAGACAACATGATCGTATTCCAGAAAGTGTTGCAAACAGAGGGGGAAAAGGCATTCCTAATTCTGCCTTGTATCCCGGCAGCTACGTTGAGTCATAAGTATCCTCCAAGTTATCAAAGCCTCTCCCGGTGACAGAACTTGGTGATATTTTGGTAGAGGAGTGTCAGGGAGGAGACAGAAATAAGAGACACTTATACACACATTCACACACACAGAACCTGGGAACTGTCACTAAATCATTTGGGAATCAGGGCTGGTCTTACCAGGCAGATGATCCCCATAGTGAGGGGAGAGTAAGAAGATAGGTAATAAACAAACAATTAATAATAGCTTTCATCATGAGCCAAGGCCTTTCCATTCATCATTTCATTTAATCCGTCAAGGAGTTATTATTTATTACTATCCCCTTTTTACTGATGGGTAAACTGAGTCTAGAGAGGTTAATTAGATCAGTCTGTGGCCAAGCTGAGATCCTAAGGTTGGACTTGAAGAGCAGAAGCTAATAGTTCACAAGCCTTCATGCATGAGCTGCACCCATATTACAGGTTCCCAACCAACCTGGGGAGCTTTAATGTAATGCTGAGGTCTAGGCCCCACCCTGAAGAATTTTGATTTAATTGGTGTGGATGGGGGCATTGGTCATCGGTTCCAATGTGCAGTCAGGATTGAAATCCATTGGGTTAAGTCTTTGCTGACTCTGAGAATCGCCCAGCAAGATGTGAAGACTCTGCCAGCTGTGCTCCACTAAACTGTGAGCTGGTGGTAGGTTTCACACCTCACTGAACTCCATCAGTGCTGACATAGAGGACACTTTATGCTGTGTCTCTTCCAAGAGCCCTACTGGGAGACCTTCTAAATACAATCATGGGCCAGGCGCGGTGGCTCACGCCTGTAATCCCAGCACTTTGGGAGGCATAGGCGGGTGGATCACGAGGTCAGGAGATCGAGACCATCCTGGCTAACATGGTGAAACCCTGTCTCTACTAAAAATACAAAAAATTAGCCAGGCGTGATGGCGGGCGCCTGTAGTCCCACTTACTCGGGAGGCTGAGGCAGGAGAATGGCGTGAACCCGGGAGACAGAGCTTTCAGTGACCCAAGATCGCGCCACTGCACTCCAGCCTGGGTGACAGAGCAAGATTCTACCTTAAAAAAAAAAAACATGGCCCCAGTGGCTTGAGATCACCCAACACTGAGGCTTGATGGTGGCAGAAAGAATGTTCTCCTATCTGAACCATCCACTGTAGCTTTCCCAAATTAGGAAAAGGAGTATAGAAGTGTGGACCAGAAGGTAGAGAATTCTCCAGGGAACTAGACGAGGGAAGTGATGTTGGGCTAGCAAAGAAAGGGTCAAAACAAAGACCCTGGATGTGTGGTGGTGGGCACCATACCACCTTGGAAAAGATGGGGCAGAGAGTTGAGCCAAGGAGACCAAACACACAGAGAAAGCAAACTCTCCCAAGGAATGGGGCTATCTGTCTTGATCTTGGTTTCATGATCTTTCCAGCTCCCGGTACAGTGTCTGGTCCCTGTACGTACCCCATAAATGTTTGTTAAATGAATGATAAACACACTTTGCAAAAAAAAAAAAAACTTTGTTGTTTTTCAATAGCTTGTCATGATTGGCCCCCATGGCTTTCTCTCTTGATCCTTCTGAGTATCAGAATAAGTATGATCCAGGACTGGAAGACATCCATGTAGGACTGCAAGGTGCTAGAAAGAGTGGAAACATATTACTTGAGGAGCACACTAGGGTCTAGGAACATGTTGGGGCATTATGACGCGAGGAAGTAGGAACTAATGCACACTCACTCGGCTTTGCTGTGAGAGCCTCCTGGATTAGATAAGGCAATATTACTCCTAAGGCTGCTAACTGAAGGTCCATGCAGAGAATCTAGCCTGTAGATATTTTGCTTGGGTCACCATTTTATTAACATTATTTTTAATGTGTTACCAATCCTTAAAAATTGGGAGATCTCTTTAGAAATCTAGATTTCTGGCTTCTTTTGAAGATTCAGAAGCTGATGCATCCCTGGACCAAAATTCCCACTGGCAATAGTAGGCTATTTTGGAACAGCTGCTGGTCCCTTTGGACAGATGGGCCCTCTCCCATTTGTTTTGACCTCTGTCCAGGTTGCTTTGCCCATTTTCATTGCCAGCCTGGTCCCTGTAGACCCTGGAGTTCGAGCCTCCCTGTGCTGTTCCTTTGCTTCTATGTCTGGCTATCTCAGCTCCCCCAACAGGCGCATATTCTGGGCTCCTTTTCCCACTGGGTACTTGGCACCTCAGCTGGTCTGTTTCTCAGCATTTCCTGGTGATCTCCTTACACTGAACCCAGGCTCCCTCCCACAGCAGTGTCTCTTGTATTCCTGACTGCACCTGATATCTTTCATCTGTCCAACAAACATTCTCCCATTTTTTCTTTCTTTCTTTTTTTTTTTTTTCACTAAAGAAAGAGGCAATTGTTCAGCCTCAGGGGACGCATCACAATTGGTCTGATTTATCTGTGGAAATTCCATTTTATTTTGCCTGGAATTGGTTTAGGGGTGGGCATGTGACTCAGTGGCTCGGTTCTTGCCAACGACACCTAAGAAATCTACCAGGAGTTTCCGACAAACATTTTCCTCTCCCATTAAAGAATGATTCCTTCCTTTTGGAAGAGTGTCATCATGTGGAGATGTATTGCTTGGAGTCATAGCAGCCATCTTGTGACCATGAGGTGAGACCTCATTTTCACACTGAGAATAACAGAGGACAGGATGGTCCCAGGATTCTCATGCTATCACTGAGCTGCTAAGCCAAATCTAGGTTTGTTTATTATGAGCTTCTTTGGTTATAAGCCCCACATGTACTTACAGCTTAAAACAGTGTGGAGCTTTTTAAAAAAATTAATTGTAGCCAAATGCATTTCTAACCAATACATTTTTTCTCATCAGGTAGATTAGAAACTTCATGAAGGCAAGACTGCATCTGTTTGTTCACTAGTATATAGGCAGGGCTTAGCCCAGTGTCTGACACATAGCTTGTAGTCCACAGATATTTATTTAATGAATGAATGAATCCATCTTGGCATTTGAAACTAAGTTAAGTATGAAGACAGCAGCAACATCTGACTTATGTGCTGTGGTCCAAGTATGTAATATATTAAACAAAATTCAGCTGAGTAGTAACATAATATGCTGAAAACCATTTTACACATGAGGGTTCTTGGGCTTTAGAGAAGGTGAATTAGTTGCCTATATCCATGGATGAAAAATAGTTGTGTCTGTATTTGAACCCCGGCAGTTCAGGTTCAAAATCTGTACTCTATGGACTCTGGTTATGTCCTGAAATCTACTGCTTGCCACCCTCAAGGGAAGACATAATGTGTGCAGCAAATGATATAGTTCCTACAGGCTTTGCTTTGCAAAATACAACGATGACAGAACTATCCAGCAGAATTCGGTTCCCCTGAGCCTTGGTTCACCAGATGCTATTTTTGTGCCATTTAAGAGTAGAGCTACAAAAATTGGCGTCATGGAACCCGACAATTAGAAGAAAATTTTGGCATTCATCCCTTTAACTACCAGCTTCTGAGCTCATGCTGTGGCAGCCAGAACATGGACCTTGGAGTCTGATTGGCTTGATTTCAAATTCCAGCTCTGCCACTCAAAAGCTGTGTGACCTTGGACATGCAATATCAGCCCTCTGAACCTTGGTTTTATCACCCGCAAAAGACAGGTGGTTCTAATGAGGTGAAACATGCAAAGTGCTTTGCACAATACCTAGCACATAGTAGGCACTCAACAATTACTAGTTTCTGGATACTGTGCTCTTCCATCTCAGTTCTGAAGTCAACCATAAGTAAATTTTTTTTTAATAAAAATTATCTCATTTTACATATAAGGCAGATGTTAAACGGATGTGGAAAATTCTATTGAAGATTTCATAACCTTTATTTCTAGGTTTGGTGCCAAAGAAGTAAACCTCAGTTCATCCCACTATAAAAGAGAAAGAACTTTCTACCTAATGCACAGTACAGCTGAGATATTCTATGATTTAATTAAAAGCTGCAGAGTGTCTTCCTATCTGCAAATGAATGACATTTAAGTAGAAACTAGTGTTCAGCTATTTCATTACCTGGTTAAGTAATATGCCCCAAATAGCAAGCTTTAGTAATTACTGTACACTTTTCTTAAATACGCTGTTTACTGATTACCTTATAACCGGATAATACACATACATAATTTTATATTTATAGATAAGTGCTCTTTCCCGACAACTTGAACACTTAAATTATGCAATGCAAAAATCAGATAATTGTGGAGAAACATTTGTCGTCTGGCATGTGAGATCTCCAGGTAAATAGCATAATTATAGGTATCTGTTTGGAATCAATAGAAGGTAGGTCCTTCTATTGATTTACAAGTTATCTTTCCATCATTTTTCCACTTTTAAAAGTGAAATTCAAGGGCTGGGTGCAGTGGCTTGTGCTTGTGTTCCCACTTTGGGAAGCTGAGGTGGGTGGGTCACTGGAGCCCAGGAGTTTGAGACCAGCCTGGGCAACATGGTGAAACCCAACTCTCCAAAAAAAAAAAAAACAACAACAACAAAATTAGGTGTGTCGGTGTGTGCCTGTAGTCCCAGCTGCTTAAGAGGCTGAGGTAGGAGGATCAATTGAGCCCAGGGAAGTTGAGGCTGCAGTGAACCATGATCGCACCACTGCACTCCAGCCTGGGTAACAGAGCGAGATCCTGTCTCAAACAAAAAAGTAAAATTGAAAATTACTTTAAATAATGACTTCTATCTATGACAACTCTCATAGGTCCATGCTCTTGCTTTCATACCTGATGTTCTTGGAGCTTATGGGTATAGATAAAAGCACGCTTAACCAAGGTAGCTTTTTTTTTTTTTTTTTTTTTTTCTGAGATGGAATCTTTTTCTGTCACCCAGGCTGGAATGCAGTGGTGCAATCTTGGCTCACTGCAACCTCCGCCTCCCGGGTTCAAGCGATTCTCCTGCCTCAGCCTCCCGAGTAGCTGGGATTACAGGCATGCACCACCATGCCCAACTAGTTTTTGTATTTTTAGTAGAGACAGTGTTTCACCATGTTGGCCAGGCTGGTCTCGAACTCCTGACCTCAGGTGATTCACCCAGCTCAGCCTCCTGCAGTGCTGGGGTTACAGGCCGAGCCACCGTGCCCAGCCAGTAGCTATTTTTAAAAAGATTGTCCAACAAATTTGTGCATCTCCCTTCTTCTGATAACAGATCTGGCCAATGAGGTTGGCATATGACTCAGGTCGGACCAATCATTGACCTCTATTTCTTAGGTGTCAGTAATTGGTTCAGTGGGTGGACATGTGACCTTAGCAGAGCCAATTAGCATTCTTCCCCGGAATTGATGTATAGGAAAGATACTGTGAGAAAGATACTCTTGCTTTTGGCTCTAAATACAAAGTAGGGTGTAAAGTTGGAGGTGCTGAGAGTTATCTTTTTTTCCTGTCATGTAGAAAAGGCCTGTTTGTAGTGGAAGATAGGAAGCCAAGGAGGGAAAAGGGAGGTGAGAAATATATGGGGGGGAGAGAGAGAGAGAAGAGAGGGAGAGAAGGGGGGGGAGGGAGGGAGAAAGTGGGAGTGAGAGAGAAGGAAAGAGAGAGAGAGAGGGGGAGAGGAAAAAAGAGGGAGAGAGAGAGGAGAGAGAAAGAGAGGGAGAGAAAGCAAAGGAGAGAGTGAGGGAGAGACAGTGAGGGGGGAGAGGGAGGGAGAAGGGGAATGAGAGAGAGAGGGAGACAGAAAGAGGGAGAGGGGGAAAATGGAGAGAGAGGGAGAGAGAGAAAGCACAGGGAGAGAGAAAAAGAGAGAGACGGTGAGAGAGGGAGAGAGGGGGAGAGAGAGGAGGAAGAAGGGGAAGAGAAAGAGGGAGAGAGAGAGAAGAGAGAAGGATGAGAAATGTATTTTGGCAGTGTCGAGTGCCAGTTCAACTGCTTGGGGACATTATCCCTGTAACCCATCCTTTCAATGCTATATACTCCTTCAGTATCATTTTCAAAGCATGTGAGCCAATACATTCCACTCCCCCTTAGGATGGCTTAAGTTCAGTTTCTGTTCCGATTTCTCCTGCAGATTTCCCTATACATTTTAAGGGTGAATGGACACTGGCTCCCACACTGCTTTCTGGGAGGATCTGTTCTAACTTGGAAAAGGATCTCGTATGGCCTGGAACAAGGCAGAATTAGTGGCTTTTTACTCATCTTCTGGGTGTTCAGCTCCTCTCTGTCAGGGCTGGAGACTGCAGGACAGAATGTAACAGCTGGATAGAGTCTGGTAAGGGCATTTTATATAAGCCTTGCTGGATGTAACAAGGGCCCCATTCATATTTCTCCTCTTTTACTCAGTAACTTTAATTCTTCATTTTTATCCTGAAAATAGCACAATAGGGAGTGAAGATTTTCTCCTAAAGATGCAGAGCCAGGCTGTCTCACAATGGTCAATGGGAAACAGCCCAGAGATGCATAATCTGAACAAAATTCAATTAATTATGGTTTTTCCACATATGGCATTTATCTTGTTCCATGGTGAGTTTGAAATAATGTTGTAAATATTTATGCTACAATAGTGAATAAAAAAGTAAGGCAGATTGGGAGGCCGAGGCGGGCGGATCACGAGGTCAGGAGATCGAGACCATCCTGGCTAACACGGTGAAACCCCGTCTCTACTAAAAATACAAAAAATTAGCCGGGCGTGGTAGCGGGCGCCTGTAGTCCCAGCTACTCGGGAGGCTGAGGCAGGAGAATGGCGTGAACCCGGGAGGCGGAGCTTGCAGTGAGCCGAGATCGCGCCACTGCACTCCAGCCTGGGCGACAGAGCGAGACTCCGTCTCAAAAAAAAAAAAAAAAAAAAAAAAAAAAAAAAAAAAGTAAGGCAGAGAAATTGTAAAAATACTGTCAATTATGTAAAGGGTCCTAAGTACAAAGATTAGAGGAAAATATGCTATTATTTGACTATAACTAAAGGTTAGGATTGTAGGGCACGTTTATTCATGTTTCCCTAGACTTTCCTTCATCTTTTAAATGTTCTACAATGACGATGTATTACTTTTACCATCAGAAAAATGAAATAAAACAAAATATAATAAAGTTAAACAAAACCTGGCTTGACTACACTCTATCTCCCTTTTGTTGAGCAAAGATGTGTAATTGCTTGTGCTTTTAGCTTAGGCATGGAGTCCAGAAGACCAAATATCCTCTGTGACCTTTCAGCAAGTACCCTGACATTTCTTTTCCTAGGCATTTTGCCTGTAAAGTGGAGATACTAATTCCCACACAGTTACCATTCAAATATGTAAAGAGGGTATAAAGGGAATGGAATAGATGGAGTGTTGAGTATGAGTTGATTAAACAGTAATTTTAGGAACTATTTTGCTGGAGGCAGAGGGATGTCTACAGTGTTCCACAAGACGTTCCTTGGGATGAGCAGCAGAGGCCTTGTTTCCAGGATGAAAGAGAGAGAGCGAGAGAGAGAGAGAGAGAGAGAGAGAGAGAGAGAGAGAGAGAGAAAATGAGAGGGCCGTAGCATCACAGAACCATTCCCAGTCTGCTGAAGTGCTCACCCATTTAGTCTCTCATTCATTCAGCCAACAATGACTAAAATATTCTTTATGTACCAAGACTGTGCGTGACATTCACTTATAGATGAATAAAGCAGCCAACATTCTTTGGGGCCTGTGGGTAAAGAAAGCTTCTGTAGAAATTGATTGATTAGACCAATGCTCCCCAGTGGAAATATAAAGTAAGCCACAAATGTGATTTTATATAATTATAGAATCTATGGAATTATATAATTTGATGTAATTTAAAATTGTCTTAGTAGTCACATTAAAAAAGTAGAAAAAAAACAAGTGTAATAAACTTAAATAATATTTAACAGTATATTTAACTTAATATACCCAGAACATTAACATTAGCGTTAATATAGCCTGAGTATTTAGATGCGGAATTATTTCAGTGCCCTGCCCTAAACATTTTTATGCTCTGCCAGTGTAATTCTCCATTCCCCAACTCCTGGCAGCCACAGATCTTTTACTGTCCTTATAGTTTTGCCTTTTTCAGAACGTCACAGAGTTGGAATCATCTAGAATGTAGCCTCTTCAGACTGGCTTCTTTCACTTAGTAATGTACCTTTAAGTTTCCTTCATGTCTCCTCATGGCCTTTCATTCTTTTTTGTACTAAGTCTTTGAAATCTGGTGTGTATTTTACACTTGATCCCATCTCCATTTGGAAAAAACATCTTCCAAGAGCTCGATGACCACATGTGGCCAGTGGCTATGGTGTTGGACAGTGTGGGCAGGACTAGATGGTCCTCAGTGCACCCCTGAGCATTAGTTGCTGTGATAACTGTGAGCTCAGAACTAAAGGCACAAGCGAGGTATCACTGTGGAGTTACCAAGGGACAGATAAGACGATCCTAGCACCTGGGGGTCTATTTAATGGAGCTCCCAAGGTGGGAAGGTTGGTCATGATTTCTGAAGAATGGAAAGTTGTGAGTGTGCAGGTGTGGAATAAAGGTAGTGGCAAAACTGATAACCCAACATTTTCTGTCTTGCTAGACACATTGATGAATTTTTAGCTGAAGGATGTCAGACACAAGGAATTTCAGCCTCCATTTCACAAAGCTGTGTTAATATGGCAGAATCATCTTCCAATTTAACGATTTGAAATTGAACTCTTAGCTGTATGAAACTGCAAAGGAGTTGTAGTTCCATCTTCCCAATTGTGGTAGACAGCATAATAGCCCCCTAAAGTTGTCTACCGTGAAATTCCTGAAACCTGTGAATATATGACCTTACATGGCAATAAGGACTAAGTTAAGAATCTTGAAGTGAAGAGATTATGCTGAATTATTGGGTGGGCTCAAGCTAATCACAAGAATCCTCGTAAGAGGGATGTAAGAGAGTCGGAGTCAGAGGCGATATGATGAGGGAGGCAGAAGCAGGGCAGGGGAGACAGAGAGAGAGAGACAGAGAGAGAGATTTAAAGACACTACGCTGTTGGCCTTGAGATGAAGGAGGAAGCCAGGAGCCAAGGAATGTGGGCTGCTTCTAGAAGGTGGAAGAAGACAAAGGAAACAGATTATCCTCACACGGCCTTCAGAAGGAACTTTCAAACTTTCCCAACATCTTGATGTTAGCCCAGGAAGAACCGTTTTAGACTTTTGACCTCCAGAACTGCAAGGAAGTACATTTGTGTTGCTTTAAGCCATTACATTTTTGGTAATTTGTTATAGCATCAATGGGAAACCAATACACTAACCAAGCCTTTGAATCACCAAGGCTTGGGACTTCTTTGCTCCTGGGAAGAACTGGCAAGACTTTATTTTCTGACTCTAACTCCCTTTGAGTTGACAGAGGTGGGCTTTCTAAAAGGGGAAAAGCCTCCAGAATTGGAAGAGATGGGAGTTTACTGGGGAGTGTTCTAGGGCTCAGCACTTGCTGGGAGTGAGGGAAGCAGGACCCGGCAGAGGGAGGAGGTGAACTGTTAACATCATAAGCTACCTGGGGCTGGGATGACCCTGAAGGTCCTCCCACCTGGAGGGGAGGGGGCTGGGCCATTGGATATAGGCTGCCCCTGGGGTGGAAACTTCGGGTGAGGCGGTGCCCTTCCGCCGGGTAGGTTTAATTCCCGAAGAAGAAATTGGCTGAGTTGTTTGTCAGCCAATAATATTCTCAGCAGCTGGGGGAATGAGCACTTCAGTCTTAAAGGGAGATCTGGGTGGTGCACCACAGCATGCATGATGAATATCAACTTTATAGGGTAATTAAGATGGTTAAATTTGACCAAATGCACCAAGGGCTTGGCACAGAGTATGGTACATACTAGACTTGTTCCCAGACCAAACCGAGGTTGGACTGCTTATTCTCGCAACCCAATAACGAGATGCAGATGAACTGGGGGAGAAGGGAGTTTATTTCTATAACAGGGTACAGGGAGAAGACCTGGAAAATATTGCCAGACCAACTCAAAATTACAAAGTTTTCCAGAGCTTGTATAGCTTCTAAGCTATATGCCTATGTGTAAGTGTGCATTCATCTAAAGACGTAAGTGATGAACTTCTTCTAGTCTGTAACTAAGGTCTGAGTCCTGAAACCTTCCTCCGGAACCTCAGTAAATGGAATTAATCTACATGGGTCCAGGTACTGGGGTGATTACCCTTATCTTGTCTCCCACTAAATCATAGAGGTTTGGGGAGTTCCTTTAGACCGACAGTAAAACTTGTTTGTGGAGGTCTGGGGAGTTTCTTCAGACCCCCAGTAAAAATTCGTTTAATCCTAAATGGGTCCTATTAAGAATTCCTTCATTATTTTGTCATGCTTCAAGGCCCAGGAAAGGCCTAGGCACAGCTCTTGGTGGGCTTTTGTTACCTTCCAGCCTTTGTATAGGGCACTAGCTCTTTCAGCTTTTAATATTTAACTTAACCACTCATTCAGTGCTGAAACAGTTGTTATGGAGGCCTTCCTGTTCTGCTGTCAGTGAGACCTGGCCTGCCACAGACTCTCAATAAGTGGGTGTTGATGATATATTGTCATTATTATTACATTTATTCCGATATCGAGAATATTTCTGAAGATGCTAATGGATAAAAGAGGCAATGAGTGAATTCCAAGCAGCCTTAAAGTCCAGGCAATTCCGAGGAAATAATAATCTTCAGTGGCCTTAGAAAAGCCTCTAATCTCAGAGGTGCTGACAATGGATTTGGGTCCTGAAAAAGCTGCCAAGTCTGCAAAGAAAGAAAGCAGTGTTGCTTTTGAAGGGGAAATTCAGAAGGAAGCAGAGGTTTCAACAAAGCCATTTTGCATTTGAACCATCCCTGGTTTATGGTTCTCCAGAGCAGGGAGGACAGGTCTGCAAACACCAGAATGTGCTGTTTTTTTTTTTCCTTGCGGCGTTTTTATTCTGCATTCTGTATTCTCCCTGGGCCGGATGCTGCCTGTGACTTGACTGATTATTTCCTGCATGAAGTGCGCTGAGTGCTTTGAATTTAAACATGATAGCTTGAGGTCCCCGTGGCAGGCCCTGTCCCTCACCCTTGGCCCCACTGGGGCAGTCTTTGGATTCTTGCTGGAAAAAGGCCCAGTCAGCAGGATATGCTGCTGGAGACACCAAGAAGTCTATAAAAGCCCCTGGGAGTTTATTCTCAAGGTGGTGGCCCTTCCCCCTCTCCTGGGAGCTCCATTAGGCCCAGTCTGAAATATGCACTTGTAAGAGATGGGGATGTGAGCGTCAACCGTGAACTCCATGAGAATACAACCTGTTGGTTTACTTTGTCATTGTATCCCCAGAATTTATCATGAGGCCTGGTACATAGTAGAACCTCAGTGAATATTTATTTGTTGGATTAATGAAAGAATTCTTCCCCAGAAGGTACTGGAAGGCCAGAACTCACTCTCCTGAATTTTAGGGCCCAGGAAGGCAAGTGTGTTGCCAAGAACTGAGACATGACTATGCATGGGTTACCTCAAGGTGCTTCACTTCCCCTGAGCCTTGGGACTCTTCAGGAGTTGTATTATGTGGTCAGTCTCTCATGTATGCATGTTCTACAGTAATGGAGAGACAGCGTGCAATGTTCTTTTATACACCAGTGGCTTTACACAGACCAATCCCTCTGCCTGGTCACTGTTCCTTCCTCCTCACTTCCCCTTGAAACAGCCTTTGCAAAATTATAACAGTGAGAGAAATCTTACATAACTGACTCCATCTTGATTCTAACCTCACAAGCTAACTTCCCTTGCTTATTCTTGTGCATAGGCCAAGCTAAATGAAGGAATTTAGTTTATAGTTTAACTTCAAAGCAAGGATGACCTTCTCAAAACTGACCCCATCCTTGTTTGGGAACTGCAACCACCTTTGTAAAACTAATGAAAGTTTGTAAAGTTAGAATTTTGGTAGGCACCTGAATTCTGCTAAGATGTAGACATAAACTCTAACCAGTCATTGCTTCTTCTGCTAAGCTAGGACCATAAACAATAGTCAGCTACTGTTCTCTAGCTTCTTTTCTGTAATTGCTTACTGCTCAGGAGTCATATAACTGGACGTCACAAGATTTGTAACTTCCCCAGTTGCTTCTATAGATAGCATCACTATTACAAAAAGTTTTTTATTCTCTGTAGCAATGGGGTCTTGCTGTGTTTCCCAGGCTGGTCTTGAACTCTTGGCTTCAAGTAATCCTCTCTCCTTGGCATCTCAAAGCACTAGGATTACAGGCATGAGCTGCCATACCTTGCTTCTACAAACAATTTTTAAATGCTCCTTTCTCTTGCTCACCTTCTCTGAACTTAATGAGGAGATATTTTTCTTTACTCTTTTGTGTTTATTGTAAATGGAGTTGCTTTCTTGATTTCTTCCTCAGCTAGTTTGTTATTGGTGTATAGGAACACTAGTGATTTTTGTATATTGATTTTTTACCTGCATCTGTAGTGAATTTGTTAATCTACTCTGAAAGTCTTTTGGTGGCATCTTTAGGTTTTTCTCTGTATGCAATCATGTCATCTGCAAACAGGGAAAATTTGACTTCCTTCTTTCCAATTTGAATGCCCTTTATTTTTTTCTGTCGCCTGATTCCCCTGGCTAGGACTTCCAGTATTATGTTGCATTAGAGTGGTGAAAGTGGGCAAGCTTGTCTTGTTCCAGTTCTTAGAGAAAAAGTGTTCTATTCCCCATTCTGTATGATGTTGGTTGTGGATTTATCATACATGATCTTTGTTGTGTTGAAGTACATTGCTTTTATACCCAATTTGTTGAAAGTTTTTTTTTTTATCTTGAAAGGATATTGAATTTTACAAATCTTTTTTTGTATCTGTTGAGATGATTACATGGTTATTATCCTTCATTCTGTTGATGTGATATATCACATTTATTGATTTGCATATGTTGAACCCTCTTTGCATCCCTGGAATGATTCCTACTTCATTATGGTGTGTAATCTTTTTGATGTGCTGTTGGATTTGGGTTGCTAGTATTTTGTTGAGAATTTTTGCATCTGTGTTAATCAGGGATATTGACCTGTGGTTTTCTTTTTTGGTTGTGTTTTTGTCTGCTTTTGGTATCAGGGTAATGTTGACCTTGTAGAATGAGTTTGGAAGAACTTTCTCCTTTTCAGTTTTTTGGAGTGTTTGAAGAAAATTGGTGTTTGCTTTTAAAATGTTTGGTAGAATTCAGTAGTGAATCCATTGGTCTTGGGCTTTTCTTTTTGTGGGAAACTTTCTATTATTGCTTTAATCTCACTACTTGTTATTGGTGTGTTCAGATTTTCTATTTCTTTCTGGTTCAATCTTTGCAGATTATATTTGTTCAGAAATCTATCTATTTTTTCTAGGTTTTCCAATTTCTTGTATATAGTTGTTTGTAATAGTCTCTAATAATGTTTTAAAAATATCTGTGGTATCAATGGTAATGTCTTCTCTTTTTGTTCCTGATTTTATTTATTTGAGTCTTCTCTCTCTTTTTCTTTTCATAGTCTAGCTATGGTTTCTGATTTGCTAGTCTTTAAAAGAACAACTTTTCATTCTGTTTATCTTTTGTATTTTTTAAATCCTACTTTGTTTTATTTTTTTTCTGATATTTATTATTTCTTTCCTTTAATTAATTTTGGGTTTGGTTTGTTTTTGCTTTTCTAATTCCTTGAAGTGCATTGCTGAGTTGTTTACTTGAAACATTTCTATTTTTTGAATGTAGGCAATTATTACTATAAACTTCCCTGTTTGCTGTGTACCATAGATTTTGGTATGTTGTATTTCTATTTTCATTTGTTTCAAGACATTTGTAAACTTTCTTCTTAATTTCTTCACTGACCCATTGGTTGTTCCTAAGCATGTTATTTAATTTCCATGTATTTGTACAGTTTCCAACGTTCCTCTTGTTGTTGATATCTAGTTTTATTTCATTGTAGATAGAAAATATACTTGATATGATTTTGATTTTTAAAAACTTGTTGAGACTTGTATTGTGGCCTAACATATGGTCTATCCTGGAGAATGTTTCATGGGAAAATATGTCCTACTGTTATTAGGTTGTACTCTATCTCCCCCTTTAGATCTATTTATATTTGCTTTATGTATCTGAGTACTCTGGCGTTATGTGTATATATATTTATAATTGTTATATCTTCTTACTGAATTGATTGATCCCTTCCTTTATCATTATATAATGAGATTGTCTTTTTTCACAGTTTTTGGCTTAAAGTCTGTTTTATCTAAGTATAGCTACTCCTGCTTGATTTTAATGTTCATTTGCATAGAATATCATTCTCTATCCCTTTATTTTTAGTCTATGTGTGTCATTACAGATGAAGTGAGTTTCTTTTAGGCAGCATATTGTTGGGTCTTTAAAAAAATCCATTCAGCCAATCCATATCTTTTAACTGGGGAATTTACTTTATTTACATTTAAGGTTGTTATTGATGGGTGAAGATGTACTCCTGTCATTTTGTTGATTGTTTTCTGGTTGTTTTGTATATCCCTTGTTCCTTTCTTCCTCTTTTTGTTTGTGGTTTGGTGGTTTTTTTTGTAGGGATAAGGTTTTATTCCTTTCTTTTTTGCATTTGTGTATCTGCTCTACCAGTGAGTTGTATACTTTCATATGTCTTCATTATGGTAGCTATGACTGGCCTTTTGCTTCCAGAGGTAGTACTTCTTTAAGCACTTCTTGTAAGGCTGATCTACTGGTGATGAATTCTTCATTTAATTTAACCAAGGAGGTAAAAGATCTCTGAAATGAAAATTATAAAATTCTGATAAAAGAAACTGAAAAGGACACAAAAAATTAGAAAGACATCAAAAGTCCATGAATTGGAGGAATAAATATTGTTAAAATGAATACACTACCTAAGGCAATCTACAGATTCAATGCAATTCCTATTAAAATACCAATAACATTTTTCATAGAAGTAGAAAAAAAATCCTAAGATTTATATGGGATCACAAAAGACCCTGAATAGCCAAGCAATCCTAAGCAAAAAGTACAAAGCTGGAAGCATTACACTATGTGACCTCAAAATACAGTACAACCGTATAACCAAAACAGCATAGTAATGGCATTAAAAACAGATACATAGACTAATGCAACAGAATATAGTATCTAGAAATAAATCCATATATTTATAGCCAACTGATTTGCAACAAGGCACCAAGAATGTACACTTGGTGGAGAAAGGACAGTCTCCTTAGTAAATGATTCTGGGAAAATTAGATATCCATCTGCAGAAGAATGAAACTAGACCCCTATCTCTCACCATACACAAAAATCAACCCAAATGGATAAAAGACTTAAATATAAGACCTGAAACTGTGAAACCACAAGAGGAAAATGCAGGGAAATGTTTCTGAACATTGGACTGGCAGAGATTTCATGGTCAAAACCTCAAAGGCATGTAAAACAAAATAAAAAATTGACAAATGAATTTATATCGAACTGAAAAGCTTCTGCACAGCAAAGGAAACAACAGAGTAAAGGGACAATCTACACATGGGGAGAAAATATTTGCTAACTGTTCATTTGACAAGCGAGTAATATCCAGAATATACCAAAAAACTCAATCAGTTGTATCCAGAATATACAAAAAAACTCAGTCCAATGGTAAAAAAAAAATCTGATTAAAAATGAGCAAATAATCTGAATAAACACTTCTCAAAAGAAGACATAAAAATGGCCAAGAAGCACATAAAGATGCTCAAGATCACTAATCATCAGGGAAATGCAAATCAAAACCACACAGAGATATCATCTCACTCCAGTTAGAACGGTGATTATAAAAAAGACAAAAACAAATAAGCAAACAAGTGCTGGTAAGAATGTAGAGTAAAGGGAACCCTTATGCACTCTGGTGGGAATGTAAATTAGTACACCCATTATGGTAAATAGCACAGTGGTTTTTCAAAGAACTGAAAACAGAATTGTCTTATGATTCAGCAGTGCCTTTACTGGGTATTTATCTAAAGGAAAGGAAATCACAATGTCAAAGAAATATCTGTACTCCCAAGTTTATAGCAGCACTATTCACAATAGCCAAGGTAAGAAATCAACCTAAGTGTCGATCAACAGATGAATGGATAAAGAAACTGTGCTATATATACACAATGGAATACTATTCAGCTATAAAAAGAATGAAATCCTGCATTTGTGGCAACATGGATGAGCCTAGAGGACGTTATAAGTGAAATAAGCCAGGCAGAGGAAGATAAATATTGTATGCTCTCTCATTCATGCAGTGGAAGCTAAATAAGTTGATCACATAGATGTTGAGAGTAGAATAGTGGTAACTAGAAGAGTGGGGGAAAGGAGGAATAGAGAAAGGTGGGTTAATAAATACAAAATTACATCTAGATATGAGGGAATAAGTTCTAGTGTTCCATAGAACTATAGGGTAACTATAGTTAACAATTAACTCCATATTTTCAAAGCGCTAGAAGAGAGGATTTTAAATGTCCACAGCACAAAAAAATGATAATTATTTGAGGTGGTGGATATGCTCATTAGCAGAATTTGATCATCATACATTGTATACAGGTATTGAAATATCACATTGTAACCCACAAATATGTACAATTACTACGTGTTAATTAAAAATTTAAAAAGAATATGGAGAGTGTTTCTTATGTAAGACCTATGGAGAGTGTTTCTTATGTAAGATCAAACAGACCATCATCCCAAATGGATTACATGTGGTACTAGATAGCTTGATACAGAAGGTAATTCCTTTCCAGGAGAGTTGAGGGAGTCAGTCACTGGGGGTGGAAGTGGAGGAGGGAGAGATCAGGGCAAAAAAAAAAAAAAAAAAAAAGTAGGAAGTGGGCAGTTAATAAAGGAAGAGAAGAAGGGAAGTGGAGAAAGAAAAGTTCAGCGAATTCCATAGGAGGGAGTAGTTTCTCCCAGACCTGGAGCAAGGTGGCATTTACTGTGTTAGTGCATCACTGAGTAACATAAGTGCTGTACTCAGAGGGCACAGGTGCAGACACACCTACAACACTTGGATGCATCTCAATCTGTTACTGCTCCCTGTTTCTGTCATTTGCACTGGAGTCCGAGGGGCGGAAGTTTCTGGAATACTCATATGAAGAATAACTCAGCATTTGTTCATCCGGCTTACAATGACCTCATAAGAAATCAGTGAGGTCATCATGTTATCCCTTCTCCCACTGAAAGGAGTTAGCCGGCTTGCTTTAGGCAGACAGTAAGGAAAGGGTCCCCAGAGAACCTCTGACCCACCCACAAGTGCTTACACCGGATTTTGTGCAGATAGGGAACATGCAAAGGGGGTTTGCATAAACATACCTGCAGTGGAAAATTCCATTCCTTAACACATGTGCAGTAAGGAAAATAAATCAACATGGAGTGGCTCAGTTTAAGGGCCCACATATGCACTGGGAGGATGGGGTGGGGCTGCCAGGAATTTGCACCTTAAGCCTTCGTATTCAACTGTGAAGGGGGCAACTGGCAACTGCTTTCAGGACCCCTCTCTTTGCTGAGAGCTTTCCTTTTGCTTAATAAATTCTACTCCACTCACTCTCTGGGGTTCATGTGCCTGATTCTTCCTGGTCATGAGACAAGAACTCAGACCTAGCTGAGCTAAGGAGCAAAAGTCCTGTATCACCACTAGTGTCCGTCACTCAAAGAGAGAAAAATTAACTTTGTTCAAGGGTGCATTAGAGGGTGTGGGGACTGGGGAAATGTTGGTCAAAGGACACAAAATTTCAGTTAGGAAATAATTTCAAGAGATCTAGTGTACATTACAGTGACTGCAGTTAACAATATATTGTATACTTAAAAATTGCTGAGAGTAGATTTTAAGTGTTCTCATCACAAAAATAATGTGCATTATGTGAGGTAATGCATATGTTAAGTAGCTTAATTTAGTCATTTCACAATATATACACATATCAAAACATCATGTTGTATACCATAAATATATACACTTTTTACTTGTCAATTAAAAAAGAGAGAGAACACACAGCCACTCAGTTCTGGCTCAACTCCTGTGACAGACATCACTAATCAATCATGGCACTACCTGATCCAACCCTTGATTCAGGCAGTCACGACTAATCAGATGCCGATGAAAGCTATTTGCTACTGGGCAAAGAATAAGACCATGCTGCCCCGGGTGGTATTTCAAGCCATACCCAGCATTATGTAACTCTCTCTCCATCATGGCCATTAATCGCTGTTGTATTACTGGAAAAGGCTCCCGATCCAGACCCCAAAAGACTGTTCTTGGATCTCACGCAAGAAAGAATTTGAGGCTGTTCCATAGAGTAAAGTGAAAGCAAGTTTATTACAAAAGTAAGCAAATAAAAGAATGCCTACTCCATAGGCAGAGTAGCCCAGAGGGGTGCTGGTTGCCCATTTTTATGGTTATTTCTTGATGATATGCTAAGCAAGGTGTGGATTATTCATGCCTCCCCTTTTTAGACCACATAGGGTAACTTCCTGACGTTGCCATGGCATCTGTAAACTGTCATGGCAGTAGTGGGAGTGTAGCAGTGAGGATGACCAGATGTAACTTTCATCACCGTCTTGGTTTTGGTGGGCTTTGGCTGGCTTCTTTACTGCAACCTGTTTTATCAGCAAGATCTTTATGACCTGTGTCTTGTCCGACCTCATGTCTCATCCTGTGAGTTAGAATGCCTTAACCTCCTGGGAATGCAGCCCAGTAGGTCTCAGCCTTATTTTACCTAGCCCCTATTTAAGATGGAGTTGCTCTGGTCAGACACCTCTGACAGTTGGACCAATGACTTTATGACCCCTGATCATTTCCATCTCCCGTTCATCTCCTTCTTCTCTTATGGAACCTTGCATAACACCTGCTCTCTCAACTCTGCGGAACCCTCCTTGACCAGGAAGCCTTATTTCACATAGATCCTTTGCTCCTGTAGAATTCCTTAGAGCAGGATTTCTCACCCTTGGCACTATTGATATTTTGGGCATATAGTTCTTTGTTGTGGGAGGCTGACCTGTGCATTGTAGGCTGTTTAGCAGCATCCCTGGTCTCTACTCACTCGAGGTACCATTATTCCCTTTCACAATTGTAACATCCAGAAATATCTCCAGGCACTGTCACATGTCCCTGGGGGATTAGGCAAATTTGCCTCTGCTTGAGAACCACTGCTTTAGAAGTTCTTCTTTGACCGTGATACCCCAAGCTGTTTGTGTTGTGAACATGCTTCAAGGCCATTGCATTTCATAAGGCAGTAGCCAGGGCAATTGCTTGGAAGTGCTAATTAGATCAGGTCCATTCCCTGTTTAAAATCCATCAGGGGCTTCTCATGGCCCTCAGGATAAAGCTCCAAAGCTCTGCCTTGTCCTACCAGGTCTTGTTTTCTCCTCAGTATTATCTTGGGCCACCTTCTCCCTGGATCACAAGAGACAGTGCCTGGGTCAGGAAATACTGGGAATTGTACTCAGGTCACAAATACCTCCTGGGGAGGTACAACAGCTAGTACTACAGATGCCTTGACCTGTGGTAGCAGATGCTGGTGGCGTCTCAGTTCTCAGATGCTGATGGTTTTCTCTGACATTCTGGGGTGCTCTCTGGCCACTGGGATATCTTTGGCTTGTGCCTTGGGTAGATGAACATGCCAGAGAACTAATGCCCCAGGAGTAATGCTCAATGGATGAGGGATGGGAGTTGGTGGATGAGTAGTCCAGCTTCCCCACCCTTGGGTGGGACAGTTCTGGGTGTGTTCCAGATGAAGCCCTACTTGCCCAATGGCAACTCATGTGTGAATGCACCCTCTGTTGGCTTTCCCATTTCCCCGTCTCATGTCTCACTTTCCCACTGGTGCTAATTGAGATCATCCTCCAACTAAAGGACTTGCACCCAGGTTCTGTCTCAGGCTTAAATTATGTTCTCATAGTTGAAGGGCAACCAATGGCTGGGATGAACGTAATGTAAACAAGACAGACAAGACAGCCCATCCTTGTGGCTTGTGAGTCATGGACATTTGGGATTTCCAGGACTTCTGAGAATGGACCTGGATGGCATTCAGGCTCACAGGTGACTGGCCTGCACTGCATGGGGCTCTGTGGGAGTCTCCATTACCAAGAACCCCAGGAGATAATTTCAGAATCTGAGAAAAGCAAGTGTGGTGGTTAGTGGAGAGAATGGACTTGAATGTCTGGGTGTAAGTCCTGCCTCTCTTGTGTGATTCTGAGCAAGTTACTTCTCTCACCTCGATTTTCTCCTCTGGATAATAACTATATGATTGATTTATGGTCCAGACAGAAAACTGGGAGCATGAAGGGTATGCTGATAATAATCTATGCTGAACCATGGGCACGAACCAGGATGTGGGAATCCCTTACTCATCCACTAAGTGGGGATAATAATAGTGCTTTTGGAGAACCCAAATGAAGACATGTTACTTTTTGAATCTTTGCAATAATCCTATGAGACAAGTACTATTATTATCCCCATTACAGGGATGAGGAAACTGACATCAAGGGAGGTGCAATGACCAGCTCAGGCCCTAGAACGTGCTCACATCTAGACAGCGCTCTTGACCACAATGCTACAATGTGGGGGCGGGAAGGGGGCTGCACTGGTGGTACTGCCAGGTAGACGCCAGCTTTCTGAGCTCTCTGCAACGCTTGAGTGTCTGCTGTGTGCCAGCCCCTCACCTTTGTCATCTCATTTATCCCTAGCACTACTCTCTGCCGTCCAGGCACTGTTATGATCCCCGCCTAGCAGACCTAACTATTCAGCGCTACCCTTGCCTGCTTCAGATTCTGAAAGCATCTCCCAGTGTTCTTGCTAAAGAGGCTCTGGAAGGGCTCCATATAATGCCAATCATTCACCTGCAAGCCCAGGAGCTGTCCTGCTTCCTTCTCAGAACTCCTGGGAATCCTCCAGATCCATTCCTCACAAGCCAAATGGATGGACTGAATCGTGTCTACATGAAGCTCAGCCATCAGTGGCCCTTTAATTATAAATGTATAAATTGAGCCTCTTTTATTTTTCAAGGCCGTAAAACTATTCATTGAAAGTAGCTCCTGCTCAGCCCATCTTCACAGATAAACATAAATAAATCACACCACTTTTCCATGAATTATGCATTAAACACACATCTGTAAAACTTCCCCGTTAATGGCAGGACTTTGAACATATGGGGTTTTAATTGGACACTAAATCAATTTTCAAATCTCTGTTGATGGAATTAAAAAAATATTCCTAGCTTTATTTAAACTGTCTGTCCTTGTTACATAAGAAAAATAGGGCTGGGCATGGTGGCTCAAGCCTGTAATCCCAGCACTTTGGGAGGCCGAGGCAGGCAGATCACCTGAGGTCAGGGGTTCAAGACCAGCCTGACCAAACTGGCAAAACTCTGTTTCTACTAAAAATACAAAAATTAGCTGAGCGTGGCGGTGGGCACCTGTAGTCCCAGCTACTCAGGAGGCTGAGGCAGGAGAATTTCTTGAGCCCAACCCGGGAGGTGGAGGTTGCAGTGAGCTGAGATCATGCCATTGCACTCCAGCCTGGGCAACAGAGTGAAACTGTCTCAGAAAAAAAAAAAAAAAAAAAAAATGCTTCCTCAGACCCCTGCAATTTGGATACCTGCTGCTTTTGCTCACTTTCCATAATTCAAATCCCAGCCCAAGTACTTATGGAGAGATTAAAACTGTTCTCGTGAGCTGAGCAGCAGAATGTCCACATGGCATCAGAAAGTAAAAGGTGAAAAATGATTGGGTTACTGAGGAAATATGCACGTGTGGGCATTCACCACAGGCACCCTCTGTGTTAAGGCTCCTTGTATGTTTTAGCACCATAACCCTTTCCTGGGGATGCCCGAGAGGCAGGGAGCATTACAGGAAATCACATAGCTGGTGACAGGCTGAGCTATGTCTTGCAGCACCGTCAAACCAGGGGCCTTTTTGCTGCCTCCCCATGTGTTATCCTGTCACTGCATTTCCTCTTCTGACCTCATAGCTGCTCCCAGGTGGCCTTGAGGACTTCTCTGCACTAATAGGTGGAGTCTTCCAGTTGAGTGATTGACAGGCATTCACAGGAGAACCAGCCCTGGAGCGGCCCTCATGTTTATTTCCTCGTTATTTTGATTCCGAGCTGTTGCAAATTGAGGACTCAGCAGAATGAGGATTAGGCAATTTTCTTTCCTCCTGTAATGTACTTTCTCCAAATTGCTTCTTTTGAGACAATTATTTGAGGCCTTTGAATTGCTTCTGTGGGCAGGCTGAGGGAGTCAGACAGCACATCTTCATTTTCACAGGTCTTAGGGCTTTCTCCATACAAACACAGAAAGGGAAGGCAAGGAGAAAAGGAACACCACTCCTTGGACCACAGCAAGGGTCCCCCCATGCAAATCTTCTAAGAAACATGCATCAAGCTCCTCTGTACTCATTCATATGACACCCTCACCCTCTGAAATGAGCACTATCATTTCCTTTTCTCACTTAAGGAAACTGAGGCTCACAGAGGTGAAATAAAATTTCAGGTAACAGAGCAAGGGCTCACATCTCTCCATCCTTCACTGATGTCTCCTTCCTTTGAACTCTCAGAGTATAAATTGCCCGTTTTTTCATTTGGCACTTGCTAAAAAATGTAACCTTCTCTTTTATTTAACTGCATAGGAGAGGCAGCAGAACATAGAGAAGAAAACAATAAGCTCTAGAATTGGGGAGATGTAGGTTTGAATTCTGGTTCCACCTCCTGTTAGCTGGGAGAATCTATTAGTTATTTAGCCTCTGAGCTTGTTTCTTTTTGTTGGGGCTCAGAAACCAATACCCGCAAATACTGCGCTTTGACGTGCCGAACTAAAGAAGTAGCCTCACGGTCTCTCTGACTTTCCCTCGTCCCAACTCTCCATCCTCTGTCTCTCCTAAAGCACAGGATAAAGTTGTTCTCTGAAGTTCTCTTATCTACCTAGAAACCAGACCTGCCGAAAACACAACTGTCTTCCCCAAGTTTTCACAGTCTTAACTCATATTGCAGAAGGAAAGATGGAAGTCTGTTAATACACCTGCACAGACTTTCGTCACCAGCCATTGGCTGCGCTGTGGGCCCAAGAGACTTTGTCTGAGGCCGTTGTGTGTTCTCCAACTCCATTCATTTCCCCCTAAACATCATTTACTGTCCCTCAAATTGCCACACTTCCCCCATCTCCTCTTCCCCTATGAAGAGTATATAAACGTCTGTGCCCCACTGGGTTATTCGGTTATCATTCTCCTGCAATTTTCCCGTACTATGCATGTTAAAATACAATTCTGCGTACCTTTTCTTCTGTTAATCTGCCTTTGGTCTGTTGATTTTCAGTGAACCATCAGAGAGTAAAGGGGAAGTTTTCCTCTGCCCCCTACACTTTTCTGTAAAATGGGGAAAAAAAGAGTACTTATTTCATGGAGTTCTTTTGGGGAGGATATATTTAAAGTAGTTAGAGCAGTTCCTGCACATTGTCAGTGCCTAATAGAGCTTAGCCTGCCTTGTTTGTGTTGGCTTGAATTCCTACTTTGATATTTTTCAACAATACCCTGAGATGCACTACAGAATCTTTCTGAGACTTGATTTCCCCAACTCTAAAAAGTGCGCTTGTATTACCTACATCATAGGGCCGTGGTGAGGATTAGCAAGACAGTAACTGGGAAGTGTTTAGCACGGAGCCTAGTGCTTAGTGATTATTTAATACTGCTGTTATTGCTGTTATTGCGAATACTCAGCACTGTGCTGGGGAGGTGTACTTAGGAAACTAGCATGTATTAAGGACCGACTTTTTATTCATATTTTATCTAATCCTCACAGCAACCCAAGAGGGAAATGCTATGATTATGCCCTGTGTGTTTACAGTTGATGATCTGAGGCTCAAAGAAATGAGGTAACTAATGGAAATGCAACACTAGGAAATGATGGAGCCCATTTTGTCCCGAGGTCTATCTGACTCTAAAGACCTTGGTCCCTGCACCTCAATACAAGGACAGGGCTTTCACAACTGGGTGAGGAAGGAGAGGAGGGAAGGGAAGCAGGGAGCCCAGAAGAGCTGCAGACGAGTCAAGCAGAGGCAGCTCCTGTAGCTACACCCTCGTGTCAGCAAGGAGGACCTCAACTGCTCTGGGAAACTGCCTGATCTATGATATTTAAAATGCTTTCTTCATTTTGGGAGGCTGAGGCTAGAGGATCACCTGAGTCCAGGAGTTCAAGACCAGCTTGGGCAACATAGGGAGACCCCCCCCCCCATCTCTACAAAAGAAATTAAAAAATTAGCCAGGCATGGTGGCACATGCCTGTAGGCCCAGCTATTCAGGAAGCTGAAGAGGGAGGATCGCTTAAGGTGGGTAGGTGGACGCTGCAGTGAGCTATGATTTTGCCGCTTCACTCCAGTCTGGGCAACAGAGCGAGACCCTGTCTCTAAAAAAGTAATAAAATAGCCTGTAATCCCAGCAATTTGGGAGTCCAAGGTGGGCAGATCACAAGGTCAGGAGTTCAAGACCAACCTGGCCAATATGGCGAAACTGTCTCTACTAAAAATACCAAAAAATTAGCTGGGCATGGTGGCACATGCCTGTAATCCCAGGTACTCGGGAGGCTGAGGCAGGAGAATTGCTTGAACCCGGGAGGTGTAGGTTGCAGTGAGCGGAGATCGCACCATGGCACTCCAGAAAAAAAAAAAAAAATCTTTCTTTCTTTTAGAGTCTATCAAGATTTTTTGCAATTTCTTGACCTTTGGTGGGGTCTACAGACTCTTAGGAGCATAGCATGTAGAGGAAGTACCTGGCTTCCAAGGCTCAGCTGGAATCAGGAAGAAGGTGGTCGTTGGTGGGCTGGCCCCTGTGGAGATGTCTTTCTTCAGTGAGCACCTGCCCAATCCCCTTCCTCATTCCCTTCACACACCTGGCTTTGTGGTCACCTTTCCCTGCATGTTGGTCCAGCTTGTCCTGTCTTTCCAACATTTGAATATGAAGAGCAGGGACAAGTGAAGGGTTGAGTTCACGGCTTTGTGTGCTTTCTTTACAGTCTCTCTGTAAATGAATCCATTCAGAGAGTTCTGGCAACACTGTGAGCTGTCTTTGAAGTTCCCTGGCTCAAAAGGTCTAATCACTGTCTCACTATGTCTACGCACTATGCACTTGGTTATGTAGGGGAAAAGGGCTTAATGAAACACATGGGACCTCTTCTTCATACCAGGTCTTTGGTTAGCATATTTAATCCTCACAGCAACACTATGGAAGGAGGGCTTTATAATCCCCAGTTAACAGTAAGGCAGTTGGATTTTGGAGAAGCAAAGTGACGTGTCCTAGGTCACACAGCTGGTAAAGGAAAGATGCATGACTAGAACCTAGGTATATGTGATTCCTGACCCTGTGCCCTGGCTACCGTGCCAACCTGGGAAATTATGGGGCTTTGAGATGAAAATAATTGACCAGACAGTCAGCCAAAAGAACATGGGGGTAGATGTCACAGCTGTCATGACCAGTGGCCTCTGGTGAATAGCATTATACAAATGTAGAAATGGTTTGCTCTGAGGCTGAGATGAGTCAAGATCTGGAGAAACAGTCTTGATCTACAGTGGTCAGTTGCCTGTGCTGGGTACTACTGAGGACAGCTGCCCAGGAATGGATGCACTGAGTGGTGCAAAATCCGAGGATACGGGACACCAGGGGAATCCAGCTTTCGGAGCCTGCACTTTCACAAAGGAGTGGCCACGTGCTCCCAGCCCACTTACCAGGCTGTGTCATGCTGAAGTATAAGCAGCTCCGGAAATACCCCATTGTGTCTGTCTCCACTGGGCCTTGGCAGAAGCTGGTCTTCCTTGCTGGAGGACGCCTCTCTGCCTGGCTGATTCTCATTCACCCAAGACGAAGGCTGGAGATATTTAGTATCTCCTTTGATTGGTAACTGGTTCTAGAACCTGTGATTAAGGAACAGGTAGGGGAAGGGGTAGAGATTCACTGCTTTCCTGAGAGTTCTATAAATCCTGAGTAACTTGGGATCTGATGTAGGAGGCAAACATTGTTGAGACTCAGAGTTGGGAGACGAAAGTATGGAAGTAGCTGGGGCAGCTGGGGGCTTAGGTGGCTCCACTGGAGGGGATTGTATATTATCATGTGTTTTAAGAATAAGACAAAATTTTGAATTGTATCTTAAAGATACAAATCTCAATCTCTGCTCTTGCTATTGATTTGAATTTAAAAAAATAGGATGTTGGGTTTTGGTCAGAGGATTGAGGCTGCATAGGGAAACATTTTGAGATAATACTTCTCTGTGGGCCAGAGGTCCTCCATGAAACTTTTGTAGAGGTTCCCATAGTGCTGTGGGTAAGTAGACTCCGAGGTCAGAAGACTTGGGCTGGAATCCCTGCTTCTCTACTCACCAGCCATAAGTCCTTGGACCAGATACTTAGCTGTTCTGGACCTCTGACCTCTTCTCTAAAATGGGCATATTGATGCCTACCTCGTGGGATCATTACAGGAAAGAATAGAAGGCATGTTAAATGCTTAGCTTAGCGCCTAGCATTCGGTAATGTGATCATTAAATGTCAGCTTTTGTTATTTTTAATAATTTTAAAAGCTCAGGTTTTGGAATCAACACAGATACGTGTTTCAAAAAAGCATTGTCATTTGCCTGACAATGGAAGGGCAAATTAATTAAACACTCTGAGCCTCAGTCTTTCTCCTTGCAAAATAATAACAGCAACAATGAGGAGGACAACAACCACATAAAGCATCAGGCTCTTGTAAATTTCAATGAAAGGTAAGGCCTGTGAAGTGATTAGAAGACTGGTAAACATTCAATACATAACTTGTGTTATTTTTTCTTATTCTCTTGGTCTTACTGGTGAAGGGCCATTGTCTGCTTCTGTGAAAGTACAGAGAGTCCAGTAAATCTTTAGAAAATATGCAAGCTTCACTGGTCTGCGTTCTCAACACTGTCTGAAGAACCTGGCTGAGTCCTACTCACCCAAGACAAAGGCTGGAGATATTTGGTATCTTCCTTTGATTGGTAACTGGTTCCGGAACCTGTGATTGAGTAATAGGTAGAGAAAGGGGGAGTGATTCACTGCTTTCCTGAGAGTCCTATAAATCCTGAGTAACTTGGGATCTGATGTGGGATGCTGAGAGGAGGAGGCAAGCATCGTTGAGACTCAGAGTTGGGAGGTGGAAGTATGGAAACAGCTGGGGCTTTTAGGGGGTAGATAGCTCTATCGGAGGGTACTGTGAGACCTGGGCCCTGAGGGGTTATGATGGCAGCAACCAAGACAACGTCTGTAAAATACAGAGCATGATCCATTTGCAGCAGGCACCTCAGCAGGGGTCCAGGGGAGCTGGGAGCGGGATCATGGTTCTGAGTGCACAAAAGGGAAGGCTGATTAGAAGAAGTTCTGCCCATCTTCCTGCTATTTCCCAGACATTCCAGGACCAAGAGTCACTTTTATATTTATTTATTTATTTATTTATTTATTTATTTATTTATTTATTTTGAAGCAGAATCTCGCTCTGTTGCGCAGGCTGGAGTGCAGTGGTGCAATCTCGGCTCACTAAAACCTTTGCCTCCCAAGTTCAAGCGATTCTGCTGCCTCAGCTACCAGAGTAGAGTAGCTGGGATCACAGGGGTGCACTCCACACCCAGCTAATTTTTGTATTTTTAGTAGAGAAGGGGTTTCATCATTTTGGCCAGGCTGGTCTCGAACTCCTGACCTCTGGTGATCTGCCCCCCTTGGCCTCCCAAAGTAGTGTGAGATTACAGGCACGAGTCACCATGCTCAGCCAAGAGTCACTTTTAAAGGAAAGAAAAATCCTATTGGAGTAACGGAGAGTCTCATCAGGAAGAACAGAGCTTCAGTATAAATATAAACTGAGTTTCTATTGAGTTCCTTGTCATCTGTTTATGGGTGAGGGCACATGATGGGGTGAGGTTTATTTTAAGGTTTATTTTATCTTTAAGGGGCGTGGACCCAACAGACCTGCTCTAATGCAATTATTTTTGAAATACCCTTGAGAATTTGATATTTACAGCTGAACGTCTGAAATGAGCCAAGGATATTGATAAGACTGTGTGTGTATGTGTGTTGTGTAAACTAAGTTATTTTCAATTCCTGCTCCCTCGAGCCTCTCCTTTCTTGGCAGGAGCCCTTGGAGGCCACTTGGCAGATGGCAGCTGGCCCATAGCTGCAAAGATCTGTCAGTCATGAGGCACCTCAGGGCTGGTATGTTTCGCCAGGGCCCTTCTACCATCTCTGGGTGATTGGGTCCAGGAAGCTCCAGAGAAAAATTTAAAAATAAAAAACAGACTCAGGCATACTGTAGGTTCTTTATCTGAAATGTTTTCAGAAGCTGCTTAGGTGGCTTCTATCTCAAATGGCAATAACAGTGATAATAATTGTTAGAGGACAGTGATTTTTCCCCTTTTCGTAACAGTGCCACCCCAAAATAGCAGGAAGTTCAAATACCTTGGAACTGAGTTTATTAGAGCCAAATGCATGCATTAAGGTCTGTCCCACATGAGTCTGGGAAGAATGGAAGGAAAGCCAAATTGAAACCTGCTAGGTTCAAGGGAGTAGAGCAGAACATTTCATAAACAAAACAAAATCTCACAGAATGGGATGCTCATAAGAGGGAACTGAAATCTCCAGAGGGCAGTGACTTTATAACAACAATGGTGATGATTTACTTGTTTGTTCACTCAGTACACATTCATTGAATACCTGCTTTGTGCCAGGCTCCGTTCTTGGCACTGGGATTACAAGCGTGTCCTGACCTTCAAGTTCTATCAGGAGAGAGTCTTTGAACATGATTTCACTCATACAGGTAATTACAAGGCAAAATCCATCGGTGCTCTGAGATTGACAAAGGGAAGCAAGTCTAGGTAGGAGGTTGAAGGAAATGACAGTGAAGATGAAGTTTGAAAGATGAGTATGAGCCCTGTGGGTGGGTTGGGGAGATGGGGCTAAAGGAACATTCCATACAGAGGAAAGAGCATGTGGAAAGACCTTGCGATGGAAGAATCTGGCTCACAGAGGAGACAGATATGCGTGGTCAAAGCAAGAGGGAAGACAAAGATCCTAGGGTGAAGCTGGAGGGGGAGAAGGAGACAATCAGGCTGCCCCTGAGGGGCATGTTGTAGATTTTGAACTTGATTTTACAAACAAAGAAAAGGTATGAAATAGGTGGGTGCAGTGGTTCATGCCTGTAATCCCAACACTTTGGAATGCTGAAGTGGGAGGACTGCTTGAAGCCAGGAGTTGAATACCAAGCCTGGGCAACGTAGTGAGACTCCCATCTCTACAAAAAAAAAAAAAAAAAAAAAATAGCTGGGCATGGTGGTGCACACCTCTTTCCAGCTACTTGGGAGGCTGACTTGGAAGGATCTCTTGAGCCCAGGAGGCCGAGGCTGCAGTGAGCCATGATTACCCCACTGCACTCCAGCCTGGGTGACAGAATAATACCGTCTCAAAAAAAAAAAAAAAATCATGAAAGGTCTTTTAAAAATGGAGAGTTAACTAAAGGGGCCAATAGTGGAAGTTAGGAAACAACAATAATGGTCCTGGTGACATGGGAGACAATCTCATGAGCTGAGGGGGTGATGTACAGAAGTAGACATGCTCAAGAAATATATTTAAAAATTTGTATAAATTTATGGGGTACCAGTGTAATCTTGTTATATGCCTAGATTATGCAGTGGTGAAGTCAGGGCTTTGAGAGTATCAAAAACATTTATAAGGTAAAATCCATAGGAATTTGTGAGTGAGAAAATGTTTGGGAACAAGAGAAAGGGAGTGTTGGACATAATTGCCAGGTTTATTGTGAGATGATGATGGAAGTCAGGGTTTCATTTCCTAAGACAGAAGATACAGGAAGGGAGGGGGCAGATTTGGAAGGGGAGGGCAAGAGTCCAGCTTTTGTCAGATTGAGTTTGAAGCTTCTGAGAGACACCCAAATGTAGATTCCAGGAGAGGAGTTTTTTCCAAAACATGGAGAAGTCATGTTCAAAATATCTTGACTGAAAATGCCTATGAGAACTCATCAAAATATAGCATTTTAGAGGGAATTGTTGACATCATCTGAAGGAAAGCACAGAGTACTAGGGAAGGGTACCAGGGTTGGGGGTGGAAGAAAGATGGATTGAGGGAAACTGAGAGGGAGCACCCAGAGAAGTAAGAGAAAACCAAGAAATGAGTGTCATGGAAGCCAAGAGTAAAGTGTGCTAAAAATAGCAATAGCAGTGATTGTCATAGTAATAGTAGAAATAATAGTAATAATGGCATTAGTAGCAGTGTTAGAATAGCAGTAGTAGTAGAAGAGGAGCAAGAAGAAACAGTGGTAGTAGGAGTAACAGCAGCAATAGTAGTTGTAGACATAGTGGTAGTCATAACAGCAACAGCAGTAGTGGTAGCAGTAACAGCATCATCAGCAGCAGAAGTAACAGTGGAAGTAGTAGTAGCAATGGCAGTAATAATGTCAGTAGCTGCAGCAGCAGCAGGGGTAGGAGTAGTAAATGCTCGGAGTTATTACCTGTTTGGTGTTCTTTGGAACATAGCAGTCTGTGGTTTTTTTTGAGCAGATTGAGTCACATGACCACTCCATGCAACAGGAAGTGTAAGTTGCATTGTTCCCACTTTACAGATGAGGAAATGAAGAAATAGAAATGTTAGGTAGTCTTACTGAGAGAGAAGCTAGTTAGCAACAGGACTGGAGATAGAATTCTGGTCTCTTGAGTCCTCCTTAAATATCATGTTCACCATTTAGATTTACGGCATAGCATTTCAGAAGTTCCATGGTGTTTCCTACTGGAATGTAACTTCTGCAGGGCAGGGCTTTTGTCTATTCTGTGCACTGAGGGATCCTCAGTGCTTTGAGTGGTGCCTGGTGCATAGGAGGACTCACAGATTATAGGGACTCACAGTGAACACTAACATTGGAAATGAATGAATGAATGAATGAATGAATGAATGAATGAAAGAACAAATCTTCCTCCCTAACTTGGGTATAACTTCAGGAATGTTTTATTGTTTTAATGGGTCTCACACCCCTGCCCAACCTTTCTCTTCCTGTGCCTGCAAACTTTATGTTGCAAATCTGTTTGGAAATATTTAAAAAAATTAATCTAATAAAATAAAAAGATCTTGGCATTTTTCATATGTTCATATCATTAAAAGTCCACATCACAAGTTCCTGCTTTCAGAATCAATATTCAAGAAGTAATTTAAATCTAGCTTCCTCCCCTTCCCCGATCATTCACATTCATTTGTATTAAAGGTCAACGTGGAAGTAACTTTTTTTCCTAGACCAGCCTGCCTGGAGAGAAGAGCTTTGAAATCATGCTGTGCCAAGGAGGGGCCAGCTATAGCTCCATGAATGATTCACTATGCTCTTTAGGAATATAATATTCTGCATCCCCTCCTGTATTTATGAATGTTTAGGTATAGCAAGAAGGCAGGATCATGTAATAAAAAGAGAACAGACTTGAGAGTCAGATAGATGTGAGTTGAAAACTCCATGTTCAGACCTTGGACAAGTCATCTTCTCTGGGTCTCAATTTCCCTAATCTTTTTTTTTTTTTTTTTGAGACAGTGTCTCGCTCTGTCACCCAGGCTGGAGTGCAGTGGTGCAATCTCAGCTCACTGCGAGCTCCGCCTCCCGGGTTCACGCCATTCTCCTGCCTCAGCCTCCCGAGTAGCTGGGATTACAGTTGCCCACCACCACACCCGGCTAATTTTTTGTATTTTTAGTAGAGACGGGGTTTCACCGTGTTAGCCAGGATGGTCTCGATCTCCTGACCTCGTGATCCACCCGCCTTGGCCTCCCAAAATTCTGGGATTACAGGAGTGAGTCGCCGAGCCCGACCAATTTCCCTAATCTTTAAGCAGAGATGGTAACTAGTACTCACATCTCAGGCATGTGGCTGGATTTACATAGGATAACTTAAAACCTCGAAGCTCAAATGCCAGGAGTATATTAGGTAATTCAGTCTATGTAAGTTTCCTTTCTCCATATCGTGCAGAACCATTTACATAATGGAGGTGAAGCACCTTAGCAAGCTGTGCAGTGTTGTATCCTGTGGGGAGGTGCCTCTCTGTTTTTCTTCTCCAGGTGCTTCTTTACAAAATTCTGGGTTCCAACCATGTGGAACTACTGAGACTCCCAAATGCATTATGTTCCCCACATTCCATCTGAGTGTCACATTCTCTCCATTGTTTAAGAGCCAGCTTAAGTGCATTCCTTCAATAATCTTCCTCTATATAGTATTCCCCCTTCCATCACGTTGGTTCCACTTTCTTCTTTGAGCTCTCCACTAAAACCACACACCACCTTCATTATTCCTTATCACTTAATAACACATATATTTGCTTATATTCCTTCCTCTCCAACAAGAGTGAGTTCACCCAGGACAGGAACTTTGATTTATCAGGGATCTCCAGTGCTTAGCATATAATTGGAATTCTAGAATTATGTCTTGAGTCAATAAATGTGATTATTATTACTATTATTATCATAATAAGAATTTTCTCTAAACTCAAGAAAAAAGAAAGCAATATCTCAGTCAAATCAATACAAAAGAAGCCTGAGTGTTATCATAAAATCCTTTGGAGAGTGGACCAGTCCTTGACCATATCCTAAGAACAGTGGCATTAAATGTAGCTATTACTTTGCCCTTTTCTGTTAAAATTACTTATTCTCTCCTAAACTATTTTGCCTATCCATATTCTCTCTGTAGACACCCAGCATTCTTAAGTGAACCAATAGGGTTTATATGGACCCCTATGGTCAACAAAATAGTCACACAGAGATAATTTTTTTTTAAAAAGTCATAGGTTGACTGCAAAACCTAGTAAGGTGGATAATTCCACATCATAACTTTATGCCCAGTGCACTCAGAGAAATTAATCATTCCATCTTGGTCCAGCACAGTCTGACTTTCATGTCCATCATTTCAGTAGAAGCACTCCCACCAAGCCACCAATGCCTTCCTTGTTGAAAAGAGCATGGGTACTGTCATTCTTCTTCTTTTTTTAAAAAAAAAATTATTTCAGTAGTTTTTGGGGAACAGGTGGTTTTTGGTTATATGGAAAAGTTCTTTAGTGGTGATTTCTGAGATTTTGGTTCACCTCTCACCCAAGCAGTGTACACTATGTCCAGTGTGTAGTCTTTTATTCCCCACCCTACTCCCTGCCTTCCCCCTGAGTCCCCAAAGTCCATCGTATCATTCTTATGCCTTTGCATCCTCATAGTTTAGCTCTCACTTATGAGAACGTATGATACTTGATTTTCCATTCCTGAATTGCTTCACTTAGAATAACAATCACCAACTTCATCCAAGGTACTGCAAGTGCCATTATTTTGTTTATTTTTATGGTTGAGTAGTATTCCATGGTGTATATATACCACTTTTTTTTTTTATCCATTCATTGGTTGATGTGCATTTAGGTTGGTTCCACATTTTTGCAATTGCAAATCGTGCTGCTATAAACATGCGTGTGCAAGTGTCTTTTTTCATATGACTTATTTTCTTTTGGGTAGATACCCAGTAGTGGGATTGCTGGATTAAATGGTAGTCCTTCCTCTTTGCAGAATTTTCCAGATTTGACCATTCTTTCCTTCCTGAAAAACTCCCCATCATCTTGACTTCTGTATAGCAGTAAATTAGAGTGGTTGAGGCCATTTGATATAGAGTCAGAAAGTCTGAGAGCAACGCCTTGCACCCCTCCTACTGAGTGTGCAATCCTGAGCAAATTACTCCAGCAGTGTAAGTCTCAGTTTCTCCAACTGTAAGGAGAAGACAGGAGTTATACCCACTTCAAATAATATAAAAATAATCTTTGCAAGTCTCATTGCATAGTGACCATTGCAAAGCGCCATTATCAGCACATTCTCCTGGTGTTTGACTGACAGGCTTATGTTTCTCAGCCTGTTTTCCTGGCTTCCACTCTTCTGCTCTTTACTTAAAAACTGTTTCTTGGCCAGGTGTGGTGACTTTTGCCTGTAATCTTAGCACTTTGAGAGGCGGAGGTGGGAGAATTGCTTGAGAACAGGAGTTCGAGACCAGCCTAGGCAACATAGAGAGGCCTCATCTCTACTAAAAATCACAAAAATTAGCCAGGTGTGGTGGCATGCACCTCTGGTGCCAGCTACTCAGGAGGCTAAGGTGGGAGGATTGCTTGAGCCTGGGAGGTCAAGGCTGCAGTAAGCCATAATTGTGCCACTGCACTCCAGCCTGGGTGACAGAGCAAGACCTTGTCTCAAAAACACAAAAGACTGTGTTTCTCCAGGGCTCTTTCATAGGCCCTCTTTCATTTTCGAGCTATGCATTCTGACTAGGAAGACTCCATAGCCTCAGGTATTATTTTTCAGCTGGAGATTTTCCTCCTTTTGTGCCTCCAGCCTCAGTTTTTCTTTTGAGTGCCGCACTCAAATGATGCCGTATCTCCTCTGGGTTATCTGCCAGGGAACTCAGACTCAATCTGCCTCACGTTGAGTGCACAGCCTTCTCCTGAAACCCAAACTTCCTTTGGCATCCACTATCTCGTGATCCATTAGGTGCTCAAGCCAGAGTCTTCCTCACCCTCCCAGCCAGTTATTCATTGTGTCCTGCTGTTTTAAACTATCCACTTCATCTGTTGCCACTGCATCCCCATCCTTCTGGTTGAGATGTCTCCAATAGCCTCCTAATTGGTCTCCCTGCTGCCATGTTTGCTCACCCCCACTTCATCACCCAGCGGGAGTGATGCTTTCACAGTGATGGTCAGACCATGCAACTCCCCTGCCTAAACCACTGCAATAAATTCCCCTTATTCTGAGAATGAAATCTCAATTCCTTCCTTTGGTGCAGTGGATGTTGTGGTGTGCTGCCCTGACCTTCCTACAAGACTAAGACATTTATTTCCCCAGTGCCTGGGAGTGTAGATGAAGCCGTCCCTGTGAACTTTATAAAATTAATCAGGGAAGAAAGAAAGGGAGAAACATAGTAGACGAAGTTTGCAGCACACTCAGCTTTAATCATGAGGTTAGTTTGCCCTCTGACCTGCTTCCTCATAGTTCGGTGCTTATTGTCCTGGAATCATGTAGACCCTGTTACAAGATTATAGTTCTCCTTAACTACTCTACAGGTAACAACTTGAACATTATAAAATGTTATGTTTTCCCTTTGAGATATTCTTTCAGGTCCTACATACCAGTGAAACTACTGTTGTCAGCTGGTCTGGAGGACCCCATGAGAAGCTGATTCACCAAGGAATGAAGTTGCCATGTCCTGATGATTTGCTTCTATTTGCCTCAACCAATCAATGACCCCAAATTTCCAGCCCCTCAGCCTCCATAATCCCCTTAAAACCTCCAGCCCAGAATTCCTTGGGGAGATGGATTTGAGAGTCTCCTTCCATCTCCTTGCTTGGCACCCTGTGATCATTAAACTCTTTCTCTGCTGCAAACCCTGCTGTCTCAGTGCATTGGTCTGTTACTATGCAGCAGGCATATATACCTGTTGGTCCATTGACTGCTGATAACTCATAGCTGACTGCCTCCCTAGAAAGAGTGTTGCCCCATCCAAGGTCATGTCTCTTCATTCTATGCAACAACTGGTCAGGGTTGAGGCACACAAGCCTGCCTCCCTTGCTTCAATTTGGAACATCTTTGAGGGGCCACCCCAGCTCCAGTGCCCCCACATAAGATCACCTGCAGCTTCTATTGTCACTGCAGTTTTCTCTACTTCCTCCCTTTGTCCAGCTTGCTTCCTTCCCATCCTTATATCTGTTGTTCTCAAAACCACTCCCCAACAAAATCCCTGCATGTGAATCTCTGCTCAGAATCTTTTCCCCTGGGAGCCTGACTTGCAACATAAGTCTTACAAGGTTCTCCATGACCTGGCTCCAGCTCAATGCCCAGTACAAAGTGGATGCTCAGTGAGTACCTTGGATTGATTGGCTGGTTGGCTGGTTGCTTGGTTGGTTGGGGTAAAATGCATAGAACATGAGAAGTCAGGTGAAGAATATCTCTTTCACGTGGTCAGCACTGGGCATTTGTTCAGGGGGCTTCAGGGACATGATCAGAGGACATCCAGGGTAGCAAATGGGCAATGCAGACCCCAGGCAGCTGCTGGTATCAGTAATGAAGGGTATCTGTAATCCAGGTAGCACAGGGGTGAGTAGAAAGGCCCTGCCAGTGACCTACTTTTATCGTTAATGCTTTTCTATTAGCAGAGCATTTACCTCTGAATCGATTTTCGTGTATTCTCTCTCTGCCAAACCAGGAACAAAAAGAAAAGGCAAAATTTCCGAATGTCTTTCCTCTTGCAACTGATGTAGCTGTGGCTGAATTTCACCTTTTTAAATGATTTCCTGTGGAAACAGCAAGGGAAGATTTCTGGCAGGATTTATTATGCAATTTGGTTCTAACCTGATCCCGTCAAGCAAAGAGAAATGGTAAAAAGCAAACAGAACCCCAAGCTTTGCTCACAAGCTTGGGGCCTGCTATGCTCTACCTTGTCTCTAGGCCTTTGAGTATGCTATAAAGTTCACCTATATTACCCACCCCTGCCTTATTGATGTGCATAGCTCCTGCTTGTACTTTGAGATTCATCTCAGACATGACCTTGTATAGGATGTCTTCCCCGACTCTCCTCTTCCTTCCCTACTGACTACACCAAATTGTTCTGTAACTTCTTTCTCTTTTCACATTGGGAACTAGGAAGCTCAGTGCTCAATTTACAGGCTACGAGTAACCTGTTAAACATGTATGTTGTGAACACTAATTTTTTGACTTCCTCTTATTTTGCTTACACTTATTTTTCTTTTCCTTAATTTCCTTATTAGCATAAATTTGCAATCCTGTACTGACTTCATTGTTTTTCAAACAAGAAAGAAAAAACATTAGAAAGTCAAGCTTTAAAAAATGACCACGATGTATTATAATTGACCACCTACGTATCTATTTTCCCCATTGCTTTGTGAGTTTATAAGGAGAAGACAGTAATATCTTTTCATCCATCTAACTCAAATGCCTGGCACTTAGTAGGTTCTCAGAAATATTTACTGAGTGAATGGAGCAGACCTAAGGGGAGATGAGGTGAGAATGGTGATTTTGGGAGTTTTTACTTTGAACCGATTACAGTATATAAGACAAAGAAGATAGAAGAACTCAAATATTTTCTACATTTCTATGCTTAAAAGATCATGGATGATTTCTTAACCAGAGACACTGAGAAAGAAAGAAGGAGCAAGACAACTAGAGGGAAATTGTCTCATTTGGGCATCGGCCCCTCAGAATTAACAGTGAATAGGCCATTTATTGAATTGGTGGGGCCTTGTCTAAATTTCTAAAATACATAAAATACTGAACATGATCCAGTAACTTTTTTTTTTTAGGATTAGAATACACACTTTGTGAGGCCGAGGCGGAGGCTGAGGCAGGAGAATCACTTGAGCCCAGGAGTTTGAGACTAGCCTGGGCAATATAGCAAGACCCTACCTCTACCAAAAAGAAATTAACTGGTCATAGTGGCATGTGCCTGTTGTCCCAGCTACTTGGGAGGCTGAGGTGGGAGGATCAATTGAACATAGGAGGTTGAGGCTGCAGTGAGCTGTGATCACACCATTGCACTCTTGCCTGGGCAACAGGGCGAGACCTTGTCTCAAAAAAGAAAATCAGGGTGAATTTTTATCTTTCTCATAAAGTAATAATTATTTCTGTTTATTTAGCAGAACTGTATAATGCTGTGATATTTAGATTCCTGACATTATCACAGGTAATACGAAAAATATCCCTGGGAGGAGGGTTTCATAATCCTCATTTTACAGAGGAAACATTTGAAACTCAGAGAAGTGAGGTATTTTGCTTCAAGCAATTCATCTGAGGGTGAACCAGAATTTGAATCCTTGTCAGCTGATCCCAAAACCCACTCTCTGTATTTTTTTTTCCTGAAGTTTTCTTTACAGAATGCTCTTATACTTCTGGTTGTTTTCTCTTAATTTTATTACAGGGAGGGTTCCAGAATCAGGGATATCCCCAAGGAGTAGCAGGGAAGGGATGGATTTAGAGTAGGGGTCCTCAATGGGGCAAGTTTGTCTCCACAGGACATTTGTCAATATCTGGAGATACTTTTGATGGCCAGAACTGGTGTGTAGCGGGGGCAGGGGCAGTGTATGCACTACTGGTATTTAGTGAGTGGAAGTAAAAAAATGCTCCTGAACATCTTACAACACACAGGACAGTCCCCACAATAACAAGTTCTCTGGCCCCATGTCAACAGTGCTGAGGTTGAGTGCTGAACTCTGACCTAGAGATATTTCTTCCTTTCCTGACCCAGGAGCAGCCTCTCCTCTGCTGTCCTGACCTGTGTTTGTAGAGAAAATTGGACAAAGCCTAGGGGAACTGCCTCTACTTTCTAGCTGTCTAGCTCACGTACTTTCTATTTCTGCTTCCTGAGAGAAGTCAGTGAAGATGGTGACAAAGATGAGTGAAAACATAGAGAAGTTTGTCTGAGGAAATGCAGGATTCACTGGGAGTTTTTTCAAACTATCCCATTACTAACCCATTTCTTCCTGTTATCTCAAAATGGAGGGAAAGATATAAACCACATTTATTGGTATGGACTCGGTTGCATTTGAGTTGGGAAGAGATCATTTTTCATGTGTAGCTCTTGGGGAAAAGCCTGGCTTGGAATTCCTGCCAACTTGGAGATATATGGACAAAATTACTAAGAAATAAAATGGGACAGTCCATAATTAATCATTGTGTAAGGGCTGGAAAGGTTAACTTTGCCTGATATTCTTCAATTCTGTCCCCACATTTTGATGCACCAATGACTTCCTAAACAAGTGTTAATTCAATTTTATGTGCCAGGCATTACGCTTAGGGCTTTGTGAGTGTAATCCCAATTAATCTGAATGGCAAATGAAGTAGGTACCATCATTAACTTCATTTTGCAGGTGAGGAGACTGAACCCTTCCCAAGGTCACCCAGACACTAAGGTGCAGAGCCAAGACTTGATCCCAGTTCTGACTAACTCCAGTGACTAAGCTCTTAACTGGCTGTCTAAAGGCTAATTTTGGCCCTTAAATGTGTTTGTTGACCTCTACAGTATTTTTAAAAAGTTGGCCAGGTGCAGTGGCTCATGCCTGTAATCCTATCACTTTGGGAGGCCAAGGTGGGAGGGTCACTTGAGCCCAGGAGTACAAGGACATCTTGGGCAACATAGCAAACATAGCAAGACCCTGTCTCTATAACAAATAAATAAGTAAATCAACAAACAAATATTTATTAGCCGAGGATGGTGGTGCACGTCTGTGGTCCCAGTTATTTGGGAGGCTGAGGTAGGAGGATTGCTCTAGCTGGGGAGATTGAGGCTGCAGTGAGCTGTGATCTCGCCACTGCACTCCAGCCCAACAGACAGAGTGAGACCCTGTCTCAAAAAAAAAAAAATAAGAAAAGTAAAATTATTTGCCAGTAGTTGAAAAATTGAAGATTTTACAGAAATCTCATCTTCTAACTCATCCTGTAAAATAAGACTACTGGGAACACTGCACACCTATATCTGGCAACAATCAGCTGGCACTGAGAAGTAGCTGCTCTTTTCAGATAGTGCTGTCATTCATCCAGGTAATCTGCTTGGCCGGTGTGGGTACCCGAGATTTTGGTCTTTGGTTCAAACCACCCTGGCATGTGAGTGGGTTGAGAGAGGAGAGAACAATACTTGCATGTGTTATGAGCATGATTTCCTTTCAATCCTCTCCTCTTGGGCAATATGACCCAATCAGTGTCCTTGAACTTGACCAACTCCTCCTTGAGCCAGAAGGATGGGACACTTCATTGCCCATCACTGTGACTTGAAATGCATAGCAGTCACAGGAATCAGAACCTCCTTAGAAGCCAGCATAAACGCTCAGGCATTCTCTTCAAAGCTATTATTCGTTTTTTTAAAAGCCCATAGATTCAGAATTCCTACAGGTATTGTTAAACTAGATGTCAGTTCCAGGTCAACCCCTCTGACTATTACAGTCATAATTCTGATACCGAGAGGGAGCAAAATCAGGTAAAGAGTCACTCCCCACCCCTTGCGGAATCTGATTTAACAAGGCTTATTTATGTCTCAGCATACCACAGGTTACAATATAATCATCTTTCACATACATAAATAATGCATAAATTTGTGTTTAGTCATTGTGTCTGCTTTTCAGTCCTTGGGGAAGCAGAAGGACAAAAGATTCAGCCTTGCACAGAGATTTAGAGGATACCACCTCTACCCTTCTTGCATTAAACATAGGATCTGGCTGACTCTTACAGAGAAGTCCCAGGAGAATGTTTTTACATAGTGTCACAGGTTCAATCTGCTTGCAAGTAAAAGGTCACAAACTCTCTGCTGAATGATGATGATGATGATGATGATGATGATAAGTTAGCACTTTTATTTAGAGCACACATTACGTACCAGGTTGGTGCTTTATCATCTCTAATCTTCGTAACAGCTCCTTCAGTTGGTCTTATTATTTACATTTTGCCGGTGAGGAAACTGAGACTCCCAGAGGATACACGTTCGAGGTCACGAGCTAGAAAAAGTCATAGCTGGTATTAAAATGTAATTTTATTGGCTTCCAAAGCCTTTTACCCTGCCACATATGTAAATTCTTTAGCAATTTAAATGAAGCCATTTGGGTTACCCAAGAGTACAATTTGGAAGAGATTCACTACCCCATTTCCTAATTATCCAGTGAAAATCTATGTGTCTAGGAGACTTCAAGCATTCATCATTGTAAAGGCTTGAGCAACTTCAAGAAGCACAGGTTTAAGACTTCATTTAGAATGAACATGGTGTATTAAGGAGCTAGGGAGTGATATTAGGCCACTTCCATCTTCCCAAAATCATCCCTGACAACTCACAAGCCCCTCTCCTCAATGTTCCTTTAATTAGGCAAAGCACAGGGAACATATTCTGCAAATTGCTAAGTGGTTAGTGGCTGCTTTGTACTAAGAAATGTTAACCTTTCATTCAGAGGAGCTCAATTAGCAAGAGTCAACCAGTGGTTAATAATAATAATAATACAGTAGAATGATCACTGAATGAAAGGTTTTTATTTTTATTCACAGGAATCATTTGTTAAATATGAAGAGACATTCCCTTATGTTTAATTGAAGAGGGAAGGGATGCCCTGAATATCTCTCTGAGGCTTTAATGACGAGATGATAGGGAAGAGGCATGGAGGAAGGTATCTTCTGAAATCTTTTCTTTGAGGCTTAGGATGGAAACAGATGCTAAGTGAATCCTCCTTTCTCTCTGTTTTTCTTCTCCTTGTGTATTTCTCCATCAGCACACATCGTACACTCTCCCCAGGGATTGGGGCCTGATCACACATCAGGGCTCTTGGCTCCTAAACATTCAAAGAACATCAGAGACCTGAGTAGCAAGATCTATAGAGAGGGGACAAAAGATCACAGGGCTTCTGGCAGTCCCAAGTGAGTCAGAAGCAGAGTTCAGAGTGGGCAGAGAGGTGCAGACCTCATGCATGCGATGTGCCTTCTGACCTCAGACCTTGTGGAGGAAAAGAACTCTTGTTTCCTGACCACTTACTCTATTCTGTGCACTGTTCTGGGACACTTACACTTTAGACACTTACTTGATTTGACTTACCACACGACCCCATGGGGCAAGGTATTGTTCTCTACAATTTACAGATAAGAAAACTAAGATTTATTTGTCCCCAGTGCCATACTAATAAGTGAAGCTCAATTAAAATTTAGGTCTTTTTTTCTGTGAGTTGGTTCTCCTGATCTCTTCAAAGCATACCTTTGACTAGGGCGTATGCCCTGTTCTCAGAAAAAATTCTGATTTTCTAAAGGGGCATGAAGAAGGAGGAAAAGGATGCAGGAAAGAATTTAAGAGGCAAAGTGGATGCGAGAAGATCATGAGAAAAGATGAAAAAGAGAACAGTGACTGACCCATGTCATGAAGCATCAGTTTCTAAACTTTGCTATATACAGGCTCAATGGTAAGCATTGTTCAGTGCATTTCCTCATTTTGTCCTTGGGACACATGAGAAAATGGAAGCTCAAGAAACTTAAATGGCTTGCCCAGATCACATAGCTAACTAAGTGGCAGAGGTGGGAATTGGACCCAGATATTCCATCTCCAAAGCCCAGAACCTTCTCATTGCATCATGTATTCTTCTCTGAGAGAAAGAAATCTGGTTTTTCCATTTGAGGTCTTTCCAACAGAGTTCCGGGAATAGTCACTTCAAGACTCAGGAACAATCCACATCTTTATTCATTCATGAAACACTTAATGTGACAGCCTCAGTTGTTGGCAAGGACATGCAGAACTCTTCTGCATTATTGGTAAGGATGTAAAATGGTGCAACCACACTGGAAACATTTCAGGCCATTTCTTATAAAACGAAACACACACCTGCCATATGATCCGATCATTCCATTCCTAGATATTTCTCCAAAAGAAATAAAAACATGCTTAGGAAAAGACTTGTACAGGAATATTCACAGCAGTTTTATTTATAATTTTCATAAATCAGAACCTATTCCCAGCACAGTGCCTATCCATACAATAATATATAAGTAAACTGTGGTACATCCGTACAATGGAATGCTACTTAGCAATGAAAAGAATAAACTGTTGCTTCATGGAAAAGCATGAATGTATTTCAAAAACATTCAGCAAAATAAGCCTTACATAAAAGAGTGTATAGCACATAATTCTATTTTTATGAAGTTCAAGAATGGACAAAACAAATCTGGAGTATAAAAATTCAGAGTAGTGTCTTGGTTGGAAATTGCTTGAGCAAGAGCATGAGAGAACATTCTGGAGGGTACTAATGTTTTGTATATTGACAGATGTTTGAGTCACACAGGTGAATGCATTTGTCAAAACCCAGTGTATTAGTTTGCTATGGCTGCCATGACAAAATGCTACAGACTGGGTGGCTTAACCAACATGGATTTATTTTCATAAAATTCTGGGGGCTAAAAGTCAACAATCAAGATATGGACAGGGTTGGTTCCTTCTTAGGGCAGTGAGGGCAGGATCTGTTCCAGTCCTCTCTCCTTGGCTTGTAGGGGAGGTCTTTTCCCTGTGTTTCCTCGCTTTGTGTGTGTCTGTCCTAACCACCTCTTCTTTTAAGGGCACCAATCATACTGGATTAACGTCCTCCCTAATAAACTCATTTAACCTTAATGACCTTTTTAAAGACCCTATATCCAAATACAGTCACATTCTGCAGTACTGGGGTTAAGACTTCAACATAGAAATTTTAGCGGGGATGCAACTCAATTCATAATGTCCAGTAAATGTGCTCTTAAGATTTATATATTAAGCTGTAAGTAAATTTGCACCAAAAGAAAAAAATGCAAAACAATATTGAACAGAAGTTAATGATATGCATGCTGAAATACCTAGGGGGAAGTGTATTGATGTTTGCAGTTTACTTTAAAATGCTTTGGAAAATGAAGTGGATTAATAGATGGGTATATATATATATAATTTTATTATGTATATAATATATATAACTTTATTATATATATTATATATATAACATAGCAAATATCATAACATTTAAATGGTAGAATGTAGGTGGTGAGTGTATGAGCTTTCCCTGAAAAATTCTTTCAACTTTGCTATGTTTCAAATCTTTTATAATAAAATGTTGGAAAAAATATTAGTAGAGCATCTATGGTGTGCCAGGCATGGAGCCAGGTGATAGGGCTTGAATGGTGAAGAAGACAGGCAAGGCCCCCACCTTCATGAAGCTTGCATTTTGTGATACTTTATTAGCATCTGTGGTTTCCTATGATGCATCCAGTGGGCACATTCATTTATGAGTTAATCAGACCTAACCTGACCTCTGTCCCTACAACGCAATTCACATTTAGCTGCTCAATGAACATGGGCCCATTAGCTTTCTGCCTCCACTCGGATGATAAATTTGACAGTAGCCCCTAGTTGTGCAAAGATAAATCACTCCAGGTCCAAGTTGTAAACCACAGAAATAACAGCAATTTATATGTACCCCAGGAGTCCCTGGTGAGAACTCCTACACTATTTATGATGTGTAGTGACGAAAGTTAAAAGCTAGAACGGGAATGGCAGCTTTATTTTATTACCATCTGCACACCACAAAAGAAACCCAAATGGAAATGCTTATTGGAAAGCCACTTAGGAAATCCTCACGACACAAAATTTATCATGAAAAAAAAAAAAAAACAAAAAAACGCAAATCACACAGAGCTGCAGTAATATTTTTAATACTGGCTGAATGCTTCCGAACTGGAACAAAGAGAGATTTTTCCATCTTCTCAAATAACTTCTAGGCTTATGGTCAAAATCTCGATGAGCAAAACGTTACACGGACTCCAGTCACAATAATAGCAAATAAATAATTCCTTTGCAGTGTTTATATTTAGAGAGTTTGGGACACCTGGATGACACAGAAAATAATCTTTTCACATTACACATGAGTTTTTCTGTGATGTCATAGCCTATGGGTTTGAATTTTAGTTTTCAAGAGGCAAACATAGGCAACTTACTTTGACTCTTTAAATCTCAGTTTCTTTATCTCTAAAATGGAGATAAAGTACGACTCATTCAGACAGTCCTAAAAATTTGAAACAAACATGGAAAATATTTAATACCTCCTTAGTATCTAGTCTGAATTTTATTTTTATTTTTATTATTTATTTATTTATTTATTGAGACAGAGTCTTACTCTGTCTCCCAGGCTGGAGTGCATTGGTGTGATCGCAGCTCACTGGAACCTCCAAATCCCGGGTTCAAGTGATTCTCCTGCCTCAGCCTCCAGAGTAGCTGGGATTACAGGCACCCACTACCATGCCCAGCTAATTTTTTTTTTTTTAATTTTTAGTAGAGACAGGGTTTCACCATGTTGGCCAGACTGGTCTCGAACTCCTGTCCTCAGGCAATCCACCTGCCTTGGCCTCCCAAAGTGCTGGGATTACAGGTGTGAGCCACTGCGCCTGGCCTAGTCTCAATTTTTGTATTTAGTCTGGTTCATAGTTAGTGTTCAGAAAATGATACTGATCATGATGTTGATGATGATGGCAACGTTATTGGATGATATTGGAGGATGGAGAAGGGCAGAAGGTCATGCAGGGGGCAATTGTTGCGAAAAGCATACCAGGAGGCAAATATTGTGTCTCTCAAAGAACTAAATGGCACGAAATCAACTAAGATACTTTGGACATGGGAACTGTTCAAAGACTTGAGTTTTGGTGGATGAAAACCATCAGAAGGGAGTAATCTAATAGCCAGGGTGAAATGGTTTCTCCTTAATCAATTGTCAGTCTGGCTTATGCGTTGAGTGTCCCTATCAATTAGTAATGCCTGCCATGAGTCAGACCGCAGGCACAGCAACATACATGTTGTTACTCTATGGACTCTAGTGAAGGGATCCCAGGCTAAGTTTTAATATTTCATACCTATGATACTCCCAAAGTTTAATATTACTCAGATGAGGCTGTCTCATTAGTTTTGAGAATAAGAACCATCTGTTTCTGTTTTATCTCTCATTCCTCTAGCACATTGACAATTATTTGGTGTTCAGTGGATTTTTTATATATATATATACATGCAATATCCACCCTACTGACAGAAGTGAATATTTGTTAAATCAAATTTAAAATGTCTTTCAGCTACTGATTAATTAGTATTTAATATTGTACTCTGGACTGCAGCATGTTAAAAAGATCACTGGAAAACTTTCGTCCCCATGCAACTCTCTTTTAAAAAAGTGAATGATGGAAAACAAATGACTTACACTTAAAAAATTACCTTGAGCTTATCACTTGCTCTATAGACATAGATTTTTGTAAAATCCTGGTTAAAGTTGTTCCAGGTATGACTTAATGACTGGGTTTGTGATTCTCCTTCCAAAACTGTTTATTTGCTTCTCAAAAAACCAGTCTTTGTTCTAGGCTAAGCCTGGCTCAAGACAGAAATTCTCCACTAGGAACTTATATGCAATAATGCTACAATCTCCCCCAACTTTTTCCCCACAATTATTGTGGCAATTTATGTTGCAAGAAAAAAGGGAAATATTTAGGATGCGGTTTCGTCTAGGGGACTTACCTTTGCCCCTTACTGTTCTAAGATTTATAACATTACCAATGCTGAGGCAAGACCTTTCTAAAGAACTTTGGCCAGTGCCCAGGGAATCATGAGTTTTTCTAGTCTGACCAGTAGGAACAGGTACTGTTTCTGACCCTGTGTGAGTCTCAGGTAGTGTTTCTTCTAATCCTTTTGGACGTTCTTTCCATGGGCTTGGGTAGTTTCCTCACATCCAGGTGCTGTTCAGTGTTCTGCTCAATACACCAGGGGAGCCTCTACGGGTCTCTCTCCTTTACATCCTGCAAACTCTGTTTACTTCAGATTTCCTGGTCTTATAGCTCCATCTCCTCAACTCCAAGAGTCCATGGAGTTGAGGAAGCTCTTCCTGGCTTCCCTCTCTTTGGGCTGCTCCTGGAAATTCTGTCAAGGCAGTAAGAATCATAGGATTTAACTCGTTTGTTTCTCACCTCATAGGGGTCACTGTCTCCATTGTCTGCGGTCCACTGGCTTTAAAACCATTATTTTGGCTGGGTGCGGTGGCTCAAGCCTGCCTGTAATCCCAGCACTTTGGGAGGCCGAGGTGGGCGGATCATGAGGTCAAGAGTTCGAGACCACCCTGGACAACATAGTGAAACCCTGTCTGTACTAAAAATAGAAAAAAAATTAGCCACGTGTGGTGGTGGGTGCCTATAATCCCAGCTACTCAGGAGGCTGAGGCAGGAGAATCACTTGAACCTGGGAGGTGGAGGTTGCAGTGAGCCAAGATCATGCCATTGCACTTCAGCCTGGGTGAAAGAGCAAAACTCCATCTCAAAAACAAAAACAAAACAAAACAACAACAACAAACCATTCCTTCTTGTATTTTTTTGTGTCTTCATAGTTATTTCAGGTGCAAGGGCAAATCTGATCTGTTAATCCAGCTTAGCCAGAAGCAGACTCCAGAAGTAGAGTATATGACTCTTTACTAACTGATAAATCCTGGCACATCAAGGTGTCAATAAATATTTGTTGATTTGGTTCAGTTTTCAGTCTTATTTAAACAACCTGCTTTGTGGGTCTTTTCAGAAATGATCACAGAAACAGAATCTCTCAACTTAACAGCCAGAAACGAGCATCAAGGTCAACTTGTCCTGCTCTCTGAGGATCACATAGACAGAGACTGTGATGCCAGAACCTACCTTCTGTGACAAAAGTTTTTTTTTTTTAAAAAACACATAGAGGCATCTGGTTTAAAGCAATTTCTTCTGCATTGTTACCTTTACTGTCTTCGTCTCTCAGGTGGGGGAAAAGGGATATAGAAGCATATAGTCTAAGCTGGGAGTTAAAAACACTAGGTTAAAATCCTAGCTTTGCTACTGAATAGCTGTGTGACCTTAGGCAATTTACTTAACCTCTCTGAGTCTCTGTAAAATGGAGGGAAAAAATGCTTCTCTGGAAGAGTGGTTAAATACTTGAAAGAGGCAATGGAACTGTCTTATGACTAGAGCATAGTAGGTGCTTAACAAACAGTAGCTTATTTCTGGCATTATAATTAGATGAGGGGAAGGTCCCTCCTAGCACAGACCCTGGAAGATTCTATGACTCAGGGAGTGGGCAGATTGCATCCATGGTCCCTGCCCTCATTTGTAGCTACCTGAAGGGCCTGTCTCAGCAATAAAAACAGCCAAGTGAGCACAGGCAGAGAAACATCATTTCCTCCTCCTCTTGAGGGCAGGAGTCCAGGCGCAGCCCCAGCAGCAGGTAATGCCCTAAAGCCAGGTAAGGATGCTCCCTCCTCACTAACCTTCATAACCACATCAGCAAGCTGGGAAGTTTTAATAAGCTCAGCTGGATCAAATCGCTCTGCTCCTGAGTCAGCTGTCCCAGGCCTGGGGGGGTGGTGTTGGTGGCCTGGTTAGAACTTTCCTCTGGCTTCAGGGAAGTGAGCCCTTTTAGCAATGTCTTTTGCTCAGGACAAGGCCAGATGGGTACAACCATGAGAGGCACGACAGCTACGACTTACTGAGTTTTTACTTTGTGCATTTCCACCTCCAGCAGCTGCACTCGTTACTTTAGTAAGCATTGTAGATCCAATTCGTCCATGGCTAGTCTGGGATGAGCCAAGTTATGTTATTCTCTGACTTTAAAATCCTCTAAAAACCATCCTTTACGCTTGGAATAAAACACAACGTTCTTACCATCTCCTAAAATTCCTACATGATCTGACCCTGCTTTCAGCTGATTTTCTCTCCCTTTTTCCTGCTTTCTGTGTTTCAGCAACACTGTCCTTCTCTTTCTTGAACACATACATCCTTTCCTGCCCTAGGACCTCTGCATTTGCTGTTCCGCTGATGCTTCCTGACCCTTCCTGGGATATTCTTTTATGTGATTTTTGTATGTCTGTCCTGGTCTCATCCTTCAGGTCTTGTTCAAGTGTTAATTGCTTCAGAAGATCTCCGTTCAGCATTAAAGCCACTGGTTGATTTGACAGATACTGTCTTATTAGTGCCATTATTATTTTCATTTTTATAAATGACAAAATTGAGGCTTGGAAAAGTGAAATAACCTGCCTAAGGACCCACAGCTAGTAAGTAGTACAGTTGCAATGGAATAGAAAGGCAAGTAACTGTGCTGTTGTTTTATATGAGGCTTGCTTACTTATCAGGGGAATCTTCTTTTGGGAAGTCATTTTAGGTTCAAATTGATTCGTGTTGCGTCTCTTTCTCTGACGCATACTCAGACCGTGTTTGATTACTGGTGTAAGCAAACTTCCCTGATCAGAATGCTAGCCTTCCTCTTTTCCTGTGGGCCAGCACCTCTATCATTTATCTTATTACAAACCCAATTGGAAACAGCTCATGCTGTGGAGAGACCAAAATTGCCAACACTAAACTTGTCTACTTTCCAAAGCAGTTTGTGAAATAAAAGGGGTAACAATTTTTCCCCCTCAGGCCAATTCAGTATAGTGATAAGAATAGGTCTCAACACCAGGCACAAACAATATTTCCCTGTCGGTGTGGGATCTACACTTGTAGATCATCTACACCCTCACCCAAGCCCAAGCACTTCTTATCCACTTCTTTCCCCTTCCTGCTACTGAGATATGTCCCTGATTGAGACCATCAATGCCAGATGTTGATGGACAAAATAGCCATGAAATGTTTTTTCTCTTTTCACTGAATTCCCTGGGGACTCCTGGACTTTTTCCATGGGAGGCCAGAGAAAGAGCATTGGATTGGAATCAGATAAAACCAGGTTCAAAGCTCAGAACTCCTACTCATCAGGTAAAGGACTTTGGGTAAAGTAATTATCCCTTTCTGAGCCTCAGCTTTCTCATCTGTAAATTACTGGCCTTACTGAGTAGTTAAGAAAATTAAAAGAGAGAATACGTCTCAGATCGCTTGGTATACATCGTACTGAGTGGGAGGGTAGAATGATCGTCAAAGGTGCAAGTTTGCATTTTTACTAGTTAAGTTGGTTTACCATGGGGAAGGTACTTATTTTCTTAGCATGTTGGTTAAGCTCATCTAACATATCAGGATAGTAACAGAACATTTGTCATTAGGCTTTTGTATAAATTACATAAGTTAGTTCATGGAGAGTTCTCTTTAGCCATGGCTGGAATGTAGTAAGTGTTCAACCAATACGATTATTACAATTGATATCAACTTTCTTCAAAAATGTCAGCAAATGGAATTTTTGGTTATTGTGCACTCTCTCAATCTTTCTAGGATTTTAAGCTCTGTCCACATTGCTGGAATGGAAGGAGATATGAGTAATGGAGACTCATTCCTCTTCACCAACCCCTGGACCACTTCTCTTAGGAGCTCTTTTCTGTTAGGATGAGTATAGGCCCTAAAGTGGCCTACCCCACAGACCCTCTGGACATGCCCTGACATAATCAGATACCAGAAGCAGCACAGTGGGGGCTTTTGACCCACAGTGCTACTGCTCAAAGCAACTTGGAATGAGAGGAAGTGGGTTCTTTAAGAAGAGTACCGTCCTTCCCCCAAATCAAAATACCACTTCCAGCCTTGACAAAGCAGCTGGCTTTGGGTTAGCCTCCCTGCTTTAAAAAAGTATAAAACTAAACAAAATTTATGCTTCTAGTCCCTGGGTAGTAAGCAGCCCAAGACTGTGATCCTGGAGTGTGGGAAACTCATGAAGTAAGACCCACATCAATGTAGTATTGGCCGGGACAATCTTCGGATCACGGTGCAGAGAGTTGGAGCCTGGGTAGGAAGTAGCAGTGCTACTGATCTGATGAGGCAGAGATCAGAGATCAGGACTGCTGAAGTGGCTGGAAGCTATAAGGCAGGGCACTGGAAAGGAGGGAGCTGAACAGAGAAATCTCAGTAAGTCTCTGTAGGGATTCTAAAGGATTCCTTGGCTGAGGGATGCACATGTGCAGAGCAAAATTATGCAAGACTTACCAGTGAGTCACTGTCATGGGCTGAGAGAAGATAATACTGCAGGTTAATGAGTACTAGGAGATGTGAGAGTTGTGGCCTACCCACAGTTGAGAAACCTTGTTAAGATGTTGGTCATCCAGATGAGAAAACAGGAAAAATACTCCTATGATGTGGGAATATATTATAGAGCGAGGTCTTCTCTGGATCTTCTCTAACAGAGCTTAAAATCTAGCCTGGCAAAATCTGCAGAGACATCAACATTTGGAGTTTGAGGGGCTTAGGAAAAACCTTGGGGATTCTATAGATCTACTTTAACAAAGCATAATGCCAAGACTACACATGTTAAAGGTGATTCCTCAGTAACTGATCTTCCTTAGAGAATAAAAATCAACATTCTTTAGAGTGAAAGAACCCAGAGTCTCTATAATGTTCCTTTATTGATGTCCAGTATACACTAAAAAATCACTAGACATGCAAAGAGTCAGGAAAATGTTAACCATTCACTGTCAAGAACAAAAGTGAGTTTATAGAAATCAATACCAAGATGATGGATATTATGAAAAAGAATATAAAGCATCAACTTATTGGTTGATTTTTAAATTTATTTAAAATAAATTTTATTGTGTATATTTAACATATACAATATAATGCTATGGGTAACATACAGATAATAAAATGGCTGTTATAGTGAAACAAATTAACATATCCATCATCTCACAAATTATCTTTTTTTGTTTTTTGTTGCAAAAACAACTAAAATCTACTTATTTAGCAGAAATTCCAAATACAGTACAATTTTATTACCTATAGTCTTCATGTTGTACATTAGACCTTCAGACTTCTTAGTCCTATATATGTACTATCTCATATCAGCTGACTTACATTTCCTTATTTCTTCACTACTCCTTTTTCTTGTCCCTGGTAATCAATATTTTAATCTCTACCTCTATATATTTGACTTTAGAAAAAATAATTTTATAATATTTTTCTTTCTGTGCCTGGTTTATTTCACTTAGCATAATGTTCTTCAGGTTTATCCATGTTGTGCAAATGGCAGGCTCTCCTTCTTTTTAAAGCTAACTAGTATTTCATCATGTTTCTTTATCCATTTGTCCACTGATGGACATTTAAGTTGTTTCCATACTTGGCTATTATGAATATAAAGCATCAAATTAAATATATTCAAGAGCTTAAAGGGAAATATGGCCCTTCTGGGTAAACAGATAAGGAATATCAACCAAAAATGGAAATTACATAAAAAACATGAAAATTATGAATTGAAAAGTATTGTAATTTAAATTAAAAATTCACTAAATGGATTTGATAACAGATTGGAAACCCATTTGTGATGAAAAACTCTTAGGAAATTGAAACAGAAGGGAACATCTTCTATTTGATAAGCAGCATCTATTAAAGCTGTACAGTTAACATACTGTTTAGTGAATACTTTTGCCCCCACCCTCCACAATATTAGAAACAAGGCAAGAATATCTTACCACTATTAAATTTTTTGCTAGATGGGGGAACTAGTTAGTGCAACAAGGCATCAAAAGTAAGAACAAAGGTATGGAAATTTGAAAGGCATAGTAAAATTTTTCTTTATTTTCAGATGACATGATTGTCTACATAGAAAATTCTACATAAAATTCTAGACATAATAAATGAAATTAGCAAAGTCAAACAATTCAAGGTCAATATAAAAATCACTTGTATTTAAATCTGTTGATCATAAGGAACTAAAAAATGAAATTTAAATATCATTTAGAAGAAGATCAAAAATAAAATATTTAGGAATGAATTTAATGAAAGATATGCAAAACTTTAATAGTAAAACCAATAAACATTGCTAAGAGCAATTGAAAAGGAAAAAGAAGGGAGATTGAGAGAGATACCATGTTCATGGATTGGCATATTCAATATGATTGTGGTAGGTAGACCTCTAATATGGCTTCCAATGATCAGCATCTCCTGGTATTCATGTCTTATGTAATCGACTCCCTTTAGTATGTGCTGAGTCTAGTGACTTGCCTCTAATGAATAGAATATGGCAAAGATGATAGAATGATTCTTCTGAGATTAGGTTCTAGAAGACTTGACTACTATCTTCTTCTAACTCTCTCTTGCTTACTTTGATGAGGCCAGCTGCCATGGTGTAAGCTTCCTTATAGAAGGATCCACGTAGCAAGGATTTGAGGGTAGCCTCCAGCTAACAACCAATAAGGGTGAGACTGTCAGTTCAACAACCTGTGAGGAACTAAATCCTGCCAGTAACCACTGAGTGAGCTTGGAAATGGATCCAGTCAAACCCTCAGATGACTGCAGTCTTGGCCACCAAATTGCATCCTTGAGTGAGATCCTGAGCTGGAAGACCTAGCTAAGTCATGTCCATGTTACTGACCCACAGATAATCTTCTGAGATACTAAATGCTGTCATTTTGAGTTTGGAGATTTTTTTTTATGTAGCAGTAGATAACTAATAACATTGTTATTGTATTGTTCTCTCCAAACTTACCTATAGTCATAATCCCAATCAAAACCCAAGCAGGCTTTGTAGAGTACAAAAGATCTAGAATAGCCAAAACCATTTGAAAAAGAAGAGAGAAATTAGGGAAACTGCACTACTCAATTTCAAAGCTACCATATCAAGACTGTAAAAGTTTTGAAATAAAGCTACAGTATCAAGACAGTGTAGTATCAGTGTAAAGACAGAGTCTAGAAATAACCCACACATATGATCAACTCATTTTAGACAAAGACTTTAAGAATTCACTTGGAGAAATGGGGTGTTTTTTTAACAAATGGTGATAGAAAAAGAGGATATTTAGAGAGGAAAATGTGAGCCTTGGTCTCTGCTTTACACTATACACAAAATTTCATTTACAATGTATCCCAGACCTAAATATAAATGCTTAAATCTATAAGAAGAAAACATAGGAGAAAAATCTTATGATTAAGACTTAAGACTTATGACATAAGACTTACGTCTTATGACTTAAGACTTATGACATAAGACTTACGCCTTATGACTTAAGATGTCTAAAATTAAAAAGAGTGACTATGTCAAGTGTTGTTGAGGATATGAAACAACAGGAACTTTCTAATGGTACGACCACTTTGGAAAAGAGTATGTCAGTGAAAATGTTAAATACACACTGATAAGTTAAATACACACTCATAAGACTCAGCAGTTATGCTCTTGGCTATTTATCCAAGGTGAAATAAAAATGTACATTCACAAACAGACTTGTACCTGAATGTTCACTGCAGCTTTATTTCTAACAGTCAAAAACTGGAAAAAACCCAAATGTCTATCAACAAGTGAGTGAAAAACAATTTTGGAATAGTACTGTACAGTTAAAATGAACATCCTATTGTTACATGCAAGAACCATGACTGGATCTCGAAAACAGCCTGGGTTAAAGAAGCCTTACGTTGAAGAGTAAATACTGTATGATTTCACTTTAAAAAGTTCCCGAATCAGCAAAAATTATCTATGGCAATAGAAATAACATCAATAGTTGCCTAGGGTGGAGAGTTGAGGATTTATTTCAAAGGGGCAGATGGTAACTTCTAGGGTGATGGAAGTTTTCAGTGTCTTTTTTCTTTTCTTTTCTTTCCTTTTTTATTTTTGTTTTGAGACGGAGTCTGGCTCTGTCACCCAGGCTGGAGTGCAGAGGTGCAATCTTGGTTCACTGCAGCCTGCGCCTCTGGGGTTCAAGCGATTCTCCTGCCTCAACTTCCTGAGTAGCTGGGATTACAGGTGCACACCACCGTGCCTGGCTAATTTTTGTATTTTTAGTAGAGATAGGGTTTCACCATGTTGCCCAGGCTGGTGTCGAACGCCTGACCTCAAGTGATCCGCCCGCCTTTGCCTTCCAAAGTGCTGGGATTACAGGTGTGAGCCACAGCGCCTGACCCATTTTCAGTATCTCGATCAGGGTAGTGGTGACTGTTGGAGAAATACCATATAGTTCAAAAGAAAATCCCCTCTCAACTCAGAAAGGTAGAAGAGAAGGCAGACGATTTCATTACTGAATAAGCATTAGTCCAGAATGTGATGTACATCACAGGCAATCTGCCGCACAATTGCAAAGATAGAAAGAAATCTCACCCTTTTATACGGTCAAGCAGATACAACCCATTACCTGCAGATTCTCAAGATAAACAATAAATAGTCCTCAAGTCAGAGAATTTGACAGCAACATTTGTCATACATAGTTCACCCTAGATTCACTTAGTAATTGGGATGGCCATCTGTGCTTGCTAATTGGCTTTATCCTAAGGAAAAATAGACTTCTCACATCTTTATGACAGGAGACAGTTTTGTAACTTGCAGTGAGGTGCCCACTCCAGCTTGGATTAGACTCCTATTCTCCCACAGGAATTGGGAGATAGAGGCGCCATCTTTCTTGATGATTACATTTCTAAGAGATGGTACCCAGGTCCCTGAGAAAGCCATTTCTGGCTCCTAAAGCTGGCAAGAGACTTAGTTCACTTTTAAAAAGATTTACATACATTTTAAAGAGACAGAGAAAGAGCCTACAATTAGAGGTTTTCTAAAGTAAATGCTCTAACAAAAGAGAGGGAGAAGTCTCTTTCATTATTTTCAACAGGGAAAATTAGGCCTCTTGTTTTTAATTTGTCTTTGCCACTACATGATGTAAGGGTATATCTTTGTCCAAATTATTAAACTGTACACTGAAAATGTGTGCATCTTAGTGTATGACAATATACCTTAAAAAAAGGTGATTTAAAATATGCCACGAGTCCTCTGGAACACTTCTGCAGACAAAAAAGATAACAAGTGTTGGTGAGGATATGGAGAAAAGGGAATCCTTGCACACTATTGGTGGGAATGTAAGGTAGCACAGCCATTATGGAAAACAGTATAGAGAGGTGCCTTAAAAAGTTAAAAATAGAACTACCATGTGAGCCAACAATCCTACTACTGCATACATATCCAAAGGAAATAAAATCACCATGTCAAAGAGACATCTGCACACCCATGTTTATTAGAGCACTATTCACAATAGCCAAGACATGGAAGCAACCTACGTGTCCATCAGTGGATGAATGAATAAAGAAAATGCAAGGCCAGGCACGGTGGCTCACGCCCGTAATCCCAGCACTTTGGGAGGCTGAGGCTGGAGGATCACGAGGTCAGGAGATCGAGACCATCCTGGCTAACACGGTGAAACCCCATCTCTACTAAAAATACAAAAAATTAGCCGGGCATGGTGGCGGGTGCCTGTAGTCCCAGCTACTCGGGAGGCTGAGGCAGGAGAATGGTGTGAACCTGGGAGGCGGAGCTTGCAGTGAGCCGAGATCGCGCCACTGCACTCCAGCCTGGGTGACAGAGCAAGACTCCATCTCAAAAATAAATAAATAAATAAATAAGAAAATGCAGTATATATACACAGCAGAAAAACTGTTCAGCCACAAAAAGGAATAAAATTCTACCATTTGTGACAGCATGGACGAACCTGGAGGACATTATATGAAGTGAAATAAGCCAGGCATTGAAAGACAAATACTGCATGATCTCACTTACATGTGAAACCTTAAAAAGCTGATCTCACAGAAATATAGAGTATAGTGTTAGAGGGGTGGGGAGAATAGGAGACGTTGGTCAAAGGATACATAATGACAGGAAGAATAAATTTCAAGACATCTATTGTGCAGCAAGGTGACTGTAGTTAATGATGTTATGCTGTATTCTTGAAAAATGTAGAGTGGATATTATGTGCTCTCCCCACAAAAATAATAACCCTGTGAAGAAATGCATTTGCTAACTATTGGGTTGGTGCAAAAGTAATCGTGGTTTTTGCCATTACTTTCAATGGCAAAATGTATACATACTTTAAGACATCGTGTGATACATAATAAAACATACTATGTTATCTGCCAATTAAAAAAAAATTAGGCTGGGCATGGTGGCTCATGCCTGTAATCCCAGGACTTTGGGAGGCCGAGGTGGGCAGATCCTCTGAGGTCAGGAGTTAGAGACCAGCCTGGCCAACATGGTGAAACTCTGTCTCTACTAAAAATGCAAAAATTAGCCGGGTGTGGTGGCAGGCACCTGTAATCCCAGCTACTCAGGAGACTGAGGCAGGAGAATCGCTTGAACCCAGGAAGCGGAGGTTGCAGTGAGCCAGGATCATGCCATTGCACTCCAGCCTGGGCAACAAGAGTGAAACTCTGTCAAAAAAAAAAAAAAAGAAGAACGGGAGAGAAATGGCCTTTCGGCAATGGTCAAACTGTGATTTCAGGAAGTAACCTCGGGCTCTCATGCTGTGGTTTCTGTGGGAAACAGCTCTGCCAGTCTCCCATTAGGAAAAAAAATTATCCCTACATAATACTTAATGTGTGTCAAATGAGCATTTCTCTCTCACAGACGAGAAACCCAAAGCTCAGAGAGTTTTAGGGATTTATCTAGGATCTCATGGCAGGGAAGTGGGCTGAGTCCACATGCAATTCCTGATCTGTCTGATACTAGAACTTCCTTCTTTTTACTATACTCTACAGTTTCTTTTGAAGCTGTATTTTAAAATTACTATTTCTTTTAAGAGTCAAATTGAGCTGGGGGTGGTGGCTCATGCCTGTAATCCCAGCACTTTCAGAGGCCAAGGTGGATGGATCACCTGAGGTTGGGAGTTTGAGACCAGCCTGATCAACATGGAGAAACCCCATCTCTACTAAAAATGCAAAATTAGCCAGGCATGGTGGTGGTGCATGCCTGTAATCCCAGCTACTCGGGAGGCTGAGGCAGGAGAATTACTTGAACTTGGGAGGCGGAGGTTGCGGTGAGCCAAGATCGCGCCATTGCACTCCAGCCTGGGCAACAAGAGCGAAACTCCATTTCAAAAAAAAAAGAGAGTCAAACTGATGAAGGTCTTGATCCTCTTGGAAACAAATATCTGGAAAACATCTCTACAGTGATCTCTGAAAGGTGGCCTGGAACAGTATCAGAATTCCCACTTAAACCCCAGCTGATGGCTTTGGAAAAGTCACTCCATCCATCCAGTCTCAAAATTCCTTATCCGTAAAATGAGACTGCCAGTATCTATTTCAAGATTTGGAAATAGTAAATGGAAACGCAGGTCAATCATTAGGCACAGAGCAGGCTTTGCAAGGTAACAGTTATTGCTGGTTATCATTAACTGTATAGTCATCAGCAGAATCTCTTAACCAATATGCTGGGCTCAGGGAACCCCAGGGCCATGAGTCAATGGGGAGAACAACCAAGGACACCTGGGTCTCACTAGCTGGTTCTGAATTGTGAGATGTCTCAGTTCTTGTTTTCCCTTGGTTACCAGATGGCGACCCCTAAGATGAGGCAGCTATACAAATCGATTGTGATGCTCTTGTGTTACTTTTGTAAGACTCTGATCATTTCTGGCCCTGTAGACACCACCACAATCTGTCTAACTGAACTCTTCAGCAAAAGGGTGATTTGTTCCCATCTTTACCATCTGAACCAGAGGCATCCATGAGTTAACCTGGCATTGTCTCAGGAGAAGCAGGGATGATTTATAAAGACAGCGACGACATAACCGTCTCCATGACCCAACATGTCTCACACCTCTTTTCATTTGTCAAACAAATTAATCTGGATATGTCATTTAAACACAACAGCTACAGTCACTCAAAGAGCTGAGGCTGGGCAAGATGGAAGATGTGTCCATTCTCCAAGCTGGGATAGGAAAGCTTTGCCAAGCCTCATTCCATCCTAGCTTTTTTTTAGCCCTTGATTGCTTTATGATAAAAGATGCTCATTTTCTTGTAACCCCTTAAAATTTGGAAGGATAGGGTGGTGATGTCTATTCTTAAAAAAACCACGGATGATAGTAAAAATAAGAAAAATCCTCTGTGTTTCCCTTTAGTTACCCATCAATTCATACTAAGTCTGTCTCAGATGGGTCAAAGAGAATCCTTGTACTATGGTATGGTTGAAAACTGAATGTGGCTTGTCAATATTTTACTTGGTCTATGTAGTGGGGGTTTTAATTTTGTCCATGTTTCTTTTTTCTTAAAAAATAGAGAAAAGTAACAATGCCTATGTGCCTATCAACCAAAAATAATCAACTGCATATTTTTGTTTGTTTGTTTGTTTTGGTAGAGGCAGGGTTTTACCATGCTGTCCAGGCTCATCTCAAACTCCTGGGCTCAAGTGATTGATCAGTGTCAATTTCCTAAAGTGCTGAGATTACAGATGTGAGCCACTATGCCTGGCCTCAACGCCTGCTATTTTCATGATACCGATATTTTTTTAATGGAGTATAAATCTTTATTTGCCAATATTTTATAAGGTGAGGGTTTTGCATAAAAATATGGATTTCTGGATTGGAAAATTGAAAAAGCCTGAAAAAAACTGGGTTTGCATGTGGTAACATTTACCTGGAACTGACTTAACTGTTCCCCATTAAATAGAGTAGAAACCTTCCAGTTTGCCACAGTCCCCACCATTCCCCTTTTGCTTCTTTCTCTCTCTTTCTTTCCTTCTTTTTCTTTCTTTCTTTCTTTCTTTTTCTTTTCTTTTCTTTTCTTCTCTTTCTTTCTTTTCTTTTCTTTTTTTTTTTTTGAGTCCCGCTCTCTTGCCTAGGCTGGAATGCAATGGCGTGATCTCGGCTCACCGCAACCTCTGCCTCCTGGGTTTAAGTGATTCTTCCACGTCAGCCTCCTGAGTAGCCGGGATTACAGGCACCCGCCATCATGCCCAGCTATTATTATTTTTTTTTTTGTATTTTTGTAGAGACAGGGTTTCACCATGTTGGCCAGGCTGGTCTCGAACTCCTGACTTCAGGTGATCTGCCGGCCTTGGCCTCCCAAAGTGCTGGGATTACAGGCGTGAGACACTGCACCTGGCCTCCCTTTTGCTTCTTACAGACAGCTTGGTTATCTATTGGACCCTTGTAGATGGGTGGGTTTCTGATTTTTTTTTTCCTGTGGTTTTCTTTCCAGTTTTCCTCCTCCCTGATGGTTCCTTTGGTTTCTTAATTTCCCTGATCTTTCTAGTACCCCACTTCTTCTTCCTCTCAACCTTTAGCCAGAATGTCAGTTTTTAAGTCCCTACCCTGGCTGGGCTTTGAGGAAAGTGGAAGCCAGATCCTTCAGGTGTTGTGCTAGGAAGGAAAGGACGCAGCAGCATACTTTTTCAGTTAAGCCTGGAGAAAGAACTTTCAGACAAAGCTTTCTTTTTGGCCGTCTTTTAGCATAATTTCAGTTTATCATAACTTTAAATAAGTATAGCTTTTCTATCTTTCCCAACATGACTCTCTTATGTCAGAACAGCAGGGGGCACAAAATTATTTCCTGGGAATAGAATGAGGTGGAGACAGTCCCCATCAGGCCACTTTGGAAAACATGAAAAATATTACAAAGCAGAAAAAATAATTTTTAAACCGAGAGTTAGCCACTCTGGTATATTTCCTCCAGTATTTTAAAATTTATTTTATCTCCATAGTTGAGACTGAAATAATACAATTTTGCATTTTCATTTTTTTGCTTGTCATTATTGAGTAAATATTTTCCTATGACATTAAAAATGCTCATAAACATAATTTTAATGACTGCATAAGTCCATCATAGTAATGTACCCTCATTTGTTTAACCAGTGCCATACTAGGAGACAGTTGGACTGTTTCCTGTTTCCTGTTCACTGTGTTGTAAATAACATTGTACATGAAACATTGTGTTTCAGAATATTTCCATATGATATTTTCTTTCTTTTTTCTTTTCTTTTCTTTTCTTTTTTTTTTTTTTTTTTGAGGCAGAGTCTTGCTCTGTCTCCCAGGCTGGAATGCAGTGGCACGCCATCTCGGCTCACTGCGAGCTCCGCCTCCCGGGTTCACGCCATTCTCCTGCCAACTACAGGCGCCCGTCACCATGCCCGGCTAATTTTGTTTTTTCATTTTTAGTAGAGACGGGGTTTCACTGTGTTAGCCAGGATGGTCTCGATCTCCTGACCTCGTGATCCACCCGCCTCGGCCTCCCAAAGTGCTGGGATTACAGGCGTGAGCCACCGCACCCAGCCCCATGTGATATTTTCTAAAAGGAGGATTTCTGCCTTGAAGAGTTGGACATTTTTAATGTTCTTGATATATTTGCCAAGTCGAAACTCACATTTTGGTATTTGCGGGTAGTATCTTCATTGTACAGATATTGTGAAATGTTGGTGCAATGCCCCCAAAGGACTGGGTGACCCAAAGTGATGGGGAGGGAGGGTGAGCACTAGGGTGATGGATGAGAGATGTTTTGAGCCTTCTTGAGTGGAAAGTTGATATGGTTTGGCTGTGTCTCCACCCAAGTCTCATTCTGAATTGTAGTTCCCATAATCCCCATGTGTCGTGGGACTGACCAGTGGGAAGTAATTGAACCATGGGGGTGGTTACCTTCATGCTGTTCTCATGACAGTGAGTGAGTTCTCGTGAGATCTGATGGTTTTATAAAGGACTTTCCCCACTTTCTGCTGGGCACTTCATCTTGCTGCCACCCTGTGAAGAAGGACGTGTTTGCTTCCCCTTCCACCATGATTGTAAGTTTCCAGAGGCCTCCTCTGCCATGCTGAACGGTGAGTCAATTAAACTTCTTTCCTTTATAATTTACCCAGTCTCAGGTATGTCTTTAGTAGCAGTGTGAGAACAGACTAATACAAAAGCACACCCAGATTCTGAGGTTTCCCACAGAAGTGCATTTTAATCCCAGCTAAACGATTTTTCTGAAATTGGCTTCTCAGTTTCCACCACCACAGAGGTTTAGTCAAACCAGGCATGTCAGCTCACTTTTACAGTCATTCCGTTTTTCTACCTGAATCATCATTTTTAAAAATTTTTCTTTCTCTCTCTCTCTCTTTGTTTTAAATACAGAGGGAGTCTCACTACATTGCCCAGGCTGGTCTTGAACTCCAGGGCTTAAGTGATCCTCCTGCCTTGGCCTCCCAAAATGGTGGGATTACAGGTGTGGACCACCATGCCCAACCTTTAATTATATTTTTATCGATAAATAATAATCGCATGTATTGATGGAGTACAGTGTGATGCTTTGATACATGTATATATTGTGGATGAGGAAATCTGGCTAATTGACATATCTATTACCTCACATACTTACCATTTCTTTGTGGTGAAAACATTTGAAATTAACTGTTTTAGCAATTTTGGAATATACAATACATTACTATTAACTAGAGGCACCTTGCTGTGCAATAGATCACCAGAATTTATTCCTCCTGTGTAACTGAAACGTTATACCCTTTACCCATGATTTTATTTTCTCACTCCAATGCTCCTGCTAGCACATTCTTAGCATAATGTAGGGAGATGACAAATAAACAAATATTTAGATTATATAATCTTTTTGTTTTTTTGAGATGGTGTCTCACTGTCACCCAGGCCGGAGTGCAGTCGTGCAACCTCAACGCACTGCAGCCTTCTCTTCCTGGGTTCAAGCGATTCTCCTGCCTCAGCCTCCAGAGTAGCTGGGACTGCAGGCATGTAACCACAACGCCTGGCTAATTTTTGTATTTTTAGTAGAGACAGGGTTTCACCATGTTGGCCAGGCTGGTCTTGAACTGCTGACCTCAAGTGATCTGCCCACCTTGACCTTTCAAATTGCTGGGATTACAGGTGTGAAGCACCATGCCCGACCTAGATTATATAATGATGACAGCTGATGATGTTATGGAAGAAAAATCAAAGTGTAGGGATGAAGAAGACTGAGGGTAGTGTTTCATTAGAGTGCTTATGGGAGGCTTCTCAGAGGAGGCAGCATTTGAACGGAGACTTGAGTGAAGTGAGGAAGCAAACCATGTGGACATTTGCTGCAGCATGTTCTGGGCTGAGGCATAGCAGCACAGAGGTGCTGAGGCAGGAGTGGGGTTGGAGGGTTCCAGAAATGTCCAGGAGGCAAGGTGGCTGGAGTGGAGTAATTCAAGGCAATGTTGGAAAAGTGGGCAGGAGCCAGATCAGTTAGGGCCCTGTTAGGGTTCAGTTAGGGTCGGCCGTGGTGAGGACTTAATCCACACGTGAGGGACAGGCAGGGGGCTCTGAGCAGTGGGGGGATGTGATTCGAATTTTCTTTTATTAGCAGCATGTTAGCTGCTGAATGGAGGCCAGATGGGGAGAAAGGGGGCGGGGAGCAGAGGAGAAACGTAGAGCCCAAAAGGAGGTTGTCACAGTGGTCCAGATAAAAGATGACAGTGGCTTATATTACATTATTATGGTGGCAATGGTAAGAGATGATTACGTTGAGTTATGTGGTGGTGGTTTTGTGTGAGTATGTTTGTGTGCATGAGTGTGTGTGTGTGCGTGTGTGTGTGTGAGAGAGTTTTATGGTATGATTTGCTGCTGCTGCTTCTGCTGCTAGCGAGGGTGTGTGTGTGTGTGAAAGAGAGAGAGAAATGTGGCTCAACTCAGAATTATGTCATAGGAAAAAGTAGGAACGTAGCAACGGTTCAGCCAGGGCTAAGTCAGTCTAGGTAGATTTGATGTTAATGAATCCAGACAAATGAAAAAAGTCATCAAACAGCATCTTCCCCAAAATGCAATATAAATTCAGCAAATGGATAAGCTGATGCTACTTCTGTTTCTACTCAACATGAGGACAATTACAGCTAAACACCTTGGAGAAAGTTATCCAGTGTATAAGTTTTGCTAATTCCATTTCTAAAATAGCTCTAAAGTCTTTGCCTGCTCGTGGTGGGGATAATTAAAACTAATGAAGTGAATTTAGGGGTGCGCATCAGAGACTGAGCAGAGAGAATCTGATGGTGATTACAGACAGGCTGCTGCTGCTTTGAAGGTAATCGTTGAGCGACCCTTCTTCATTTGTATTCATGAAGATAAGGAACCGTTTTCGGGAGGCTGGTAAACATTTCAGAGGAACCATCCACATGTCACATTTTACAATTTAGAATTCTCCATTACAACTCGGGAGTTCTAGGGTTTTAGCTACTGTTTACAGATGACTAAGCATGAGACATTATAAGTCTTCTATTCTCATTCTGAATAATAAATTTAAGAGATGAAAAGCTAGAGATAGGAGGGACAGAAGGGAGAGAGGAAAAGAAAGAAACACACTCATTTGTGTATTTATGGTATATAAATATTTATTGAGTACCTATTATGTACGAGACCCTGTTGTGTGCCAGATTGTGTTCAAGATACAGAAGATACATAAATAAAATAGACAAGGCCTCTCTTCCCACGTCTAGTGGGGAGAAGCAAAAACAGAAAAAATATTAGTTGGTGATAATTCTTGCTATGCAAGAATAAAAACAGAAGATGAGTCAGAGGGAGACTGAGTGGTCAAGTTGTCTCAAAGATTGTGATTTTTAAGTTGAGATCCAATGATGAGAAGGAAACAGACACCTAAAAATCAAAACGAGAACATTTGAAGCTAAGTACTTGATGGGGCAAAGGAACAGAGGGAGACCACATGGCTGATGCAGAGTGTATAAGTTCAGTTTTCAAAAGCTCACTCTGATATTGCATGGAGTGCGCTGTGGAGGGGCAAGAGTGAGACAGGAAGACCCCTAAGGAGGCTCCAGCAACCGTCCCATTGAGACAGGGTGATGCCTTGGGCCAGGAGAGTGGTGGAGGAGGTGGAGAGCTGTGAATAGAGCCAGTCACTGGTTTGAAGGTGGGATTGCTGAGTTTTGCTAACGAGAAGAAGAGGAATCAAGATAGCTTAAGAGTTTTTGGTTGACTGGTGGAGAGATGACGGTGCCATGTACCAGGATGGAGAAGAGCTGGGGGAGAAGCAGCATGGGAGGGGTGGTTAGACTTCCTGAGTCTGGGTTTGGGTATCTTAACACTGAGATGCCATTTAGACATTCAAGTGGAGAAATTGAATGCATTTAATTAGAAGTTGAATTAGACATTCAAGTGGAGAAGTTGAAACAGAGATTCATGATGACACAGAGGAATAGAGACTAAGGGAGCAGAGAGGAAGAAGAGTAACAGAGTAGAGATGCTAAGGTCTCTTCTTGCAGCCCTGGGAACTCTTCTTGTCTTCACGTCATAGGACCCCGGATAGAGGATCAAGCTGTCCCCTCAAATTCTCTGTCCTTACGATCCTCAAAAACTTAGTTTCTTCCTACTGAACTCTAGTTCAAACCCTGGCTGTGGCATCATACAGACCTGGGTTCAAATTGCAGGATTGCCACTTACTATGTGTAAAATCTTGGGCAACTCATACAATGTATCTGAGCCTTATTTTCTTGATCTTTAAAATGAGAATAATACGACTGGCCTCATGGATTATAGAGATAGTAATAGCGAGACTTTGTGGAGCATTTATCGCATTATACATCTTATTTCATTTTATCCTGAACACAGTCCTAAGAGGTAAGGAATACAATTGCTCCCATTCTACAGATGAAAAAATTGAGGCTCAGAGAGGTTACATGACTGGTTCAAAACACCACATCTACAAGCCAGGAGAGAGAAAGTGACTTCTCCAAGTTTATATCATTCGTCAGTGCCCACAGTGGTATTCAAACTGGGGCAGCTTGGCTTCAGAGCCTGGACTCCATTCCTTCTTTTTTTTTTTTTTTTTTTTTTACCATAGAACTTGACATATAGTAAGTGCCCCAGAAAACGAGAGATGCTTGCTTTTCATTGCTTTTGTTCTTATTACCACATCATATTTTAATACCTATTTACCAGTTTGCTTTCACATTAGGCTCTCGAATTCCTCAAGGGCAGGGACTGTGACTTAGCCACAGCTGTGTCACCCTTGCCTGGCATGAAATGTGGTACTCAGCAGGTGTGCAGTAGATGTTGCTTAAATAGAAAGCACAACTGCAGGACAGGCAGCCAGAATTCCTTTATCTGCAATTCTTCCAGTGAATTCCTTTATTGTAATCCTTCCAATAAAGTATACTTCCTCTGTATTTGAAAGAAGACACTCTCTTTTCCCAAATGGAAGAAACTTTACCAGTCCACAGGAGATGAGGTAGATGACGGAAGAAATACTTCAGCAAGTTCTTTCACCCTTGAGCTTCACCCTCAGCAAACAGAGTGTCTCATCAAAACAGGAATTAAAGCAATAAGTTGTATCTGGCATCAGCCAAGTGCCCACACAAAGGCTAAACATAGCATAAGGGAAAGAAAAGACTCCATGAGGCAGAACAGGAAACTTCTTCTAATTCATTCTGTTTCCAGCATGTGAGACAGTCAGTGTGTCGTGGGCAAGACAATCAAATTGAAATATGGCCCAGCTAAACACAAGCGCTGTTCACATGGGAAGGTCAAGAAATCCAACGACAAACTTTTCGGGGAGGTAGGCGGAATGAGGTCCTTAAGGCGAGTTCTAATTATCTAGGCTGTGTCCATTTCAGAGCTTGGGGCTGGCCTAAAAAACTCAAAGTCCCCAGGCTCCAGTGAGATGGTTATCTAATAATAAGAGAAATAAATCAGGAGGGGTTTATGATAGCTTTGCAGTCAGTCTGTGCCTCTGAGACTGCAAATCATTTCATATGAAAATGATGAAGTGTGTCAGTCTGCACCCTTGATCTTGGAATGTGAATGTCCATGAGGATTGTGCTGGCTGTGGGGGTCTCAGGGAAGAAGTATGGTGATGCTGTGGCAGTCCCCCTTTCCCACATCTCCTGAGATCCCTCGAGCACTGCAGCAAGGGGGTTACTCTTGGTACTTAGGGATGTGGGAGCACAGAGCTGCTGGGGGTATGGTGTAAAACTTGGAAGGCTCGGCTGGGTGTGGTGGCTCATTCCTGTAATCGCAGCACTTTGGAAGGCCGAGGCGGGCAGATCACTTGAGGTCAGGAGTTGGAGACCAGCCCAACATGGTGAAACCCCATCTCTACTAAAAATACAAAAATTAGCTGGATGTGGTGGGACGGCTCCTGTCATCCCAGCTACTTGGGAGATTGAGGCATGAGAATAGCTTGAACCGGGAGGCAGAGGTTGCAGTGAGCCAAGATCATGCCACTGCACTCCAGCCTGGGTGACAAAGTGAGACTCTGTCTGGAAAACAAACAAACAAACTTGGAAGACTCACCACGTTCTGAAAGCATTGTCTGTTGGTATAAATCTCCTAACTCCTGAGTGAGCATCTCACCTCTCCTGCTTCATCTACTGACCCCCTGCAGGGATTGGCTGTGGGAGGAAGAGAGATAGTGGGAACACTCTCAGATGATCTCGGAGTGGACCCCAAGTCCATTGGACCCAGATTCTAAATTTCCCCCATTCCTGCCCCATTCCTCTCTCTACTTCACCCCATCAACACCACTGACTTAAAAACCATTTTATGCTATTGTAGCACTGTAGAATTTCCATGGAGTTTAAAATCTGGTTCAAGCTCCCACGCAGCACAGGACTCTTCCTGCTGTAACCCCCTTGAAGGGGGTATTGTTGTTCTTCTTGACTACTTCTGAAACAGGATTCCCAACCAGAGATGATTTTGCCCCTCAGGAGACACGTGGTGATATCTGGCGACATTTTTGGTTGTCACGACCTGGGGAGAGTTGCTACTGGGATCTGGTAGGTTGAGACCAGGGATGCTGCTAAACACCCCACAATGCACAGGGTGACCCGTCATGACAAGGCATTATCTAGCCCCAAGTGTCAATAGTGCCAAAGTTGAGAAGTGCTGCTTTAGAGGTAGGAAGCTCATCACCTATTCTCAGGACAGTGAGCCGTCCTTTATTTTCAGATAATTCTAGTCAGTATAAGAAAGGCATATGTTTAAGAGGCAGGTGGCTTTGGTACAAACTTATATGGAGAAAGTTGAGATTACAAAATTCTGGGTATTGCCAATGGGACTGAAGAAATTCCTACTAGTGACGCCAAAAAGGTTGAAACAAGGTTGCCCAAAGTTATTTCCAATGCAAGTATCCAGATTTCACTGAATGTCTCAGACCACAGTGGGTCCAAGAGTTGGAAGTCAATATCTAAAATCAGAAATGCAGTGGGCATTATAATTTTAAAAAGATAGACATAGAGAAATGCAGCCCCTCCCTGAAAATGCACAGTGAAAGAAATTGAAAATGAAATGAAATTGAAATGAAATGATAATCATGGAAAACCAGGATTTTCGAAGTGAGGACTAATGAATAAGAAATAGCAAATGGAAATGAGTTGTATAGTAGCTATAATTACTGATTTATTATGTGCTGACAGTCCCTGATACTCTTTCATTCTATCTCTCGATGCTGTCTTTATTGTTGTGTTTAGGTGAGTGTAAAAATGTATAGTAGCTGGATGAGATTGCCTTCTCTATTATTGGCAGACTGGCAGTCTTTAGTAAGACAGAATAAAGAGACTGAGGTTTCATTAGTAGAACAGTGACAACTACATTACACTCAGAGAAAAAGTCAGTATTAACAGGAAAAGGGTGTGTTCTGAAAAATACTATTGTGCAAATTACATTTTTTTTTCTAAAAAGTAAGGGTTGGTTGGCTATAGATCAATGGCCTCTAAACTTTTTGGTTGTGCACTGAATTAGAATTTTTCGAACATTTCCACGCAATATATATGTTTACTTATTTTTAAGTTGTCAACACATACTATTGTGTTTGTATATTGTGTATCTTATAAAACACATATTAAAATAGACATTAAAAAGATGATGATAACAGATATTTTCTTTATGCACCCCAGTAAATTGTTCTGCCCAACCTCAGCCGCTAGTATGAATGCTCACCTCTCAGGAAAAGCAGTTAACATGTGTTGCACCTACTGTGTACAGGCACTGTCCTCACACTTTATGCATGTTAGCTCATTTAACCCTCCTAACAGCCCCAGTAGGGAGAAACAATTGCAATTCCCACTTCACAGATAAACGAATGGAGGCATAGAGAGGTTAAGTAACTTTCCCAGCAACAGATCCAGCTGATCGGTGGGAGATCAGGAATTCAAAACTAATGAGACTGGCTCCAGAATGCCTGTCTTAACCACTGCACTCTGCCATCTCTCACCTGAGGAAAGTGAAGAGCTTGATGCTTTTTCCTGCAAAAGAGTAAGGAATCAGAGGTGATGTTCAGGATCCAAGGGCTGTAAGGAGTTTCTTCATTGATAGAGCAAGACCCTGGCAGAGAAATAGAAAATACCAAGGGTATGAGGGTAAGGAGAGGAGAAAGAGGCAAGAGGCTGGAGAAAAGAAAGACTCCCAGGGACGACTCCCAGGGACGACTCCCAGAGGTGGGCCCTGATTAGGTTGAAATGCATTTTGAAGGGAATTATTTGCACCACCTGCTGCACTTCATGAGTGGTCAAGATTCAGTGTTAGGTTTTCTTTCTGGTAATAATTGGACCCATCTTTTGGATGCCAGGCAAGTTGGAGGCGTTACTATGATAAAGCCCTTCATGAGTTTGCTCCTAACCTTGATTCCCTGACCTTTTTCCCATTTTTCTCCCAAAGTTTAGTGTCCTCTACCACATGCTTACTACAATGGAGAGCTCCAGAAGCTAAACTTTCAATATAGAGGTAGGAACACTCTTATTTTTTATATGAACTCGTACTTTCTGTACAAGCCTTTGCAGATCCTTTCAGCATCTGAGCAATCATATAGCTAGAATTATAGCAGATGAAATCTTAGGGACCCCATGGTCCAACCTATTCCTCCTAGATTAGGACTAGAGAGGGCAAGAGCTTTGGCTGAGGTGTCCTGTGCTGCATGCATTAGTCCTAGATCGCTGGTATGCTGGCTAGATCTTTGCATGCTGGCAGGTCAGATTTGAAAAATATTTTTTAGCTTGAGGATTTACAAGGATGAACTCAGCTCAGTGCCAGTCGGAAGGCAAATTTTTGTTTTCTCTTAAACTATTGAGAAGTATGATTATACTAAAGGTCCCTGCTATGGGCTGGGTTTTGTCCCCGCAAAGTTCATATGTTGAAGCCCTAACCCACAGCACTACAGAATGTAACTTTTTGGAGATAGGGTCTTTAAAGAGATGATTAAGTTAATATCGTGGCTGTTGGGGTGGGCTCTAATCCAATGTGACTAGCATCCTTATAAGAAGAGGAAATCTGGACATAGAGATACACCAGGGGTGTGTGTGCACGGAGGAAAGATCATGTGAGGATACAGCAAGAAGATGGCCATCCAGAAGCCAAGGAGAGAGACCTCCTAATGAAACCAATGCTGCAGACACCTTCATCTTGGACTTCCAGCCTCCAAAACTGTTGGAAAATAATTTTCAGTTGTTTAAGCCACCCACTCTGAGGTATTTTATTATGGCGGCCCTAGCAAACTAATATGGTCCTCTTTACTCCTTATAGTAATGATACTAGTAGCTAATATTTATCTTCAAATGCATTTATCAATCTCCATAAATCGTGTGACGTCAGTGAAAGAATTAGCTTCATTTTACACATGAAAAAACTGAGACTAATAGAAGTTAGGATAGAGCTGGGCCTGTTGATGTTCTAAAGCCATGCTCTTACTACGGGGGTTGTTAGAGTAATAATGGGGTCACAGTAGTCAGGAATTCTCAGACAGGGGGATGATGCCACTGTGTCACTTCCTGTTTGACAGGAAGTAGGACAGAGCAATGGAGGGAAGCCAGATTTAATGTCAGAAGTCTGGACCATCAATTTCATCCCTTCCCATTGCCTCCTTTTAAATTTTAGTCAATTCAATAAATATTTTCAACTCCTTGTCTGTACCAGGCACCAAGCCACAGAATGGAGTTCTGGCAATGAACACTGCAGACATGGCCGCCCTTAGCCTCATGGAGCTTAGGGTCTGGGAGCATTGTCAGTTTCTGAATCCTCCAAGTGCTAAACTATCTTCTCTCTTCAAATTAGAGAAAAGCAATGAGACAGCAGGCCTGCTTCTTTGAGTGTTTTTTTCTTTTTTGTTTCCGTTTTCTGACAACCATACTTCACGTCTGACAGAGGAAATGATTCTTTTTGTCAGTGATAAATTTATGAGTTTTCACTGTTTGTGAAGTTCCCTAATTAATTCTTTATAGACTTCTATTGGCAACTAAATTTGTGTTTTGAGTTAAAAATGGGAGTTCAGATGAATTACAGTTGAACATTCTGCTCCCTTTGAAGAGCTCATACTCCACATTCTACGCTGTTAATCTCTCTGCTTACTGAGAGGCACCGTTTGTCTTGCAGTGACGCACGGCGGGTGGTTACCATGGCATAGGAAAACATTGCCAGCGCTGGCCCTGTCGTCATGGAACCCCTGGGCCATCTCCTGAGAAACTTGGTAAGGGCTCCCAAGCCGCCCATACCTCCTTGGCACCACAAGTGTAGCTTTTTATTTTGTGTGTGGGCAGCTTGACATCTGCACCTGACCAAGAGATTGATGTGGCTAAACAAATTTAGGAAATGAGCAGCAGTGGATCTCTGTTCAGAGAGGGAGGAGGAGAGAGAAGGAGGGAGGGAAGAAAGGAGAGAGGGAGAGAGCCAGAAAACAGAGCAAGATAAAGGAAGAGAATGCACCTGAAATAGACACAAGGATAAATGGATCAAGGAGAGAGGAGAAACAGATAATCACAGCAGCGAATATTTGTTAAATGCATGCTGTTTGCCAGGTATGATGGTCGGGGCTCTGGCCGCATTATTTTATTTCTTCTTCATGATGACCCTGTGCAGTAGAAACTTTGTTATTTTCCTTACTTTCAAAGTGTAAAAACAAGCTCAGAGAGACTAAATAAAGTTCACACAGTTCTTCAAGTATGGAGCCAGTCTGCAAATTCAGGCAGATGAATTTAGAGGATACACTTTAAATGACTATGGTTGGGAGTCAGAGTGGGTAAGAGAATTATAAAGAAAGAGGTTGAGAGAATTGACACGCACATACACAGAGAGAGAAAGGCAGAGAGAGAGAGAGAGTGATTTACAGAAAGAGACAGTGTGAGACATGGGAGAGTGAGAAAAATACAAAGAATTTAAAGAAGTGTGTAGAAAGAGTCTGAGATAGTTGACATGCACACAGAGAAAAACAGAGAGGCAGAGACAGACAGACGGAGAGAGAAGACTTTTGCAAAAACAACAGAAAAACAACCCTTCCTTTATGTAAGACTAAAATATCTGAGAAAATAACAGCATGGATTCTGTGATTTTCATGTGCAAGGCATTTTTGTTTTACTTAATTTACATTATCATACACACTGTGGAAACGCTGAAATGGAGGAAATAATTTGCAGTGGGATACAGCCAGTCTTTGGAGACACAGGTCTCTGAATTCAGAGCTCTGACTCCAGAGCATGTGTGTTTTTCCCGGAGTGTGGTGACGGCAGCATGAAAATTTTCAGGGGTGCGTGATAGGTGAAGGAGGGAAGCAGAAATGGAAGGGCTGAGGTCATCTGAGTTTCTTTTACCCTCACAGAGGCCAACCTGAGTTGCACATTTTTCTTGGTCCTTCCTAGTGACATTTTTCAAGGTCCTTCCCTTGGTGATGAGCTCAGGGGAGCATTGACTGCCTGGGAGCCAAGGCTGTTAGCTATATTACACATGGCATCCCATTAACTCCTTACAACAGGCTATGTTTGAGGGATATAATCCTTATTATGTACATAAAGGAAAAGGGCACAGAGAGATTAATTATTTCAAGTTCACACAGCTTGCAGGTGGTAGAACTAGAACTATAATCCCAGCAACCTATATCAAGAGCCCTTGACCCTAGGCCCACATTGAAGGCAAAATGCTCAGAGCGCACAGACCCTGGAGGAGCAGCAGTGTTTCTAGGTATCCTTTACGGCGATCCTTATTTGCAAGGAGACTGTGGAGGGCATGTGCGTCTATCATATGAGTAGGTCAAACCTCCATGAGTTTTAGTAAGGAAAACAAATCTAAATTAGCTTGGACACAAACGCTAGGGGACTTCTAATTCCTTACTACGTGCAACCAGGCAAGGATGATGCCATCAAGAGTTTTATCCACCATCATCTTTGGTGCCAAATGCAACAGATTAGGCATTGCCAAACAGTTTCTGGTTCAGTCCTGCTACACTGAATCTATAATGCTAGGGGTCAGAGAAGGGCAAGAATCCCTCCTCTGTGTGTACTTGATATTGATTTGAGCTGTGATCAATCAAAAGACCCTTATCACACAGATCAACATGGAATTTGGAAAAACAACAACAACAAGAATATTGGTGACAACAACAACAACAACAATGAGTGGGTCCCAAGAGCAGAGCACTAAGCTTAATTAACAGATAAGTACCTACTAGGGAGGAGAGGTGAAGTAGAAGTAAAATGCTTGGGCTGTGGAGTAGCACAGACCTGTATTTTAGCTTAGTGAACTCTTACAGTTATAAGCTATGTAACCTTAAGAAAATGATAGAACTTCTCTGAAATACAATTGCACTTCAAATCTTGTACTTTCACTATTACATGAAACACAGAAGCTAATTGAAACACAGTTCTTACTCTTGAGTAAAACAGGTAATTATCTACTTAACTATAGATCATTGATGAGATAATTATAGGTAACTATAGATACAGGTAATTGATGAGAACTACATCAGAGCTATCCCCAAAGGTTAGAAAAATTGATCAGGGATAGAGACGTCAGGAAGAGGTTCTAGATGGGACAAGACTTGAGCTGTAATCATCATCACTGTCATCATCGTCACTGTTGACAATATTGTTATAGGACCAACAGATGCATATCCTCACTGCAATTTAACAGACCAATACAGTGACACAGCAGGGTTTACAGCAGAGAAAGGCACTGAGTGAGGAAATTGGAGGAGACTCTGAAATCCATCTCCCCAAGGAGTTCTGGGCTAGGGTTTTTAAGGGGATCATGGAGGGCAAGGGGCTGGAAATTTGGGTCATTGGTTGGTTGGGGTAAGGAGTATGAAATCATCAGGACTTGGAAACCGCATTTCTTGATGAGTCAGTTTCTCATGGGGGCCTCCAGACCAGATGATGTCAATAGTTTCACTGATATGTAGGACCTAAAAGAATATCTCAATTGAAAAACTGAATATTTTATAATGTTCAAGTTATTATCTCTAGAGCAGTTAAGGGGAACTATAATCTTATAAGAGGGTGCGCATGATTCTAAAACAATAGACACCAAACAGCTATGAGCGAGCAAGCTGACCTAAGGATGAATGCTGCGTGTACTGCAAACTTGGTTTATTTTTGTTTTTCTCCCTTTCTTCTTTACTGATAGACTTTTATGCAGTATATAGGGACAATTTCAACATTAACTATCATCTTTTGAATATTAGTGATGAGCCAGGATGCCACTATAGGATCCACGCATTCTACATTTATTTCTCAGAGTCACCCTGAATTATTTATCTCAGGTTACACAAGAGGAGCCTAAAGCTAGCTTCAAGATGTATCTGGCACATGGCTGGTACTTGCTTAAGGTCACAGAGCTAGGAAAGAGCTGAGATTCAGGCTCATATCCACCTGACTGCAAGTTCAGGTAGACCTCAGAAAAGATACTTATTTATGGCTTTACTCTCTAGCTGAATTTCTAAAATGTTGTTTGTAAGTCTTTTCCCTTTAAAATTGAATTACATTTTATTATGGGCTTCTGTTACAATTTCAGGTATAATAAATCGTCATCACTGATCTCTTCCATTGCCCCCAGCTTTTCTAACCTCAGTTTATGTTATTTACGGTCACAACGTTCTCTCAGTCACTCTGCCAAGTAGCTAATGGTGTATAGACACATGCTTAAGTGCACCCAGGAATGTTGTTGCTAGACTTCCCTTTGGTAGATTGAAAATTTCTATTGTTCTGGGAGTACAGGTCCCTGCATTTTCAGAAGAGCATGTCTGTCTGTCGAAGCTGCATTTAATTGACATCAACGCGTTGCTGCTGCTCTGCTGAATAATATTTTCCTGATTCCAATGGAGATGTCCCTCTGCATTAGTTATTAAGAATCTTTTGCCTTTCAATAACAAAGCTCATTTTGACTCAGCTTGGGCAAGAAGCAATTTATTGGAAGGATATTGTTGGAAGGATATTGCGTATTAGAGAATCCAAGGAAATGCTGAACAACCAGTTCTAAAAATTGGGGTGGGCTCAGCGAGGGTAAGGGGAAATGGGCTACTCCAGGGGCCTGTGGGAAAGGAGCTTATGGCTCATTCATCTTTAATTCTACAGCAAAATTCCTAAAGGTGAGTTAGGTGAGTTTCTTCTCTGTATCCACCAGCAATTTGTACTTAGTCATATGCTGAAGCCTGATTTGCACCAGTTCGCAAAACCAATTATTAAATTTTCAGAAATTTTGTGAATTAGTTGTTATACCATTGGTAACGTCAAACTAACCACAGTGGGACTATTTACACCAAACACATTGGAAAATGTTACAAATTGGTGCTTTATTTTTTTCTTTCTTAGAGAGCTGGTTTACAAGCACACCTCCACTATAGAATATACATGCTTTAACCATCCAAAGTCATGTTTAGGAATATGAACTTCAAATCAGACTGTGGATTTGATGTCTAGCTCCACTACTTCCTTGCTCCATAATTTTGCAAGTTCCCTAGACTGTCTGAGCCTCAACTTCCTCACCTGTGAGATAAAGATAATCGTTCTAAAAACAAAGAGAGTTTGTTGTGAGGATTCATTGACATTCATTGACTTAATCCAGGGTATTTGGCCAATAGAAAGTACTCTATACAGGTTAGCTATTTTCTTTTTTTCTTTGTTTTCATGCTAAGTCGCTATTTATTTATTTATTTATTTATTTTAGTATTTTTTTTTCAGTAGGTTTTTGGGAAACAGGTAGTGTTTGGTTACATGTATAAGTTCTTTAGTGGTGATCGCTGAGATTGTGGTGCATCCATCACCCGAACAGTATATACTGCACCCAATGTGTAGTCTTTGATCTCTCATTCCCCTCAGGTTAGCTATTCTTCATACTGATGAGCAATTGTTCATCTATTTGTTGACTATTTTCTGGAGCCTCAGTATCTGCACAGTTCTTGGCACTAGTAAGCACTAATGTTTTGATTAAGGAAGGAAGGAAAAAAGAGACAAAAGAAGGACAGTGGGACCATGGAAATACACCCGTTTTCGCTCACTGGTATGTCCCCAGCATCCAGAACTTTGTCTGACACATGGCTGGTACTCAGTGAATATTTTTTTTTTGCATGAATTAATAGGTACATAAACCCTAAATTCTCTCTTGGACCACTTTGTTATATTCTTCTCTCCAGTGTCAAACTAACATCTTCCTCTCATGTAAATTTCATTCCATATTCATGTTTCCACTCTTTAAATAACAGTGATCAGGTCATCTCTGGCCTTTACATGATGATTTTAAAAATATTTTATGTAAGATACTGTATCTCTTCATGTTTTTATTTCTCTGGGATGAGATTTCCAAAGGGTCGATGCAGAGAGTGTGTGGTGGTTAATTTTTTATGTCAATTCACTGTGCTAAGGGATGCCTAGATAGCTGGTAAAACACTATTTCTGAGTGTGTCCCAGAGGGTGTTTCTGCAAGAGGTTAGCATCTGAATCAGTAAACGGAGTGAAGAACACTTGCCCTGAATGATGTGATGGGTACCATTCAGTCCACTGAGGGTACTGATAGAGCAAAAAGGCAGAGGAAGGGTGAATTCTCTCTCTCTTCTTGAGCTGGGACATCCATCTTCTCCTACTCTTGGACATCAGAGCTCCTGGTTCTTGGGCCTTCAGACTCAGACTCACACCAACAGCCCCCTCCTGGTTCTCGGCCCTTCAGACTTGGACTGAATTTTCTAGCTTGCAGATGGACGATCGTGGGACTTCTTGGCTTCCATAATTGTGTGAGACAATTCCCATAATAAATCTCCTTTTATATCTCTCCGTATTGTATTGGTTTTGTTTCTCTGGAGAGTCCTGGCTAATACAGGGGGAAAGGAAGAGTCTTTTAGGGTCAGAGTTAGTGATGGTGTCCTCATGGCCCCATAGACCTGGGCTTCGAATGTTTTATTTTATTTAGCCTTTATTTTTTTAAAAAATTCTTATTTCAAGTTCAGGGGTACCTGTGCAGGTTTGTTACACAGGTAAACTTGTGTCATGGGTTGTTTTTTTTTTATATATACAGATTATTTCATCACCCAGGTATTAAGCCTAGTACCCCTTAGTTCTTCTTCCTGATCCTCTCCCTCCTCCTCCTCTTCCCTCTTTGGCAGGCTCTGGTGTGGGTCGTTCCCCTTTATGTGTGCATGCGTTCTTATCATTCACTTCCCACTTAGAAGTGAGAACATGTGGTATTTGGTTTTCTGTTCCTGCATTAGTTTGCTAAGGATAATGGCCTCTAGCTCCACGGGCTTCCAATGCTACATCTCTGGATACATAGCTCTTATATTTTCCCATGTGCATCGTTTTTCCCAAAGCCCTCTCATGGAGCCAAGGTGAACCAGCCTATAGAGGTTTCTGATCCTAGCCACTCTCAGTGCCTGGAACCAGACCTACAACCACTCCATCCTCTGTATCCCAGCAAGAAGAGCTAAGGAGTAGTTCTTGACAAAGCTTTATAGGGGAGATTTCACATAAATTAATTGATTAGAAACCAGAAAGGATGAGAGTAAGATAATAAATGTGAGGCTCATGGGGTGTAAGGTTGCCAGCTCTCAGACTTTGATAAGCCAATACCTTTCCTTTTTATAGAGTTGTTCTCCAAGGGTTCCCTAGAAACTTTGAAAAGGCCAAGACAAAGCAGTTTCACGATACCCTTGAGAGCTTTAATATCCTCATTGAGTCTCTGCAGAGAACCTCTTGATAGCTTAGATAGTGTCTTAAAGAACATTTTGAGTCAGGCTTACATGGATTTAGAAGCCACTTCCCTATACAAGCACAACATTGGGAGGATTTGGGGTCATTCTCAGCAGAGTCATATTTTCTTTATGTCATCCATGGTGGACAGAACCATTCCTAATGGTTTCTATTCTTCCGGGGCCAGGAGAAGCATCTGGTTTTGAAGATCCCATTTAAAAAAAAGTCTTTTATAAACCAGGAAGCAAACTAGGTCCTTATCAGGGCCATAAAATAGTACAGACAGAAAGAACAGTGAAGATTATTAGAGACATTCTGAAGTCATTAGAATGGAACAAAAGGAAAGTCTGTCTCCAGACCTCTGTGTCTTCAAATGAATCCCTTTTTTATTTAAAAGATTCTAATCCCTAATTAGAAAATCAGATGATTTCTAATCCCTAGTTGAGTGTACTCACCACATGCCTCCAGCTGGGCTAGAAACATCTACTCCTATTGTTTTATGTGTCTAGTTACAGGAACCCTATGAAGTTAATATTACTGTCTCCATCTTACAGATCAGGAAATTGAGGCACATAGAGTTTAAGTAACTTTTCAAGGACATAGAGCACGCACATGGCAGAATTTGAACCCAGGCTTGTGTCTGACTCTAAAATCCATGTTCTTACCCCTCTTCCTGGATGTTTTTATGTAATCTATACATCACCCATGTCCTGGAGAATTCTTCTTTGATGAAGACCTAGTGGCAGAATCTATAAAAAAAGTTAAGTATCCTTTGCATTCAGAATATTAAACTCCAGTGAATCCTCTTGGTGCTTGTGGCTAATTTTTTTTTTTTTTTAATGAAGGGGATTGCTGGGGATAATTGAGAAACAAAGATCTGTGGCATTGTACAAAACTAAGCTGGTCTGATGACCTTATGGGAAATGGTGGTGTTTTGGTGTTAAGCCCTAGGCTTTCTAGAAGTGTTTTCCAGGGAAGCCGTCTTCACTTTCCAGAATGCAACCTGGGTCACAAAAGCTGCTCAGATGTGTTTCTGCCCAGCATTAGAGATGGCAAAACGGTCGAGCATATTTGCTTGAGTGTTGACAGAGCTTTTGGGGGTGCGCCAGGATGGAAGAAAAGCTGCCTGACAGGGACAAGATGGAATCATTCATCTTTGCCTTCTGGGTGGGGAACTGAGTTGAAGAGAAAGATTGGGGAAAGCCTCTGCTTGCTTAGGAGCAGAACGAGCACACAGTTAATGCTCATTACGTTAACTAAGCTTAGAACTTCTATACTAGCTATATAAGAGCTGCACATCTTCCACATGGCCCAGTGAGATGGATCCCCGATGCTGCCTGTGCTGGCCTGGAGCTACAGTGGCTAATTGAAGCACATCTTGCTGTGTGTCTCTGGAGGGGAAATCGTCTGCAAATACTACATTGGTCTAGACTTTCCATCCTGCTGCTAATGTTTATTCCTGAGTTGTTTGCTAGAAACAATCAGCCTAAGGAGGGAGGATTTTTATTTTTTTTCCAAAAAAGAACTCATGGGCAATTAGTGAGGCTATAAAGTTAATGTCAGCCTGAACGAATTTTCTGGACATTGTATCTAGCATTTACTGTGTTAGGTTATGTAAGCCCAGCTGTAGAATTCAAACCCAAACGTGAGTTTGTGTGTGCATGTACATCAAACTTTAGGGATGGAAAGTGAAACAGTCTCTGCCTTAGCTAGTTCATCTGTTGCTTTTGCTATCTTAAGATTTCCTGGGATTTACTTATTTATTGATACACTGCCTTGTTCCAAAATGGACTGGAAGCCACTCTGATGCACTGGAAACTGCTTGCACCAGCCTTCAAAAACCAATTGTTACATCATTAGGAATTTTGTGAGTCAGTTTTAAAATCATCCCTAGTTTCAAGTCAGCTATAGTGAGAGTATTTACACTGTGGGAATTGGCAAACGCTACACATTAGGGCTTTTACCTTTTCCTTGGAGAGGTGGTTCACCAGTGCAGCCCAACTGGAGAATCCTGCATTAACGATCCAGAGTCATTCTTAAGAATATGAGCTGTGAAATCAGACTCTTATGGATTTGATATCTAGCTTTGGGGATAGCCAAAAAATGGGCTTTGGGGTTTACGTCTGCTGCTGTCATTTAGTAGCCACATGACCTTAGGCCAAGCCTTGCTAAGGCTCAGTTTCTTCAACTGCTAAGTGGGTATAGAGACTTCATAGGGCTATCCTGAGGTTGGAATAAAATAAGTGCCCAGAGCTACTTCTTGGTGTCAGGTTCAGCTCCTAGGTCTCGAAGAATTCCCAAAGAGCATCCAGACCTTGAAAGATGGCTGCTGTGTTGAGAAGGATTTACAGATCATACCCAAGGGTGTCAGGAACAGAGTTACCATTGATTAGCAATGTGTACCATAAATATGGGTGTATTAGTCTGTTCTCATGCTGCTAATAAAGACATACCCCAAAACTGGGCAATTTCTAAAGGAAAAAGGTTTAATGGACTCACAATTTCACATGGCTGGGGGGACCTCGCAATCGTGGGGGAAAGCAAAGGAGAAGCAAAGGTGCCCGTCTTCCATGGTGGCAAGCCAAGAGCTTGTGCAGGGGAACTCCCCTTTATAAAACCATCAGATCTTGTGAAACTTAGTCACTACCACAAGAACAGTATGGGGGAAACCACCCCCATGATTCAATTATCTGCACCTGGTCCTGCCCTTGAGACACAGGGATTATTACAATTCAAGGTGAGATTTGGATGGGGACATAGCCAAGCCATATCAATGGGTGTGAAATGTGTGAGAAGGAATGGTCTGGGACATGGACAGAGACATGGCAATAATAACTAACATTTAGCAAGCTCTTTTGATGTGCCAGACACTCTTCTAAATGATTTACAACATATAATATTAACTTGGTTAATTTTTCTAAGAACCCAATTAGCCAGTGGTTCGAAGTCAAGGGTGATTCCCACCTCCCTCCACCCCAGATATTTGGCAATTTCTGGAAACTTTTTTGGTTGACATGACTGGGGGTGGGTGGATAAGTGCTATTGACACCCAGTGAATAGGCACCAGGGATACTGCTAAACAAATTACAATGCATAGGACAGCCCCCCCGAAAACAAATATTATCTGGCTCCAAGTGTCAATAGTGCCAAGATTGAGAAACTCTGTAATAAAGTATCTAATACTATTATCTCCATTATATTGATGGGGCAACTGAGGCATAGAGAAGCTGAAGCGCTTTCTCTAGGTTATTCAAGCAGCAAATTACTGGTACTGGATTCAGACTCTTAGTGCATTCTCTTATCTACTACACAGCTTCTTGTATTAAGAAAGATGTCAGGGAGGAGGTAGAGGAAGAACAGGAATTCAGAGCAATATCTGGGAAATAAAGGGCAGTTGCAGCTACAGTGAGTTATTTCATCTTCTTTCATTTTGCTTTGCTTGTACTGAAAGTGAGCTTTCCCTCCTTCTTTCTCTCCCCTAGGCTGGATGCTCTGACCCCTGCTGTGAGAGTTCAATCCCCTCTCAAATTTCGTCTGGCATCGGGGTCCTCCTTCCAGCTGCTCCCTGCTCTCTGCCCTCCCTCACTGCTGGCAGGTTGGGCCTGCCAGTATGATTTGCTCTGACATGCTGCTGTTGTCTACTTTGTCTGGGAAAGGGAAGGTGAAAGTTGCTACAGCTTCATGGATTCAAAATATCATTCTTGCTCTTCCTAATGAGGAAGGCAGGGCTGATGCCAGCTCTGGTGCCACTTGTAAAACTGCAGCACTCAGGAGTAGCTCCTACTGGCCTCCAATGCTCCTCAGTGGTAGTGTGGCTGGCTGTCAAGTGCCAAGTGGGTGAGGCAGCTGGCACCTTCAGAAACAGGGAGTGGGATTTCAGAAACAGCCATTTCTCAGGGATGCTGTGAAACTCTGAGCCCTTGCTGTGGCCTGGGCTGCTGGGTGAACAGGGATTTATGAACAGTTTGATGTTTTCATTATGAATAGATGAGGATGAGGAAGAATGGTGTAAAAATTAAGCTGTGGAATCAGACTGCTTTGAAAGCTGTGTGATAGTTACCAAGGTGCCATGCATCTCTGAGCCTCACATCTCACCTGTAAAATGGAGAGGGTTGTGAGGATTACAACTTATTAGATACAGACATGAACCTAGACATTGCCAAGATCTGAGAGGGCAAATAGTTTCCTTTCTTATGAATGAAACCAACTTCATTCTTTTCATAATAGCTGCTATGTTGGGGAGGATTCAGAGATCAGACCCAGGTTCATCAGGAGAGTGTCTAACTGATTAGTGATGTCTGTCATGGATGTAGGCATGGGGAGGGGAGGCTGATGCTTGATTGATTAGCGATGTCTGTCATGGATGTAGGTATGGGGAGGAGAGGCCTATGCTTGATTGATTAATGATGTCTGCTATGGATTTAGGCATGAGGAGGGGAGGTATGTGCATGACTGATTCGTGATGTCTGTCATGGATGTAGGCATAAGGGGTGGCTTGTTGTCTGATTAGTGATGTCTGTCACAGATGTAAGAATGGGGAGGGGAGGCATGTGCCTGATTGATTAGTGATGTCTGTCGTGGTTATAGGCATGGGAAGGGGAGGCAGGGGCAACCTGCTGTTTCCTCCCTAGGCTTGGATGCATAGTAAATAGTCAGTGGAAACTGTATTTTTATTGCTGGTTATTTAAGTCACTGTTAAGTCAAAGTAAGAAATATTTCTTTGTTTGAAGGAGGCTAGAAATAAGTGAAGAAAGAACAGTAGCTGATTTCTTTTAAATTGGTGGTTCCCAGTGCTCAAATGACTGTGCTGTCGAGGGGCTTTAACATGTTTTGAAAGCAGGTGATTGGAAGCCAAATGATTGGCTACAATTATCTCCATTGCTGATGCTTATTCTTGCTGCGCAGGTTGGAATAAATGCAGATGCTGCAAATTGATGGAGGCCTGATGTCTTCCAGAGTGGAGATAAAGGCTGGCTGAGGAATCAATGAGGCCAGGAAGAGGGCTCAGCTGAGCAACTGATCAAAGTGAGCTTCTTCTGTCAACAATTGATTTATGGGGAAGAGAGTTAAGATTGAGAGGAAAAAGTGAAAAATGCCTATAGTTAGTGAATCTGAATTGGTTTTGTCTGCATTCCAGGCATCCCTCTTCAGGAAGGAGCTTCCTGTGTTTTCTCTGGGAACTCACCTGTTTTCCACTCCAGGTATGGGCCCCTGACTCAGGCAGGACTGGCAACAGAGATAGGTTAAAGGTGGTCACATGATTAAAGTCAATCAGAATTAGGTCCAGGAATTTTTCTGAAACTACTTGAAAAATAGTTATTTTCTTTTCATCAGCTTTGCTAAACTACAGCTATATCAGCGTAGAGATGCTGAAGGCCATTTCTGTTAGTATGAGGGAGAGCCCACCTGAAAATGAAGCCAAAATAGAACCAAGTGCAGATGAGAGATGGTAGGAAGCAGATCCCTGAGAACATAATTTGAGCATCTAGATCCAGCCATGCCTGCAGCTAATAACACCTGGGCTTTTGTGCATTTTTTGCCATGAGCAATTTATGATGAATTTTTTGGTCACTGAAAAAGGAGAGTCCTATTGGGTAGGTAATACCATATTCGTGGTCAAAACAGTATTTTCTCAAAGTCAAATAAACTTTATTACATTTCTTACATTTGCTGGGAGGAGGAAGGTGAAAACTCATGACAAATAAACAAAACTGAGGATAATTCTAGCATGAGAATGATAACTTCTGTAAACTGGATATCTGTTACTGAATAGGCTGGGGTCAGGAGATTTTTGGGGTGGGGGGGTTATCACTGGTTTTAACAATAACCCCACAGTGTGGTTTCTGTTTTACAACTGAAGAAATCAAGAATTACAGAATAAATTTCTTAGCAGAGAAAAAGAAAAGTATATAAATAAAGAATTAATGTGTCATGCCCAAGATATGACAGCTGGTTAGGTTATAGGGTTTGGATTTGAGTCCAGGTCTGTCTGATGCTAAGACCCATGCAGTAATTACATGGTGTCTGGCTCCTTGGCAAACATGATAAGATGGAAGAGGAAGAGCAGAATCTGGGCTTACTATGAGCCAGGCACAGTGTTGGATGCCACACATGCATTATCTCTTGAGCAAAGTTGCAGTCAGGCCACAGCGACTGAGGAAACAAAAGATTAAGAAAAGAAAAATTTCACACCTGTAATCCCAGCAATTTAAGAGGCCGAGGCAGGTGGATCACAAGGTCAAGAGTTTGAGACCAGCCTGGCCAGCCTAGTGAAACTTCGTCTCTACTAAAAAATACAAAAGTTAGCCAGGGGTGGTGGCAGGCACCCGTAGTCCCAGCTACTCAGGAGGCTGAGGCAGGAGAATTGCTTGAACCCAGGAGACGGAGGTTGCAGTGAGCCAAGATTGAGCCACTGCACTCCAGCCTGGGTGAAAGAGTGGGTCTCCATGTCAAAAAAAAAAAAAAGAAGAAAAAGAAAAATTAGTACAGAGGAAGCAGCAAAGCTGCTCACCCTGATGCATGGAGCTCCTTTTGCAACTTATATTAAAATAATTGATCAAATGCATATTATCAGCTGCTGGAATATACAGTGATAATGGCTGTCTCTACTTCACCACTTAATCTTGAGCCACCAAAGGGAGTTCCAAGGAAATCGATGGAGGATATTATTGCATGTTGTCACTCAAGCCATTCCTGTAGAGACTGAGGGGGAGGTGGGACAGGTAGTCACATTTCAAGCACATTTCAATATCAGTGGAGCAACTATCAACGTGCCAGAACTACTGATAATCTCCTGAGGTGCAGGCTGGCTAGAAAAACTCTGTTCTGTACTCTAGAAAGAGTCTGTCTCAGCAGTCAGTCAAGATATCTCCTTGACGATTAACATGCCACTCTTTAGTGTGCTGTTTGTCCTGGGCTTGAATGAAAGCTGGCATTTCTTCCTGAGACCTTCATTAAGTACAAAGTACTAGTCTTAAACTGCATGCAGGGACATTTTCACCTTTAACATCATCAATATTTAAAAATGTTTAACAATGAGAACATATCTGGCTCAATTAATCTCTTCAATTTCTATTTCTCACCTATCTGTAGATTTAATTCAGAAGAGGGCTGCTGCTGCTGCCGACAGTAACGAACTATTAAGCACACTCACACTGCACTCTAAACCTTGCTAGGTCATCCGTATACATTATTGCCTCATCTCTCAGGACCTTTGTTTATATATGTCCCTTGGCCTGGGCCTCCCTTGTCACTCCACTTCCTTCTAATTTCCCTTCCTCTGCATTTTCAGTGAATTTGTTTCTGTTCCTTCAAATTCCAGCCTGTTCTTCCCAGGTGAGCTCTTCTGTTACACACTTTCTTAGTTCCTGGTTTTTCTCTTACAGACAGCCATTATCACCAGGCATTCTAGCAGTATATCATTTTGTAATTACACAATTGCAATTATGTACATATTTTTATAATTGCTCATATGGTTACTTGACTAATGTCTAACCCTCCTCTTTAGGAGGTAAATTCCATGAGAATAAACATTGTGTGTTTTTTTTTTACTATTTTATTTCTAGGGCTTATCAAAGAGGCTGACACCTAGTAAGTTCTCTGTAAATATTTTACAACAGCCCTATGAAATAATCAGATATTAGTAGCCAAATATTAGAGATGTGGAAACTGAAGCCCCCAAAGTGTTAAATATTCTGCCAGGACCTGAATCCAGGCTGTTTCACACAAACTCTGCCTTAATTGTTATGCTATTCTGATGCCTTCTAGAAGTTGGTTTTCTCTTTAGCAGGGTTCAAAGAGATAAATGACGATTGATGGTCCTGGAGAACTATTTAAATACATCTGAAGTGTAATGCTCTTTCTCAGGTCTAATGATCATTATAGTATTAGGAGACTTTTCCTTTTATAATTCAAAGTCTGAACTCCTTAGATTAGTAACAAGACACTTCATAATTTAGTCCAGATTTCTCAAACTGACAGTTCACCAGAATCAACTGGAGATATTTTAAAAAAATACAAAAGAAATGATGTCTGAGTTTTACCATGAATATATTCTGATTTAATTCGTCTTGGGTGGAAACAGGGCATTTTAATTTTTCTTAATGCTCCCCAGGTGATTCTAGTCTTTAGCAACCTCACCAGCCTCCTCTCCTGACCTGCCTGCCTCTACATTCACTTTTCCATTTTACTTTCAACCTCTCTCCCTCCTACAAATAGTTTCCTTTTTTTTTTTTTCCTTTTCTTTTCAAGACAGAGTCTTGCTCTGTCACCCAGGCTGGAGTGCGGTGGTGCAGTCTCAGCTTACCACAACCTCCTCCTCAGAAGTTCAAGAGATTCTCCTGCCTCAGCCTCCCAAGTAGCTGGGATTACAGGCGCATGCCACCACGCCCGGCTAATTTTTGTATTTTTAGTAGAGATGGGGTTTCACCATGTTGGCCAGGCTGGTATCGAGCTCCTGACCTTGTGATCGGCCCGCCTCAGCCTCCCAAAGTGCTAGGATTACAGGCGTGAGCCACCATGCCGGCCTCCTACTAGTAGTTTCCTAAGAAGCTGTGTTCGCTTTTTCTCCCTCCATGGCTGCCAGTTTTCTCTCACAGTGTCCCCGTGAACTCTCTGTGCCTATTTTCTTCATGGCACTCATCATACTGTATTTTTTTAAATTTAAATTTGGAGAAGAGGAGACTTTACTTATTATAAAGAGTTAGGGCCTGCAGAGTGGCCATTCTGACTGGCTGGGAAACATAGCCTCTAGCCAGAAGCCAGAAACAAACACTTCAAGGAAGGAGCAAAGGGAACAGGAATTGATGCCAAGTAGGATGGCCAAATATACATATTCAATAAGCTGTAGAAGGAGTCATTCATGTTTATGAAAGGAGAAATGTGCACATATGCAATTGAGCTTCTTGCTTCTCCATGTTCAAAACATGGCGGCAATCTGAAGATGGAGTTTTGGCCCTCTGATGTCAGAAGATGAAACAAAGTCCATGAAAACCCTTACTGTGCATTCTCTGTAGACTGGCCAGGAAGTGCTACACACTTTTAAACAACCAGATCTCATGAGAACCCATTCACTCTCCCAAGAACAGCAAGGGGGATGTCCACCTCCATGATTCAATCACCTCTCACTAGGCCCTTCCTTCAACACATGGGGATTACAATTTTACATGAGATTTGGGTGGAGACACAGAGCCAAACCATAACAGGGTATAACAAGTGTGTCTGACCTTCCCATCCTATCATGGCTGATAACTCAGTTTTCAAACGGGGTCTCCTTGTCCAAGAGAAGATACACTCAGTTGGTTGAGGAGCTTAGAATTTTATTTTTAGTTCATATTCTCCCCCTTTTGTCCAAGATCTGCCAGAGGCAGCATCAGTGACTAAACTTCTATTTCCTTCCGTATCTTTGTGGGGTGGTGTGGCTGCTTGCCCTGGGTCCGTCCATCTTGTTCTTCAATGAGACTTCTATGGCCAAGGGAATTAGAGTCAAAGGCTTACGGCCAATTAAACTTTCTACGACAGGCAGGAATGGAGGTGGGCAGAAACCCATCAACTCCTAAAACCTTTTAAGCAATATAAGAGCAAAAAAAACAAAGCCAAAAAGCCAGATTATGGAATTGACATATCCATAAGTTCTATGTGTTGAGCTACTGTAATCTTGGTTTTAGTAACAGACTTGTAGTAATTAGGTATATGAAACATAAGCATTTTGCTAAAACCATTTAAGCTAAGGAATGTAGAGTTTTTTGTTGTGCCACGATGCATTTTACAGTTTCTTTAGCGATTTTTCCTAAGGTGGCCAAATTTTTAAAAATCATATCTCTATTTGCATAAACCCTATAACTGGGAACAACTGGTGACGAGAAGACTCTGTCACCAGGTATCTTAATATCCTGTTGGTAATTCTCTTTTAAGTTTATGGGAAATTTGTAGTTAGCATGGATGAAAATGGGCCACATAATGACCCAGGAGGCAAAGTACTTGAGTCTATCAGCTCTTTAGGCATCTGTGTGTCTGTCCTTGATTTGGAGGGTCTGAAGTAATTCTGTCCTTCAGAACCAACCCTTACAATGTCACCTTCCCACCTCTTCTGCAATAGCCCCTGGTCCTAGAGAGAGGCACATTGTATTTTAACCCAACACTTTATTATTCCAATTAAATGTTCTTAGTGTTGCCCAAGTGGACTGTGATCTGCTTGAGGTCATGGTCTGGGTCTTATCCAATGTTGTACCCAAAAATGTCTACTATATAACAAATATTTGACACATGATAAGAAAAAGGAGTTGGTGATTTAATAAATAAATAAAATGTAAGGATGATTTTACACATTTTATATTTCTTACCATTTTCCCATTTGAAGTACATTTTCCAGAAGTCAAGAAATATCCTTATGTCCACTGAGATAAAAGATTTTAGTAAAGCAGCTCTGTCTAATCATTCAGTCAAACATGAGCCTCAATGCTAAGATCATCATCAATTTTTGGAAAGACTATTTTGGACTATGTGAAATTTTAAGAAGTACCTAACCTGGAGACATAATCAAGTCCAGTGGTTCTCGAACCAGCTGCCTATTGGAGTCATCTGGCAATGAGAGTGGTTACCATCTAACCAACTGGCATATACATTCACTGTAAGCCTACTATGTAGCATGGACTAAGAAATTTACTGTATTGTATAAATTAACAGAGGAATTTCTCATTGTATAAACTTAGAAGTTCATTGTGTTCTGAGCTCTGAATATAAACTCTCCTCCTTTTTCTTACTTATCACGCATCATTCCACAGAATCATCCTAAAAACTGCAAATGACTTTCTTTGCAAAAGTTGGGGTAAACGCCATCACTATAAAATACTGTATTTTCTATTTTTTTCCTAATTGAATATATCTCATCTCCTTATGGTAAGCCTATTCCTTATGCCTTTTAATAAAGACCAAGAAAGAGAATAATAACTTTTTTAATTGACTTTTTCAATTACCATTTGGCATGCATGTTCTGATGCTGTTGTTTTGAGGATAAAAATGTTGATAGTGGAAATATATTATTGATTCCTGCCTGTTCTTCAGGCTCATGCACTTTTGATTAAAGCCCTTCACAGCCTCAACCTTTGCTCCTGCATCCCAAGAGAGCAAATTTGTAGAGCTCCCAAGAACTAAAACTCTGGCTTGGAGATTTTGATATTTGGTGAGCCAGGAAGACTGGAGAAGATTAGAAAGTTCTCATCAGTAAATATGAGAGGACTCAGTTGGGAGATGGAAGGAGAGCAGATTGAGTTGATGGTAAGGTCTTGGATGCTAATGCAGTAAACTCCAATTCAAAGATTGCCATTTTTTTTCCTGCATGCATTTCTGTATATGGTTCTGGAGTGGTGGTGTGGATGCACAACTTAGCCCTCTCTGTTGCAAGTGGCAGAAACTCCACTCCAGCCAGCATAGGCAAAGCAATGGGGGTTTCTTAGCTTAAGTGACTAGGGATAGCAGAGGTAGAGTAATTGGCTTTAGGGACAACTGGATCTGGAAGTTTGAAGACACTTATCACTCTTCATTTTCTCCTTTCTTCTGTATTTTGATTTCACTTTCCATTTGAAATACGTTTTCCAAAAACGGATAGGCTTCTCCTAGTGGGCATTCTTCTTTCACAAGACTTTTAGATTCAATCCCTTCCTCTTCTTTCTTGTAATTGTATCCCTCACTCAAATCCCCAGGACCTCATGACTTATTGATTACATGAGCTTTTAAATTGGTGGCTTTGGTCCCAATTTCTTCCCCTTGCAAGATCACGTAGAAAGAACAATGCGAGGCTCAAGTTCTGGCATTGCTCACTAGTAGCTCTGAACTACTAAGAACCATTTAACCTCAGTGAGTTTTAGTTCTCCTCTCTGTCTTTGTCCACTTTATATGGCTCAGATGAGGATCAAATGGGAACACGTGTGTTGTAGACAGTACATGGTGATGAAAACAAGGTGACTTTCTCACCCCTCCCAACAACTAGCCTGGATATTAGAAAAGAGTCAGCAAACCATGAAATTAATACACAATGGGTCAGGGTTAAGATAGAAAAAACAAATGAGCTCAAGTTCCTAGGCTGAGAGAGACTTAGTTGTAGTTGTTGATAGCTAAAGACAATGTGGTCTATAAAAAGAAGCACTGGTCAGGAAGAAACATGTGAAATAAAGAGTGTCCGAGAGATAATAAATTGTAGCACTGCTAATTCAGGGTAGAGAGTGTCTTTGTCGATGGACTTTGAGTATTAGGGCCCTGTGGGGAGGCTCTTATGGTGTGCAAGTGGATGCAGTCAGTCTATCAGAGCCTGATCCCGTTACACATGGGGAATAATCCAGTGGACCCATCCATGCTTGTTAATACTCAGTCCTGGTGAGGCTGAGATGCAAGGAGTCTCACTCTCATGGGTAGCTGGTATGCAAGCACTGGTACATCTTTTCTGGAGGGACAATTTGCAGTGTGTATCAAGAGACTTGAAATGTTCATGCTTATGACCCAATGATGCCACTGCTGGGAATATGGTCACAAATGGGTGATAAAGTTTTATACAGGGAATATTAATCACAGGGTCATTTGTGATAGCAAAAGTTGACCATAGGGGAATAAGTAAATTTTTTGACCATAGGAGAATGAGTAAATTTTTTGGCCATAGGGGAATGAGAAATTCATCATGGGGCCATCATAAGAACAAATAATATTAATTTGGAGGATACAAAATGGCATGAGGAAATACTCATAAGTTACATCATCTAAAGATATCTTGCATAATTTTCGTCTAAAAACCCAAGTAGCCATAATGTCAAGTGAGTAGGAGTAAGATATAGTACTTTGATATAATGGGATCCAAGATTTAATAGGTGACTTTCACTGTGGGTATTTAAACTGTTTGGTTCTGAAGATGACCCTCACCCAGGGCCAGATGCAGTGTGTTTGTGGACGTGTGTATGTGTAAAAATGGAAGGAAACAATAACTTATAAAAGTGAGTCAGATGTTTCCCGTTTTCTTGCCTTATGATCTCAGGCAAATTATCTTACAATACTGAGTCTCTGCTTTTTGTGTTTTAAATCTAAAATAGGGCTAGTAATACCTTCTCTCCAAGGCATCTAAGAATGGAATGAAATCGTGTATTTTTGAGTAACACAGTCCTTACAGATGTGGGTTCTGGAGTCAGACTATCTGGGTTGAAATTCTACCCCCACCACTTATTAGCCGTGGGATCTTAGAGAGGTGACATCACTTCTCTGTGGTGGATTGCTGCAGTAATGGCCTCAATACATCCAGACTTCTCTCTGCCCACACTCCTGGAAAGTACTTTTCTGCAATGTCTATGGAATGAGTCATGTGACTTGCTTTGCCAATGGGACAATGGCAAATGTCATGCAATGGAGACTGGAGAGGTGCTGTGCACTTGTCCCCTTGCTGTTTTGGGACCCTACTGCCATGTGAAGAAGCTCAGGTGAGCTGGCTGGAGGTGGAGAGAGACAGGTGTCTTGTCCTTGAGCCAACAGCCTATCCACAAGCTGAACACAGTTGCATGAGAGAGCCTGACTGAGATCAGCTGAGCTGGCCCCAGATCAGGAAAAACCCTCAATGGATTCACAGAATCATGAGTTAAATAAATGCTTGATTCTTTAAAATGTTATTTTAATTGACAAAAAGTAATTGTATATATTTATGGGGTATAATGTGATATTTTGATATGTGTATACGTTATGGAATACTTAAGCTAATTAACATATCCACCACCTCATACTTATCCGTTTTTTTTTGTGGTGAGAACATTTTAAATCTACTCTTTTCACAATTTTGAAATATACAATACATTATTATTAACTATAGTCACCATGTTGTGCAATAGATCTTTAAAACGTATTCCTCCTGTCTAACTGAAATTTGTGCCCTTAGAGAGAGGAACAGTGATTGCCAGAGGCTAGGAGGCTGGGGTGGGAAATGGGGAAATGCTTGATTTGTTTTGAGCCACTATAGTCTGGGGGTGTTTGTTACTCGGAATAGATAACTGATACACTGTCTATGCCCCATTTTTTCTCATATGAAAAATGGCACCTACTCTACAAGATTGCTGTTAGAGTTAAATGAGATAGTATGTGCACAGTACCTAGAAGAGGCCTGACACATGGTGCATAAAATATTCTACCATGGCATGAAGCACGTAGTGTTTGGGGTGTTTAGTAGGCACTCAATGAGTATTAATTAGTTCCGTCTTCTCTAGAATGTGCTCATTGATGAATTGAACAGAAGTTCCAGTTAACGAGGAGGTGGAGGTTGCAGTGATCCAAGATCACTCCATTGTACTCACGTCTAAGCAACAAGAGTGAAACTCCGTCTCAAAAAAAAAAAAAAGTTCAAATTAAATCACAGACTGATTTTCTACTAAGAGAAATCCATGGGATTTCCACCAACTATGTTTAACTCAATCTGAAAGTGTCCCTCGTCTTCTGGCAAGACCCTTGAAACAAGCTGTTGAAGAGACTCTGGCGTGATCAATGCCCACCCAGCTCTTTCTGATCCCACCCTCAGAGACAGCTGAATGATTTGTGTACAATCACTTTGAACATCTGGGCAGGAGGACTCTGAGATGCACAAGGGGACATGTTTGTCTTTTTCTAAAGCTAAGTTGTTCTGGGAGGGCATTGACAATGAGCAAGAAAGATATTTTTCAACAACAGAAGATAAGGCAAGATACCTATCTCAAGTTTAGGGGTAGTTGATAGGCAAGATGCACAGTTCTCTTTGTCTGAGCATGTCTTGGTGTAGGCAGAGGGAAAGAATGACCACTGGGAAGTCCTGACAGATGCGTAACTACTTGGCTAGCACACAAGGGAAAATTTACAACATCTTCTGTTTATTTGGTGGTGTTTCAGTGATTTAGAGTCATTGTTTTGCCGAGAGGTTCTTTTTTCCAGTCAGGTATGATGAAGTCTCCCAAGGAAAAAAAGATTGTTCATAAACCTGGCCTACAAAGGGTGGTGTGAGGAAGAGGACAAAAGCCACCGTCCTCCCTCATGAAAGATGGTCTCTGATCAAATTCAGCTGGACAGCTGGGAGGGCAAAGAGCCTGGAGGTTAAGAGCATTTTCTTCGAAGTCTGCCAAATCTGCATTGGAGGGCTGGCTCTGCCCTTCACTGGCTTTATGACCTTGGGCGAATTATTTAACAATTCTAAGCCTTAGTCTCCACCTTTGTAGAGTGGGGAAAGCAGTCATTTCAATCAACCTGGATGTTGTGAAGATGAAATAAGATAAAAAATGAAAAGTGTTTAGCATGGCTCCTAACAAAGAGTTAGTGCTCAATAAATGACATCTAATGCTATTGCTATTATATCAAACAACTATTGCTTGTCTATGGTATACCAGCCCTGTGCTAGACATTGAGGGATGAAAAACAGAAATAAGGTGCAACATTTGTCTTAGGAGGTTGGCAAACTTTCTATAAAGGGTCAGAGAGCAAATATTGTAGGCTTTGTGTACCCAAAGTTTTCTGTTACAACTACTTCACTCTGCCGTTGCAGGAGAAAAGCAGCCTTAAACAATAAAGAAATGAGCATGGCTGTATTTCAGTAAAACTTGATTTATAAAAGCAGGTGGTAGGCTAGATTTGTCCTGTTCGCTGTAGTTTGTGTCAACCCCTGTCCTAGCGAATTGCACAGTTGGGAGTGTCTCTGGCTATACCTCATGGAAAATCTTACTACATGAAGTCTTGATAGGCAGATACTGGTGTTGGTTCGGTGGACCAAAGATGTCAGCCAGCATTTTCATGGTTCTCTGTGTATTTCTTTCATGCTTGTCATCCTAATCACATCCATGTTAAAGGTAAGAAGAAGGAGAGAAGGGGTAGGGCCAATGGAGGAATACTGTTTTGTTAAGAGAGAAAAGACTTTCTTGAGACCTCTTTGTAGATTTCTGCTTGTGCCTCAGTAGCTGAGCTGTGTTATATGGTCACTCCTAGCTGCAATGGAAGCTGCGGGGGAGAACATTTGTCATCTGTGTCGTTTATAGTGTAAGTGAGCAGAAAAGAAGGGGATGAGAATGAGTGCTAGGTCAGATAACCATAGTATCTGTCACACCATTAAGTAATGTTACACTATTGAAAGAGACACACATGGAGAATTACAATACAGAGTGCTAAATAATTTCATATACACCCACAAATGTAATAGGGACTGAAAAGGGAAAATTTAATTCCCTGTTAGAGTTCAGAATATCATTACAATGCATTCATTATTAAGGCTATTTGAGCATGGAAATGCAGGTGTCTAAATACAGACTAACACACTTGACAAGCAAAATGAATCATAGAAAGATTTGAGAATTATCATGGTGGATCAATTCCTGCTTAAAAATATCCACTCTCTCCCTCCCACCTTCATGCTCACTGCTCACTAGACCGATGGGACCAATGTTGAGTTTGACCATGTGGCTTGCTGACATCATGATAGGCTATGTGCACTTTTCTGCTTCTTGACTTTGGACTCAGCATGTGACTTGGCCAATGAGATCGTAGCCATAATGATGTAAGCAGAGAAGCTTGAAATGCATTTGGAAGAGGAGCTTCCTTTCAGTCACTGCTGGACCTTCCACTTGGGCTCCAGAATGGACACACCTGGAGTAGATTTGCACCAAACCTACAGTGAGCAGCCATGCCCAGCTGGTCCCAGGCTGGAATACAAGCTGCTCAGCTGAGCTTAGCTAACTCCCATCCAACCTAACAGAAACATGAGTGAGAATAAATGATTGTTATTTTAAATTACTGAGTTCAGGATGGCTTCTTACACAGCAATAGCTAACTGATACAAACACATACTGTAAAAGTGCATGTGTTCAAAACCCACAAATTCAGAACCTATGTTGACAGGATGGGTTATTCATTTTTAAATAAAATATGATAAATTTCAACACAATGTAGTATGTTTAAAAATACAAGTGAAGACAAAATATGGAGCTATAATAAGGGAGAGGACTATTGATTCTATGGAGGAAGGGAGGAAGAACTAGCAGGGACATAAGGCTTCTTGGAGGAGAGGAGCATCTGAATTGCCATTTTAAAGTTCAGTAGAAGATCACCGACAGAGAGAAATAGGGAGAGAGTGGGAACAGAAGGATTAATATTATGTACAGTTTCAAGGCAAAAAGGGGCACACTAAATGTGGGGAACCATTAGCAATTCAGTATTACCAGAAGGTTAGTGGTGAGGGACAATGTGTCTAAAATCTCTTGAGAGGGTCTGCTATGCAAGGCCAAGGCACTTTTCTTTTGCCTAACCATAAGGACAATGGAGAGCAATGTAGATCACTGGCATGTTTTAATGTATTCAAATTAGTAATAATTCTATTGGTAACAGCTAGCATTTATTGAGTGCTTACTAGGTGCAAAACACTGGGTCACGTATATGTATTCTTCACAACACTAAAAGACAGGTATTATTATTATTCCCATTTAACAGATGAGGAAACTGAGGCCTAGAGAGGTAAAACAACTTGTCCAAAGTCACAGAGTAACTGCCAGAGTGAGAATTTGACCAAAACTGCTCAACTCCGGATTCTTCCTCCCCAACCACTGCTGTTCCTGATTCTCTATATAGCAGATTGAGGAGTTGGCCAAGTCACTCAGGAAATTATTCAAGAAACATATTGGAACATATTCCTAATGTTACAATTTCAACATACTTTATAGACTCTTGTTACATGGAAGTCACTGCGCTAGTCAATGAAGACTTCAAGTATGAAAAGGACTTGATATTTGCCGTTAAGAAATTTGAGTGACAGAAAATCAGTGCTTAGTGCCAACAACTTTTGTCTGTTCATTAAAGTAGGTTCTATGAGGCAGTGGCTCCTGAGCTTGGCTCTGGGTCAAAGTACCTGAGTAACGGAGTTAAAAAAATTTTTTTTAATACAAAGCTTCCAGGTACCATCCCAGATCAACTGGAAAAAGATCTCTAGGGTGGGGATCTTGGAAACCCCTCTCCCTTCCTCTCTCCTGTTCTTTCTCTCTCTTTCTTTGCAGTTCCTAGGTCATTCCATAGTCTCTGTGAAAGTGATATTATCCCTGTTGGTCCTCCTCAGACTCTCCAAGATATGCAGAGCTTTGGGCCAGGATCCTACAGCCACGGGTCATGCAGAGCCAGTTGGCCACATCCTTTGGGGTGAGTGATGCCTAGAAGCTAATTATAATTCCGAAAGGTCTCCACTGAATTCTAAGAACTGCCCATCTGTACCCTCTTTCCTGGACTTTATTTCTTTGAAGACATCCACTTGCCTTAAGCCACTGTAAAATTTACATTGTAACCTTCAGTGTAATACTCTTCCCAGACTCATTTGTGGCTTCTTCAGCCATTTCGAGTCAAAAGTGTTCACCAGAGGAGCGATAGTGGCAGAAGTTACATCTATAGTGAAATGAACAAATAGACTGAGCTGTACTTAAATTGAGGTTTACCAATGCTTGTTGGCCAATGGAGAACCAGCTCTCTCTGGAAGGGAGTGAGAGATAGTCACTCTGCCATTCTCTGGTTGAACACAGAGAGGGGAAAAAAATCACTTGTGCACACTTTCTGTTCAGGACTGTAGTGGGCATGAAAATATATATATATTTTTAATACTGAAACATTTCTGGTGTAAGAAGCTTTGTAATCAATCAGTATTGTCTAAGATAGTTCTAAATGAGGCAAGTCAGTCCATAAAAATAAATTGCATTTTCTTAAGAACGGTCTTAACTCACCTGTCAGTTTAGATAAACCTCTGCTCAAAAAGTTGAAGTTGAGAAAATTTTCCTATTATTTTACCAGCTTTGTGATTGTAGATACTGTAGTGGGCTGACTGGGGTTCCCCTGCTCCCCTTCCAAATATGTCCATGACCTAATTCCTTGAATCTGGAACCCCTGAATAGGACTTTATTTGAAAAAAAGTGTCTTTGCAGATGTCGTGCAATTCAGGATTGTGAGAGGGAGTTTATTCTGCATCCTAGACCATTTTGTGATGATATAACAGAATACTTGAGACTGGGTAATTTATAAGGAATAGAGATTTATTTCTTACAGTTCTCAGACTTCTCAAAGTCCAAAGTTGAGAGGCCCACATCTGCTGAGGTTATTTTTGCTGTGTTATCCCATGGCAAAAAGAAGAAGAGCAAGAGAGTATGAGAGACAGACAGAGAGAGAGAGAGAGGAAAGAGAACTGAACTCATCCTTTTTATTAGGAACCCACTTTCTTGATAATAACTAACTCACTCTTGTGATAATTGCATTAATTCATCCATGAGGACAGAGCCCTCATAAACTAATCATCTCTTAAACGTCCTCTTTCTCAACACTGCTGCATTGGGGATTGAGTTTCCAACACATGAACTTTGGGGGACATGTTCAAACCATAGTATCCTGAATTTTCTGGGTGGTACCTAAATCTAATAATCGGTGTCCTTGTAAGAGTGAGGCAGAGGGAGATTAGACACACAGAAAGAGATCATGTGACCACGGAGGCAGAGATTGGAGTAATGTAGCCACAAGCCAAGGAACTCTGACGGCTTCCAGAAGCCAGAAAAGGTAAAGAATGGATTATTCCCTAGAGCCCCTGGAGGAAGTGTGGCCTTGCCAACACCTCAATTCTGGCTTCCAGGACTATGAGGAGACAAATTTCCTGTTGTTTTAAGCCACCCAGGCTGTGGTAATGTGTTATAGTCGTCGCAAAAGACAAATAGAAGAACTAAAGTTTTTCTCTCATGTACAGACCAGAAAGGGCTGATTTTAGACAAATAAAGCATGTTTGGGAAATCTTGGTGGGGAGTGGGGACCCACCTGTGGGGGTGATCAGTGCTTGTTGGCTAGGGTTCTGAGCCTCAATGGGTGGAGTGGGCCCCCACGTGGGGTGCAGGCTCAGTAGCTCTTCTGGGCTCCCCCTTTTTTATAGCCATCAATTTTGGAGCCCTGGGAGCATTTTTGCTGCTTTCTCAAATAGGAATGCAAGTAAGGCAATTTGATTTTGCCTTGATATTTACATCCACAGTTAGGCCTGATTTCTGCTGATGCAATGAAAAAACCTCTGAACTCACATCTGTATCCATGGGAGGACGGTTTTAGCTCAGGTCCAACTGTGTGAGCCTGTACTCAGTAAAGTTTAACACAACTTTGCTGAATGTCTATTCTATTCCAGTCCCCGTACTGAGCCCTGGGGCTACCAAGGTGAGTAAGTCACTGTTTCCCAACCTCAAGAACTCACAATCCAGTGACTGGAATAATAATTCAGTGTAATACGGTACATTTTAAGCACTTTTGTGGATATATGGTATGTAGGTAATTGCACTTGTGGTTGTGTATGTGTGTCTGTGTGCCCATGTGCGTGTGTACTTGTTAATGTGGTAGTGCATATCTGCTTGTTTGTGTATGAATGTGTGCCCACTTGGTGTGCAGATGTATGTGTGGTTTTGTCCACACAAGTGTGTCTATATCTATGTACAATTTGCATGTGCATTTTCAAGGATGAATGTTTTATTTATCTTTAAGAAAGATTTTGCAGTCTGCACAAAAGTGATTGCATTTCTTTTTTTTTTTTCCTTTAGCCAAATTTGGTCCTAACCAGGTCTTACCACGGTAACTGCTAACCAGTCCATCTTCAGTTATTATTTCATGCATAAGATGTTTCATGAAGTAACTGAATGGGCTAATGGGTTGTTCACTGGATAAGACTCCCAGATACTCCCTTTCATGCCATTCCCCAGAATTCCTTCACCTCCCAGTGCTGTCTGTAAGGGTGAAGATACTCCATTTTGCCCCATGCTCTTTGCTGTGCCCCAGATAGGCTCAAACATTTTTCCCTTTTGGGGATTTTGCAGGTAGGAATTGTTGAACATCTTACCATTTAATCCAGAAGTTATGTCCTTTAACGAATCGACCCTGAGCCTGTGAGTTTTATTTTGGGTTGGGGGTGAAGGAGTGGACCTTGCAGCATTCAAGGTCATCCAAGATCATCCAATTAAGGCCCCTAAGGTCACTACGGGGGGAAAAGCCTGGTGAGGGAAGAGAAAGCATTAGGGGGAGCTGCACCGTGCTGAGAAATAACACCACACAGAAGTCTGTGTTCTAATCTCAGCTCTGCTTTGCATTACTGTGTGACCTGGAGCTGATCACAGCCCTGTGAGTCTTAAAGGGGTTGGACAAGGCCAACTAAACATTAGAAACACCTGAAAGTGCTGGTTAAAAGGAAGAATGCATGAGCTTCACTCCAGATTTACTATATCAGAATTTCCAGGGTCAGGGTCCAAGAATCTGCATGTTTAATATGCTTTCCACATGATTTTTCCCCCTTCTGGACTTAAGAAAACAATGGGCAAGTCAGCTCATGAAGAACTTTTCAGATATTCAGACTATTATTCTGAGAGAGAAAATATTGGCAGAGAACAGATGGGATTTTTCTCAAGGAAAAGAAATAGAAATCCTACATCTTGCAAGAAATAGAAAAAAATAAATAAACTGTTTGAAGAAGAATCACATCAGGCTGGCAGGAGAGAGCCTGCGGCTTGGTGTCTGACCCAGAATGTTAAAGCCAGCCTGGCTTGGCTCCAGGATAAAGGACACTCTGTCAGCCTCTCCACATTGATTCATCTCCCCAGCCCCAAGATCAGGAGAGCATTCTGTTCCTTGAAGCATTTTATGACTGTAAGTCAGAAGTGCTGCAGTTTTAATAAAAAGCTGTATTGTCCTGATCTTGTGCAATATACTGAACTATCATTTTCCAACTGTTGGCTTGCATACTGGTTTGTGTGAGTAAGCCAGTCCATCCACATCACTAAAAGATAGTAGTAGTAACAACAATGACATTTATTGAGCATTTATCATGTGCCAGATGCTAGGTCTAGCCTTTTATAGGAATTAACCCTATTAATCCTTGCAGCAATTCTTTGAGATAGATGCGATTGTTTTCCCCATTTCAAGGATAAGAAAGCTGAGGCCCAGAGAGGTTGAGCAACTTGACCAAGGTGACACAGCATAGGGCCTCTGCTAGCCTGTAAGAGCCTGTGTGCAAATTGAAACTGGTGTCCCCTTTTGAATTAGAACAAGATGCCCTTTCTGGCAGATACAGCTATACCAGCATACAACTTGGCAAGTGGTTTTCATAGTTATACAAGGAAGAAGCAGCCCCTTCCTCCAGATTGGCTTGCATAGCTTAGCAAATACAAGGCAATCTGTATTTCAGCTCCAACTCATCTCCTTAAATGGTGGGAGGGAAATGTATGCAGTGCAAAACCTGCAAAACCATACCAAGTAGCTCTACTACCACTACTAGGTGATGCGGCTGGGATTTTATCCTAAGCGGTCTGACTCCAGAACCTACATTCTGCCCATAACTAATTTCATTCCTTGGCAGTATGTAAAAATAATATATACTTTTCTTTCTTTTTATAAAAAGAAAGATGTATGAGAGCCCACTGAGTGATCAGATGGGAGTACTCATAGCTCAGTCCCGGGTGATGGATCACTCAGCAGCACACTGCTGGCTGCTAGAGAGTTTTTGATTATTGTCATTTAAAATTATTTTTTTCTCAATCACATATTTTCAAAGGCATACCCACAATGGACTGTTGGTTTAAAATTGGATAGAAAAGGAATCCTGAAGTTGAACTACACATCACAGAGAAGCATGATAATTGTTCAAAAGAGGCTCAAGATAGTCCTTCCCCATTTCCATAGACAGTGTCCTTCTGATCAGAATTCTTATTTGGTGCATCTGGCATTCCAAAATGAAAGTTAAAAAGAGAAACTTGTTAAGACCTCTTGAAACTCAACAGTAAAGAAACAAAAACTCCAATTAAAAAATAGGCAAAAGACATGCAGAGATATTTCACCTAAGAGGATGTACAGATGGCATATAAGCACATGACAAAATGCTAACATCATAAGACAGTAGGAAAATGCAAATTAAAACCATAATGATATTTCACTACACACTTGTCAGAATGGCTAAAATAAAAAATAGTGATAACATCAAATGCTGGTAAGGATGCAGAGAAACTGGATGGCTCATATGTTGCCAATGGGAATGCAAAATGGATTGGAAAATAGCTTGGCACTTTCTTATAAATGAAACATATGCTCACCATAGAACCCCGCCAGTGTAACATAAGCAATTGTTTCATAGAAATAAGAACTTAGGTGTATAGAAAAGCCTGTCCACCAGTGTTCCTAGAAGCTTTATTTATGATATTCCCAAACCGGAAACAACTCAAGTGTTCGTCAATGAATGAATGACTGGGTGACTAACGGACTGTGGTACATCCATAGCATGGAATATTACCCCACAATAAAAACGAAGGAACTATGGAAATACTCAGCAAATTAAATGGATCACTAGAGGATAAAGTTGAGTGAAAAAAAGCCAGTCTCAAAAGGTTCCATATTGTATGGCTCCATTTATATAATATTCTTGAAATAAAATTATAGAGGTGGAAAACAGATTGGGGATTGGCAGGGGGCGGGGATCACAGGCAGCTATAGAGGGAGAACACTAGGGAGACTTGTGGTGAAGAAGCAATGCTGGGTTTCGATTGCAGTCGTCATTAAGCAAATCTACACACGTGATGAAATTACACAGAAACACAGGAACACATGCAAATGAGTGCATATAAAATAGGCGAAACCTGTATAGGCTCTGTGGATTGCATCAATGTCAGTTTCTTGGCTAAGAATTGTGCTGTTTATGCAAGATGCTTGTGGGAGAAACTAGGTGAAGGATGCCTGGATATCTATCTGTCTGTCTATCTATCTATCTATCTATCTATCTATCTATCTATCTATCTATCTATGTATCAATCTATCTGTCATCTATCTGTCTGACTGTTTTTCTTTTCCTTTTTCTCTTTTTTTGAGACGGAGTTTTGCTCTATCGCCTAGGCTGGAGTGTAGTGGTGCAATCTTGGCTCGCTGCAACCTCTGCCTCCTGGGTTCAAGCAATTCTTTTGCCTCAGCCTCCTGAGTAGCTGGGATTACAGGTGCCCACCACCACACCTGGCTAATTTTTGTATTTTTAGTAGAGACGGGGTTTCAGCATCTTGGCCAGGCTGGTCTTGAACTCCTGACCTTGTGATCCATTGGCCTAAGCCTCCCAAAGTGCTGGGATTACAGGCGTGAGCCACTGTGCCCAGCTATCTATCTGTCTGTCTATCTATCTATCTATCTATCTATCTATCTATCTATCATCTGACTATCATCTGTCTATCTATCTATCTATCTATCTATCTGTCTATATCATCTATCTGTCTAACTGTTATCTATCTGTTAACATCTATCTATATTTGGTTATTTCCCATTAACCTATAACTATGTCAGAATACAAAAATTTAAAAATACAATTATTTTAAAATAAATGTTTATGTATTATTAGGCTACAAGGAATTTGTAATGCAATATACAAATTGTGCAAATACTGTAATAATAATAACAAATAATGTTGGGAAGTGAGAAAAAGGGAAATTGTAATCACAATTTTATCTGATTCAGTTTTCCATATGCTAAGAACAAATATGGTCCACACCCAAATGTGGGAAGAGGGGTCCAAGTCCTTGTCTCATGTCTCTTTGTTTAGAAATGACACCTGTGCTGGAGAAATCCTCACACATATGCATAAGAAAACATGTATGAAGATGCTAGTAGCTACACAGTTTACAGGAGTGAAAAATCGGGAGCAAACTAAATGTCCATCAACCTTTTATGGGGTTCCAATTTGTGGACTACTAGGTAGCAGTTAGAAAGGATAAAGAAGATATTCATATATGTGCATAAGCTTATATATGAGCTTGTGTGTAAGCATGTGGAAGGCCTCTTTGAGTGAAATAGAAGCATTATATTTTTGAGTAAACAAAAGTAATTTACAAAATAATACGTTCTTCTTTGCCACTGTATGATGAAAGAAAAAAAACCCGAAATAATACATTCTACATGTAAAGATATGCATATATAATTGTATATTTTTAATATAATATGGCATTATATATGCATAGTTTTTATATAAGAAAAAGAGGAAAGACACACAAATATGTATATGTTTTTGTAAATGAAGAGGAAAATGATGTAGAAGGATGTACTCCAAACTGACAGTAGATGTGCAATGATTTGGTTAACTGTTTGCCAAGTACTGAGCTACCCGCCTTACCAACTATGTTATTCAGTCCTTAGAACAACCCAGGAAGTAAGCACTGCTACTGTAAAATTCCATTTTCCAATATGGCATCATAAGTTGGGAAGTAGCTTCTGTAAAATTCCATTTTCCAATATGGCATCATAAGTTGGGAAGTAGCTTCTGTAAAATTCCATTTTCCAATATGGCGTCATAAGCTGGGAAGTAGCTTGCCCAAGGCCACAGGTCTGAGCTGGGAGTTTACTCCATCTGTCTGATTTCCAAGCCAGTGCAAAGATCTCTCCATGCTGACCTTGGATTCTTCCACTGAATCCACCAGGAATGATCAGTCCAGGCATCTGAGAGAAAATGACTCATTGCTGGAGAATGTGGCTAACAGTAAAGCAGAGCTGAAAGAATGGCCCCAGTGGAGGAGCTAAGTGGGAGTCAGGCCTGCGAGCCTCCAAGGCCTTCCTTTCACTATGAACTTAGCTCAAGGCTATTATACATCAGGCCACTGTCTGCTCAGTGAAAGCAAATGACATTGATGATAATCCCTTAGCGGGGAGACGGAACCCCATTCATCTCCTCTCTGAAGCATGGCTCTCTCGATGAAAGGGAAGTGCCTGGTGATGGGAAGAAGACAGTTTGGAGGGAGGCAAAAAAGGAGAGGTCTCTGCTGAATGCTGCAGTGGAAGTGGCACCCACTCCTAACCTGGGAATTAGGTGGGAACATGTGTGTGGGAGAGGAAAGGAAACTAACACTGGCTGGGTGCCCCTCCCACATTGTGAGCACAAACTCAGCCATTATTTTTCTCTACAGTTGAGGAGCCAGAACATCAAAGAGCTTAGGTGATTTTGATTTTTAAATTAAAAAAACAAAACCTTGCACTTTTCTTTTTTATCTCAGCGTCACTATCTCCTCACATGGAAGCCTTCCCAGATCTCTCTGCCCCAGGACATGTTTCTCTGTGATAGGCTTTCTCGGCATTGTGGACTTTCTTTGTTGCACTTTCCCCACCTGGAATGATAATTGAATAATTAGCAATGCAGTTTGTGATTTGATCTCTTTTTCCCTCTCTGGAATGTGAGCTTCACGAAGGCAGAGGCCAAGTTTGTGCCAATTAGCAAGTCTGTGTTATCCAACACACTGCATGTAGCAGGTGCCCAAAAAACATGGATACATGCATTGCATATTAAAAATAAAACAAAGTTTTCATGGTATTATAGCTATAATGAATATAATAGAATATTTAGTGATTCAGGATCTTGCTGCATTTATTCACTTAACTCCTTTTTATCTTATTTATCTCGTAAGATATACATGGTTCTTGGGAATACGGCATGACAAAGCAGACATCATTCTTCAAAGATAAAGTCTTCAAAGATAAAGCTCTCTGTCCAGGGTGGAAAGGCCTCACAATGGAGCTTTGTGAGCCAAAACCTGATACAAATGTTGTACAAGGGGCTGGGCACAGTAACTCGTGCCTGTAATCCCAGCACTTTGGGAGGCTGAGGCGGGCAGATTACCTGAGCTCAGGAGTTCGGACCAGCCTGGCCAACAGGGCGAAACCCCATCTCTACTAAAAATACAAAAGATTAGCTGGGCATGGTGGTGCATGCCTGTAGTCCCAGCTACTGAGGCAGGAGAATTGCTTGAACCCGGGAGGCGGAGGTTGCAGTGAGCTGAGAGATTGCACCATCGCACTCCAGCCTTGGGCAACAGAGCGAGACTCCATCTCAAAAAAAAAAAAAAAAAAAAAGTTGTACAAGGTAGGTCTATTGGTCCCTGAGGCTGGCGCCGGGATCAGCATCCATTTGTAGCCATTCTAAACGCTTCCAGGGAAGCCAGGTGTATATTCTACTACTCTCTTGACACCTAATTATCAGGATATTTCACTAGCACCTCAAAGTCCCCTTCAAGGGATCCTGTCTGGCACCATGAAAAAATCCTCAAGTTGAACTCAGAAAAGAATTGGGTTTCTGTCCAGCCTCCCCATCTTAGTGCTACGTGACCTTGGGGAAGTCACTCAGAACCTCTAAGCCTTACTTTTTTCATTAGGAAGGAGTTGATTCCCACTTCACAGAGTTTTTGTGATGATTGGCTAAGATAATACCCATTATGCACTGCGTGGTGAGCCCATGAGACCTGCTCTGTAGAACTGGGGTTGCCTTCTCCTCTCTTTTCTCATTGTGTTCTCCCATTAAGGGCCCTTGTGCATTTTTGGGCCTCAGGGAAAACCTTGGGCATTCTGTTGCCTCCAAGGCAGATAAGTAAACTCAACTCTAACGAAACTTCTGGGATTTCTAATAGAGTTCATTCCTTGATCAACACTCACTTCGGCTTGGAGAAACCGACAAACCCAATACATTAATCTGGCTGTTATTCTACTTTCTCCACCCCAAGGAGGCCACTTTTTCCTTAAAGATAAAGAATCGCTTTGCAACTTGAATACTTGAATGCCTACAAACGGTGTTTGCCTCCCTCCCTCCCTCTCTCCGTTCCTCCCCACCTTCCTTCATTCCTCCCTCCCTCCCTCCCCTCCCTCCCTTCCTCCCCACCTTCCTTCATTCCTCCCTCCCTTCCTCCCTTCCTTCCTTCCTTTTCCTTCCTTCCTTCCATTCCTTCCTCTCCTCCTTTTCATTGTCTCTCTCTGAGCTTGTTCCTTATATTCTGTCTTTCCATTATCTTCATAATCATCATCATTACCATTGTCATCATCATCATTTGCCTTTCCATTAGATACATTTTTCAGGGAGTTGCATGACCTGACTTAATACTCTTTTCAAAAGGCTCATCCAGATGAACCTGCTGGTGCATTTTAAATTTCCTCCCTTTGTATTCCTAAGTGTTTATAAGAAGAAAACAAATTACCGCTAAGAAGAAAAAGAAAAGAAGAATATGCCTTTTACAGACTCATGGACAGAAAAGCCTACTTGGCCTCTCCCCTGGGATGTCTGACAGGCATCTCAAGACCAGAGGGCCCCAAACTATACCACTGTATACCTGCTTTCCTGTATCCTTTCCATCTTGGATGGTAAGCTGTCATTCCAGTTGCTTGGACTCATTCTCGATTTCACTGTTTCTTTCTACCCATACCCAGTCTATCAGCTGTTGGCTCTACTTTGAAACATACCCAGAATCCAACCAGTTTTCACTATTTCCACCACTCCCACTGTGTTTTCATCCACCATTATCTGCCATCCATTCCTACAAATTCTCCCAAATGGTTTCCCTCCTTCTTTCTCAGCCTTCCCCTTTGTGGTCTGTTTTCAACACAGCAACCTGAGCATAAGTCAAATCACATCTTCCTTAATATCTTTCCTTTGCATAAAACCTTTTAATGGTGCCCCGATTCACTCAGTGTAAAAATCTAGTTTCTTACAACATCTGGCGCCTAATTCTCACCTTGACCCCATTTCCCAGTCTCTCCCACTCATTTTCTCTGCTCCAACCGCACTGGCTTCCTTGTTATTCCTCGAACGTACCAGATATGCTTTCACTGTAAGACCTTGGCCAGACTGTCTGGAATGCTCTTCCTCCAAGTACCACTTGGCTCACTCCTTCCTCCCTCAGGTTGTTGTGCAAATGTCATCTTCTCAATGAAGTCCACCTCACTACCCTGTTTCATATTGCAAACTGCCTCTGTGGCTGGCACTGCTTATCACCCACATCCTGCTGCACCTCTTCTTGCTTCTACAGCACTTATCCCACTACTAAGTGATTGATTTGTTTACCTATGATGTGACTGTCAACTGTCTATCTCCCCCTGCTAGAATGTAAGCTTTCCAAGGGCAGGGATCTTTGTTTTGCTTTCCATGTACACAAAGCACTTTAGGACAATGTCTGGCACATAGTAGGCACTCAACACACATTTTTTTAAATGAACAAATGAAAAAATCATGTCTCATCAGATGCAGGAGTTGGGAGACTAGAAATGCATCATTCATTCATTCATTTATTCAACACATATCTATGAATCTCTACTGTGTGTTAGGCACTATGACGGTTGCTGGGATTTTAATGGTTGACAACACCAGATGTGTTTCATGTTCTCGTGGAAACAGAAGTAACAAAATACTCCCTGGGGAATTTTAATTGTGATCAGTGCTATTAAGGAGAGGCCCATGTGTTGGAGGCCATCCTAGGGGATTTGGGCTTGTTATAAAGAGTCAGAAGTTTTCACTACGGAAAGGATACTTGAGCTGAATTATGAAGGGTGAGGAGAGCTTAACTAGAGGATGGGTGGGGGTTGGGGGCAAGGAGACATTCCATGCAGAGGGAATGGCAATGACCGTGTAGTGCAAAGGAACATGCAGGTTGGAAGAAGTAAGAGAAGATCACAATGGCTGGAGTGGGATGAGGTGTCTAAAGTGAGACTGGACATGTGGGTAGGGTCCAAACTGTGCACAGTCTTCCAAGCCATCATCACAAATATGTCCTTTATTATGGAAACAATGGAAGTAATTGAAGGGTTTTAAGAAAGTTGGATGGAATGATGAAAATTGTGTGTTGCCAAGACCCCTGTGATTGCGGAAGAGAAGGAATTGGGCATGGATACAAGTGGGTGCGGAGTCCAGTCGGGAGACTTTTGGAACCACCTAAACGAGATGTTGGAGGCCTGGGCTGTTTGTGACGGTGATGTGGTGATGGTGATGAAGAGATGTAGATGATTTTTTTTTTTTTTTTTTTTTGAGACAGAGTCTCGCTCTGTTGCCCAGGCTGGAGTGCAGTGGCACGATCTCGGCTCCCTGCAAGCTCCACCTCCCGGGTTCACGCCATTCTCCTGCCTCAGCTTCCCGAGTAGCTGAGACTACAGGCGCCCGCCACCACGCCCGGCTAATTTTTGTATTTTTAGTAGAAACGGGGTTTCACCATGTTAGCCAGGATGGTCTCCATCTCCTGACCTTGTGATCTGCCTGCCTTGGCCTCCCAAAGTGCCGGGATTACAGTCACGAGCCACCACGCCCGGCTGAGATGTAGATGGTTTTACTTGAAAAATGGCTTAGAGAAGTCAGATAGCTCATTCTGTGCCACGCAGCTAAGCCTTCTTCAAAAAACAGGCAAAAGCCAAAAGGTAACCTCAGGACTCTTGGGGAGACTCTGATGTTGCTGCATCGGGAGGGTGCAGAGAGGTATTGGCAGAGAGCAGGGGAGGTGTGTTGCATCTGCGTTGGCTACAGAGTCCTTCATCTTTACTACCTCCCTGCTCCCTGACCAGCAGTGTAATCTCTGCTGCCACTATGCTAAAATTCCTGCTCTCCCCAGGGCACATCCTCAGGCTTTTGTGTAGGCTGTAACCCCCACCTGGCATGCCTTTCCCCTTTTCTCCACTTGACAAACAAACTCTTACTTATCAAAACCCTTTAAAATCAACACTGTTATCAAGCATCTCTAATATCCCTGGGAAGAATTTCTCTTTGTTCTTTGTGTTCCTGTAAGTTTTGATAAATTTAAAATTATTATTACCCTGTAGTACAACAATTCATTTATATGTTTGTCTGTCAGACTGTTTGATGTCTAACTCAATCTCTTGCACAAAGTAGTCATAATAACAATATCTAAAGTTTATCATATGCTCATATGCTGATAAGATATCATATCGTATCAGGTGCTAAGGTGTTTTGTTTGTTTTTGTTTTTTGATAGAGTCTCACTCTGCCACCCAGACTGGAGTGCAATGGCACAATCATAGCTCACTGCAGCCTCAACCTCCCAGGCTCAGGTGATCCTCCCACCTCAGCCTCCCAAGTAGCTGGGAGTACAGATGCATCACCACCATGCCCAGGTAGTTTTATGTATCTTTTTGTAGAGACAGGGTTTCACCATGTTACCTAGGCTGGTCTCAAACTCCTTGGCTCAAATGATCCACCTGCGTTGGCCTCCCAAAGTGCTGGGATTCCAGGTGTGAGCCACCATGCCCAGCCTAAGGTTTTATATGTTATCACTCATGAGGTAGGTACCATCATCATCCCAATTTTACAGATGGGGAAACTGAGTCACAGAGTGATTAAGTGGCTTGCTTACAATCTCCTTCTCTGAATGATGGGCCAGGATTCACATCCACGCATTCTTTTGTCACCCACTACTTGTAGCATTCATTAATGAACCTTGCCCACAACAATTATTGCTGTGGTATAGAAAGAATAGGTTTTGAACTTCAGCTTTTTTATTCACTCATCGTATGACCTTGGAAATGTCACTTTACCTTTCTGCATCCTAGTTCTTCATGCCTAATAAAATAGGATTCATTATAGGACTGATATTGTCATGAGGGTTAAATGAAATTAGCATGGAAAAATACTTGCCTAATCACATATTAGGTACTCCACTAATATTAGATCTCTCTTAACCTCATCTTCTCCTCCAAAGAAGGGTATGTTCATCCAAAAGACAAAATACTGAAAACAACGTTCTTTGGATACCAGCTGCCAGAATGCAGAGATTTCAAGAATTTCAGCAATGCTGAGCACTCCAAAGTTGCCAATAGCTGCAGGATTCTTCTTACGTCTTCGACAGAAGGACATTTGGAGCTTTCTGTACATGCACTGTAATACACATTTTCTATGGGGCATATCAGTTATGCATTCACTTGCCTCCGTTAATATTTTAGGCTTCATAAGCATAAATAAAACATACCTTAATTAGAAGTTTACAATCAGATTTCTATCTTGATCTTCTCTCCCCACCAGCCTTGTTTCTAAAGACAAGCGTTAGGGTATATGTCCCACAGTCATAAATCATTCAGGACCATCCTTCTGGGACAGAGGTGTGCTCCCCTGCCAGGTTGGAACGATTGGTTCAAACAGCCTCGGCATGCAGTCACTGATGCAACAAGCGATGAAGTTCTATTGTTTTTTCCTTTTTAGAAGAAATTGAAATTATTCATGAGGTGCCGCTCAGCTGAACACTTGGATCCTTTCCCCTACTTCAGGGACAGATTTCCTGGCCAGAACTTGCTGCCGAAGAATCTAACATTGGTTAAAAATGAACGTGTTCTACAAAGGGGGACATTAATATACTTAATGTTCAAGGAGTCTTGGCATCCCCTGTTGAGAGGCTGCCAAACAAATTGCATTAGGTAGGTACTTTTGCTCCTGATGAGATGAACAGGTGGCCCAAGTACATCATGCATCATTATTTGCTTGGATCAAGTGCAAACAGGTGTGCCCCATTCATATCTCCAAAACATGGATTGACCACCACCTTCAACAGGTCCTTTGACAGTACACTTGCAAGTCACCCAGGTGCAGTAGAACTGGGACATTGTAGGCTGGGTGCCCTTGCTCACACCTGTAATCCTAGCACTTTGGGAGGCTGAGGGAGGCGGATCATCTGAGGTCAGGAATTCGTGACCAGCCTGGCCAATGTGGCGAAACCCCATCTCTACTAAAAATACAAAAATTAGCCAGGCTTGGTGATGAGCGCCTGTAATCCCAGCAACTCAGGAGGCTGAGGCAGGAGAATCGCTTGAACCTGGGAGTTGGAGGCTGCAGTGAGCCTCTGCACTCCAGCCTAGGCAACAGAGTGAGACTTGGTCTCAAAACAAAACAAAACAAAAAACAAAACAAAACAAAAAAGAATTGGGACATTGTTCTTGTTTATACCAGCAAGCTGGGTGCCTGGGGGCCTATAATAGTTGTCTCCCAGTTGGTGGACTTGGCAGAGGACAGACAGGAGCCTGATTCTCACATTGCTCTCAGAGTACCCTGATGGAACAGTCACTAACTCAGTCTTAACAGGCACACAATGTGAACAGGCAAAGCAGGCTGATGGGAAATCTGAGAATGAGAAATCCGACTAAGGCAGAGTGGCCAGGATGCACAGATAGTACATGGTAAAGCTAGAATTTGAACACAGGTCTCTGTGGCTTCAAAGGTTTTAAAAGCCCTTTTGTGAATGACCCAGATCATGAGAAAAAGCCAGAAGAACTTCACAAATCAACACATGGCCGGAGGTTTCTGTTGTGAATGATTTCATGTTTTCAACTTGCAATGGGTAGATGAAGGGTTGTCCTCTCTATTCTAGCAGGAAAAGTCAGGATTTCTGTGACTGCAGTATTCATCCCATGTTCTTTTATTTCTGTTTTTCTTGTTTCTCTAAAGCATTTTGTTCTGGGAATTCACACAAAGGCAACTTCACCACCTGCCATGTACTCTCCCTAAAGGCACTGTCTTTCAAATATTTGGATTCCTTGTCTTCAGTAATCCCTACACTAAGGGGATGTTGGATCAGCCTGCCAGATCCCTTGCAACTTTAAGAGTTATGATCTATTAGTGAGGCATGGTGGTGCATGCCTGTAGTCCCAGCTACTTGGGAGGCTGAGGCTGGAGGATTGCTTGAGCTCAGGAGTTTGAGGATGCAGTGAGGAGTGCACCACTGCACTTCAGCATGGGCAACAGAGTGAGACCCTGTCTCTTTAAAAAAAAAGTTATGATCTAAGTTCAGATGCACAATAATATGCATGCTCCTTTTGCTCCAAATATGCTCCTTTTGCATACCTTTGAAGCAGAGTCTTTTGACAATTGTCCTTTGGTTGGCAGGACAACTCTGGTTGAAGGTGATCTATAGGTGAACTCTTTATCCATCCAGAAACCACTCGAGTTCGTTTGCCATGCCATCCATGTTTCTGGTTCTTGTTGCTTAGCATCGCTCATCAATTGGCAAAGATCTGGTTAAAATCTTTTACAAAATAGGTGCTTTAATAAATTGTCAGTGGCTGTGAAACTTGGTACAACCCTCTAGGAAAAAAAGTGGGAATCTAAATGAAGAACACTGAAGACCGTTTCATGCAGTTTTACTCAGTCGTTTGACTTCTGGGAATCTATCCTAAGGCTGTTCTTCTTATACTACTTACCCAGCAGCTTCTCTGGGCCAGACCATGTGCTAAATAGTTTACATAAGTATTTCATATATCCCCACAACATTGCCATGAAGCAGATACAAATACACCCATTTAAAGACAAGGTAACGGTAGTTCAGAAGGGTTGAGTCACTTGCCCAAGTCCTTCAGCCACTGGGCAAGAAAGGATTCAGGTTTCAGACCAATGTGTTTTTTCTTTAGACATATTACCCATGCAATTGGCCACACTCCATAGCAATGCTATTTTGGAAGCTCCATTTAATAAGTTAAAATGAATTTTATGGGCAGCTGAGTAATTATCTGACTTGAACGCAATTAAAAATTGAGTCAATTCTGCCTGAGTTTGAAGGCTTCTTTTGATTAATGCTGGACAAATGGATTTCTCCTTTTAACCAGAACCCTGAGTTCCAGATGGCCAGGCTGGCCTCTGTACAGAGTGTCCCCAAAAAAGCTTGTGTGATGCACCCATATGTGCCCACTAGTCCAGATCTCTACGTGACATGTATGTGCACCAACCAGGGGAAAGATTGTTGACTACAACCAGACATTCAATTAGCATCTTCTGCAGCCACATGGTTTAATGACAGACTATTTCTTTATAGAAGCTCAGTGAAGATGGGCATGGCCTTTAGAATCTCTAGACCTAGGATTTTTTTTTTTTTTAGAGGAACAAACAGATTTATTTAATTTTAAGTTTTATGTGAGTTGAGAGACTTTATAAAGAAATGACAGCCCAAAGAAGTTGCAAAATCTCAATGCTTTCCTACTATGTTGGACAAAGTGAGGCAATTGTGAAAAAGTAATGAAGATATACAGGAAAGCTACAGAAAGATAAGAGTTGTTTTAACAAAATTCGATTGTTTACAGAGAATTGTCTCTGTCTCTGGTGATAAAGATATTTCTTTTTTTAATTATTATACTTTAAATTTTAAGGGTACATGTGCACAATGGGCAGGTTAGTTACATATGTACACATGTGCCATGCTGGTGTGCTGCACCCACTAACTCGTCATCTAGCATTAGGTATATCTCCCAGTGCTATCCCTCCCCCCCCACCCCACAACAATCCCCAGAGTGTGATGTTCCCCTTCCTGTGTCCATGTGTTCTCACTGTTCAATTCCCAACTATGAGTGAGAATATGTGGTGTTTGGTTTTTTGTCCTTGCGGTAGTTTACTGAGAATGATGATTTCCAATTTCATCCATGTCCCTACAAAGGACATGAACTCATCATTTTTTATGGCTGCATAGTATTCCATGGTGTATATGTGCCACATTTTCTTAATCCAGTCTATCATTGTTGGACATTTGGGTTGGTTCCAAGTCTTTGCTATTGTGAATAGTGCTGCAATAAACATACGTGTGCATGTGTCTTTATAGCAGTGTGATTTATAGTCCTTTGGGTAATGGGCTGGCTGGGTCAAATGGTATTTCTAGTTCTGGATCCCTGAGGAATCGCCACACTGACTTCCACAATGGTTGAACTAGTTTACAGTCCCACCAATAGTGTAAAAGTGTTCCTATTTCTCCACATCCTCTCCAGCACCTGTTGTTTCCTGACTTTTTAATGATTGCCATTCTAACTGGTGTGAGATGGTATCTCACTGTGGTTTTGATTGTTAACTGGCTCTGCCACTTAATAGCTGTGACCTTGGGGAAACGACAGAATGAATGGTTGGGGACATTGGTTGTAGGCAACAAGCTAAGCCTAAGTGTTTGTAAGGAAGCTCTCCATCAGAGGGTCAGAGAGTAGACTCTGAGCTATGCAAGCATGATCAGCTCCCAAAATCTCCCAGCAGAACGGGCTGCCATCTCTCCCAGCTTCAGTCATACTGTTAGCCCAGCAGCCCTTTGTGTCCAGGGAAATCAGAAAAGTTGCCACCACCACCAGCATCTATTTTAAAAATGGATTTCACTTGTCCCTCATTTTTTAGGGCTCATAGCTCCAATTTCACTCTGGAGCAGGCACAGCTGATTGGTAGAGTCTGGTGGCTGCTAAGGCCCAAGAAAGTGGGTATTTGGCATCTTTACCTTCAACAGTGGAAAGTGAGCTCTGCCTGGAATGCCCCAGGCAAAGGAAGGAACATTTTTCAGGTTCTGGGTAGCCAAAAAGAAAAGTGCTGAGATTACAGATGTGAGCCACTGTGCCCAGCTAAAGGCAGTCTTTTGACAGTTACCCTGTGCTTGGTACTCTGGTTGAAAGTGATCTATATGTGAACCCTTTATCCATTCATGAAGCACTCAAGTTCATTTGCAAAACCATCTATGTTTCTGGTTCCTGACATGCTGTGGCAAACACACTACACACTACAAATGACAAATACTGCAAATGGGAATTATAATACTCATCTGCTTGGCTTTATTCATTCATCATTCATTCATTCCATCTATAGGTATTTATTGAACATCTATTATGTACCAGGCGCTGTGCTAAGTCTGGGGATACAGCTGTGAAACAAGGGTTTATTGAAAAGGTTTACATTATTGCTTGTAAAAACAATAACATTGACAGAGTCTCTCATGTTTTGAGTTGAGTTCTGTGCCAGAAACTGTGCTAGGTACTTAATGCCCGTCCTTCTCAACCCGCCCGTGAATGAAACTTTCTTACCAAAAAATCATTGCAGAGTGCTATTGTGCTATAATCCCCAATAGCAGGTGGCCAATAAAACTAAACACTCTCTCTGCTCAACAGGTTCAAACTTTGATCCTGAGAGATTCGATTTTCTTGCTTTTCTTTTAGACATCAATAAACTTAAAAATCAAAACATAGGAACCTGATGATTTTGCGTAAATGCATGATGTCAGCTCATTCAGCTCAATCAAGGGGTTGACGGCTGCCAAGCAGGTGACAAATGGAATTAAGTGCACCCGCGGCATTGATGCACAGCTTGAAAAGGCTTGCTTGTTTGGAGACTCCGATCATCTGTCTCCAGACCCCCTCGCTGTGCTGAGCTAACCGATATAATTAAAGACATGTTTCTGTTTGCGAAGTGATAGACTGAGCTGGCTTTCGGGGCTGCAACATCTGTCATCCCAGCCTGTTGCTGTCTTGTGGCTCCTTCTGAGTTCAGGGTTCCTTGGGGTTGCTGTCACCAGCCTTGAGAGCAGAGTGGGTGCCCATGGTTCACAACTGGATTCCAACTCTCTTATAAGGTGAGACATGGGAAAGGTGTATTTATCAAAGTGGACAGGAAAATAAAAGCCACATGCGTCCCAGTGAAATACCTGGGTAGTAAAGAGACACAAGGCAGGCACATAGGCAGGATGGCCTAGTGACAAAGGATGTGGGTTTGGGACCTGGGTTCTGAGCATGGTCTTCCCTAACTCCTTAATCTTCCAGAGAGCCAACTTGTTTACACAATCATCACAAAAATGATGCCCAATCCTAGGGCCGATGAAAAATTTAAATGAGAGAATGGTAACAAAGAGCCTGGCTGATAATATTGTTGGTAATAAGTAGTATCTGCTCATGATTAGTGTTATTAAGACAATTTCCCCAGCATGGCCAGTTGCTGTAGAATCTTAAGAGAGTTGCTTATACCTTCTGTGCCTCGGTCTCCTCATCATTAAGCATCTCTTCCAGTCCATTTCATGGGAACACGATGAAGAGAAGTAGGGAAGGTAAGTATGTCAACATTTAAATAATGACTTGACACCAGGCGTGGTGGCTCATGCCTGGAATCCCAGCACTTTGAGGGGCCAAGGTGGGTGGATCACTTGAGGTTAGGAGTTTGAGACCAGTCTGGCCAACATGGGAAACCCCATCTCTAGTAAAAACACACAAAATTAGCCAGGTATGGTGGCACGCACCTGTAGTCCCAGCTACTCAGGAGGTTGAGGCAGGAGACTTGCTGGAACCTGGAGGCTGCAGTAAGCCGAGATTGTGCCACTGCACTCCAGGCCGGGCGACAGAGCAAGACTCCATCTCAAAAATATGTAAATAAAAAAAATATGTAAAATAAAAAAAGTAAAGTAAATAAAAAATTAAAAAAGACATGACAATTATGGAGCAACTCCTCTCCTTGATCAGATATGAAGGAAAATGGCTTTTTATTTTTATTTTTTTTACTGCGTATCCACTCTAAAGCCTGCCATGTGGTAACTTGGGTCACTCATTTTCTTTGCACCCTTTGCTAGTCTGTAAAACAGGGCTCCTTGCTTGCCTCTTAGAGTTCCACGAAGATCACTTCAGGGAATGCATAAGAAAGTTCTGTAACTATTGAATATTATCCCCATGAGAGGCAGGGGGAGGTCTGTAGGGGGAGGTCTGTAGGGGGAGGTCTGTAGGGGAGGTCTGCAGCAGCTCCCTGCAGCAAAAGTGAGCAGCTTCGTCATCTTTGCAGGCTGCCAAGCACCGGGCTTGCTGACCTTCTGAATCTGGCCACTGGCCACCTGTAGAGCTTCATTCCTTCCTTCCCACTGCTCCTGCTCAGCTGTTTTCCCAAACTCTGTGAGCCCCTGTTCCAGGCACAGTGGACTTGCCTGAACACATTGTGTTTATCTCCTTGCACTAGAAAATATTTGCTCTTGGTGAATCCTAGGCCTTGGTGAGTGTGGGGTTGCCATAGCACCCCCACCTGTCGTCACAGCATCTAGCTTTCTGCATCAACATTTCTGGTTTTCTTCCCTGTCTCCACTGTGAGGCTGTCCATAATTTGAGGGCCAAGATCGTTGCCTGTTTATCTCACTAAGGCACTTCATGCATGTCAGTCAGCACAGTAGAGGGATCAAGCTCTCAGTCTGCAATCAGACGGCATGGGTTCAAGCCTCACCTTGTTCCTTTATTAGCCATGTTCTTAGGAAGTTCCATAAGCAGCCTCAGTCTCAGAGCAGAGGTGTCTGATTGGCCTAGACTTGAGACTCCTTAAACTTTAATAAACATTTGAAACACCTAGGAGTCTTATATAGAATTAAGATTTTGGTTCAGGAGGTTTGGAATGGGAGCTGAGATTCTGCGTTTCTGACAAGTTCCAGGGTGTTGTCACTGCTGCGCGTCTCCGGACCACACTGTGAGTAGTGGGGTGCAGGCTACGATTGGTTCAAACACTGGATCATGGGGAGGATTTGGTTTTCTATAACAAGTTGACAAATAGGCTGACATGAGAGTCGAAGGACATCATGCATTTAAAGCCCTGAATCCACAAATCTTGGCTAATCAAAGCATGCCTCATATCAACTGTCATTTACTGAGCTCTTCCTATGAGAATCAATAGCAAACGTTGAGTGAGCACTTTCTATATGTCAGTCAAGGTGCTAAGTACTTTGACACACAGGGTCTCAAGTGGGGAAACTGAGGCTCAGATAAGTTAAATGTGTTGAATTATTATCAGTGTGATAATACTTTTGATTGACTTGCCTTTCCCACCCTCTTCTCTTTTAATAAAATCACCAAGGATCTGAGAAGATCAAATCTGCCTCCAGCCCCTGCCACCTAGGAGCAGATGTAATGATACTAGCAGTATTTTCCCTTCTTTTTGTTCATTCCTGCAGCCATTGTTTATTGAGCATCTACTATGTGAAAGGCACTGTGGATATACTAATGGAGACAAACAAAGCCCTTATGGAGCTTCCAGTCTAGTGAGAGACACAGATATTAGTTAAGTAATTCCACAGATAAATATGATTCCAATCTGTTGAAAGGAGCTATCAGGAGAAAAGGATTTGGGAGCGACAAAAATGGGGAATTTGATCAATAGACTCTGCAAAGGCTTCCATGTGTGGATACGACCCTGAAATGATAGTGAAAGGTGGGTAGGAGTTGGCTAAAGAGAACATCTTGTGCAAAGGCCCTGGGGCGGGTTGCTGGCAGAGAGCACAGAACACTCAGGAGACAAAAGAAGACAAGTGCGGCTGGGGGCAGAGAGGTGTGAGCTAAAACTGGAGAGGCAGGCAGGGTCAAATCACAGAGGGCTTTCCAGTGCACATCAAGGATTCTGGGCTTTATCCTAAGAGCAGTGGAAAGCCACTGAACAGTTTTAAGCAAGGGAGGAGTGATAACATCAGGCATCAATTTTGAGATCACTCAAAGAGATGAATCAAACAGATTTGGTGGGAGTTGCTTGAGTGAAAATGGAAAGAGGAATAAGAAAGTCCAGGCAAGAAATGACAGTGACCAAGGCTGGGTGTGGAGGTGGCAGTGGCAATGGGGAGAAGGGGAACTCTGTAGAATGTATGTGAGAAATAAAACAACAACAACAACAACAACAACTGTATATTAGGGCTTGGTGATGGGGTCACTGTAAGGGGTGCAACAGCAAAGTGAGGGTGAGGGAGGCTTCCTGAGTATTCTCCAATATTAGGACGCGAATACTTTAGTCATCCTCTTCATCCATATCTTCTATTTATACCTGGGCAAATAGTCCCAGAGAGAAAGGAGAAAAGGGTTTGGGAGCTACAAAAATGGGGAATTCGATCAATGCAAAAGCTTCCATGTGTGGATATGACCCTGAAATGACAGGCAAAAGGTGAGTAGTTGACTAGTTAAAGAAAACAGTTTGTGCAAAGGTCCTGGGGCAGGGTTGGTGGGGGAGAGCTTGAAACACTCAGGACTGCCTTTCACATAGTAGATGCTCAATAAACAATGGCTGCAGGAATGAATAAAAAGAAGGGAAAAAACTGCTGGTATCGTTACGTCGGTTCCCAGGTGGCAGGGGCTGGAGGCAGGTTTGATTGTCTCAGATCCTTGGTGATTTTATTAAAGGAAGAGAGGATGGGAAAGGCATGTCAATCAAAAGCATTATCAGACTTATCCAAGGTCACACAGCTGGATGAGCAGAGGCTGGGCCAGTGTGGACCAGTTTTGAAGCTCTAGTGGCCAGTCCTGCGTAGTCCTAAGGAAGGGACCCTCTACCTTCTGCCTCTTGTATTGCTAAACAACAAAGTAGCAAGTGAGAAGAGGGTGTAACAGTGAAAAGATGAATGAGCTGGAACTGTTTCTCCCTTTAATGATTCTCTTAGACCTGTCAGATTCTCTGTCTTCAGGATTCCAGGTGATTCATCTGCCTTCAAAGCTACCCCAGTCCTGCTTGACCCTTCCAGGACTCTCAACTGTGATTTTTGGCTAGAACAAGAAGCAGAAGCTTGACATTATAGAAAGAGTTTTCAATCAGGAAGACCTGGGTTCAAATCCCAGCAGTACTTCTAAGTATCTACTCAAGAGAAGCACTTACCTGCGTGCAGTATGGGTCGTGCATGGAAATTTTCACCGCAAAACTGCGTTTTATAATTAAAGACAATTGAAATCAACCTCAGGGTGTATCAATAGGGGAAAGAATAAATAGGATATGGTTTATTTACATGATGGAGTAAAACACAGCCCTCAAAGGAATGAATTGACATCAGTTGGAGAGGTGGATCTGAAAGACACATATTGTTGAATAAAAAATATGAGTTGTTGAGAAATCCATTTAAAAGGATACCATTTCTGTAAAAAAATCACAGCAAATGCCATGTATTTTATGGATACATTTATGTGCATGTAAAGTGATAAAAAGAGGTCTAGAAGAACAGGAATGACATTCATAACGCTATCTGAGGTGGAAGTCAAAGGGACTTTATCTGCACTGTTCTAATTTTCTAAAAGGCAAATGAACTGATTTATTATAAGAAGAAAAACTCTGCCAGTGTGACCTTTGAAAAATAATATAAACTTTTCTGGCCAGGCACGGTGGCTCACGCCTGTAATCTTAGCACTTTGGGAGGCTGAGGTGGGTGGATCACGAGGTCAAGAGATCGAGACCATCCTGGCCGACATGGTGAAACCCCGTCTCTACTGAAAATACAAAAATTAGCTGGGCATGGTGGTTTGCGCCTGTAGTCCCAGCTACTCGGGATGCTGAGGCAGGAGAATCGCTTGAACCCGGGATGTGGAGGTTGCATTGAGCCGAGACTGCACCACTGTACTCCAGCCTGGTGACAGAGCACGACTCCGTCTCAATAAATAAATAAATAAATAAATATAATAATATAAACTTTTCTGAGTCTCAATCTCATCACTTTATTCATTCCATAGTTATTAACTACTGTGCTTTACCTGTGCAAGTTGTGGGGTACCCCAAGTCGAGATGGGCTCCCTGACCTTACAGAAGCTGTGTGGTCTTTTGGGACAGAGAGGAAGCAACACAGTGATCAGAGAGCACAGAATAAGCCAGGGCCCCCAAAGAAAGGTCATTGCCTAGCCTAGGGTGCAGGAAAGCCCCCCAAGGATATTGGCACTGAGCTGAGGTTTTGAAAAACAAGAAGGTGTTAGCCAGTCGTAGGACAAGGGTACAGGTGATGCAGTTGGAAAAGCAGCCTGTGCTCTGTGTTGGGCTGATTAATTACCATTTAATCTACAATCAAAAACAAAAACTAATGTTGCTGCTGTTGTCAGCTTCATTTTCTAAAAACACTGTCACCATCCATGTGATGGAAATTATGATATTTAGCACACGAACTTGTTTTGAGGAAAGGATCTAGCACATAGCAGGTATTCGACAGACATGACTTCCCATCTCACTTGTTGCTTCATTTAACCCACCTTAGGGGACTGAATAATGGCCCCCTAAAATATCAGGTCCTAATCCCTGGATCCTGTAAATGTGACTTATTTGGGAAAAGGGTCTTTGCAGAGGCGATTAAGTTAGGGATTAAGTTAGGGATCTTGTGACAGGGAGATTACAGGATCTTTTGTCCTAAATATAATCACAAGTGTCCTTAAAAGAGAGAGGCAAAGGGAGCTAACACAGACATACAGGAGAGAAGGAGGCAATGGAGACAGATCTGAAGACAATGACATTGAAGATTTGAATGATGCAGCCACAAGCCAAGGAATGCCGGTGCCATCAGAAACTGGGAAAGGCAAGGAAGGCTCTCCCTTGGAGCCTCTGGAGGGGGTGTCCCTGCTCAGCCCAGTGAGGGTGGTTTTGCCCTTCTGGCCACCTAAGTTGTGAAAGATTATATTTCTGTTGTTTTAAGCCACTCAGTTTGTAGTAATTTGTTACAGCAAATACAGAAAACAAATATACCCAAGTCCATTATCCATAGCCCTCTTCAATCTTTACTGCATTGCAGCAAAAGATATCTGATAAATGCACTTGTAAAAGGAATGAGATTTCATGGCTTCCTAGGAGCATATGCATGGGGAAAAAGGGCAATGCTTACTCCAAAGAGGGAAGACTTTCTAACTGAGCCTTTCAGACATCAGAGGGCTGTGGGGTTGTGGCCAGAAGGCCAGTTCGAAACAGGACTGGCATGCTAGAGGGAGCTGGCAGCCGTGGGAAGGTTCCTGGGGTCTTATCCAGGCAACACAGTCATCTGAGCTGGGTTGCAGAGGCCAAGCCATAACCAAGAGGAAGCTAAAATAGTTTGGAATCTAGCAGTGAGTGGCAAATCTGAGCTGTAAAGCTCGGATGGAAGAGAACAAGTCACAACAAAAAAGTGACTGCCACCCCATGTGGGCTATTCAGTTAGCAGGTGTGGGCACCATAGTAAGAAGTATTGAACACCAGATCATCTCATTCTTAACATTCTAAGGGAAGCCTGTTTTACAATTTTGGAGTCTTAGGCTTAGTGAATCTACCCAGGGTCACAGAGCTGTGAGGAACAGGTCCACAATTTAAACCCAAATCTTTTGGATTTCAACCAGTTCTCTGAAAGTTGGCTGAAGACTGGGGAAGGTGTTCCAGGTATACCTGTCTCATGTCCTCTTACTTTATACCTTGCAGACCTGTTTGCTACATACAAGGCTGAGGCTAAGGCTAATGTCTTCCAGTTTTTTCTCATGGACTCATGCCAACCTAGAGACCCATTTTTTTTTTTTTTTCTGGAAGCCCATTTGTTTTAATTGACTAGACTTTGAGCTGAGGAGGGTGAGTGAGTGTGTGTGTATGTGTGTGTGTGTGTGTGTGTGTGTGCGCGCATGTGCATCTGGTCTTATCAGCTCACTTAGACTGTGCTAAAATAATGTGTTTTGGTAAAAAAACAACATTGCCACTTGGTATCAAGCTGATTAATTCCTACAGAAGCTGTAATGAAAACGAAACCACATTTGTGTCCCAACCTTGCTACCATTCAGCATCTTCTGTGATTTTGTTTTTCTTAATCTAGTTTCAGAATCTTAACAGCTTCTGTAATCTTCCAAAGATTCTACAGGACTTTCTTATATGACTTGCTTAGAGCAAATGAAAATAAAATTATATTTCTCTGGCTTCTCACAAATTCTTGGAGGTTGTGCATATTTCCTCAAATGATGGGCCACCGGAAAGGTAATCTCATGTTATGGTGATTTACTGAATCTTTTATTTATTTATTTATTGAGACGTAGTCTCGCTCTGTCGCCTAGGCTGGAGTGCAGTGGCGCAATCTTGGCTCACTGCAACCTCTGCCTCTCGGGTTCAAGAGATTTTCTTGCCTCAGCCTCCCGAGTGGCTGGGATTACAGGCACGTGCCACCACACCCGGCTAATTTTTTTATATTTTCGGTAGAGATGGGGTTGCACCATGTTGGCCAGGCTGGTCGTGAACTCCTGACCTCTAGTGGTCTGCCTGCTTCAGCCTCCCAAAGTACTGGGATTGCAGGCATGAGCTACCAAGCCCAGCCAGAATCTTGAGTCTAATTTTGGCAACCCCCAGTGCATTTCATGGAAGGGATAGTTAGAGCTAACACACAATTTTCCCTGTGTCATTTGCTAGTTACTGTTTATATGCATTTTTACACATATTAATTCTTTTAAACTATACAACAGCTCTATGAGATAGGTACTATTATTATCTTCGTATTAAAAGTTTGTAGAGGTTAAAAAGACTTCCCCCAAACCACACAGCTATTAATGCTAGCCTTTGAATTCAGGAGGTCTGGCCCAAGAGTCCACTCTTTTAACCACTCCACTAGTGTCCTTTATGTATCCCGAGGCTATTTCAAGAAATCTTAAAGCAGCTAACGTTATTGAGCCCATATTATGTGCCGAATATTTTGTAGGGTGTTTTACATGCATTTTTGGGTAGTTCCCAAACATGTTGACTGCCGTAATTATTAGGGAACTTAAAAAATGTTTCTTTTCTCTAGGAGCCACCTATAGCCTCCTCAATCGGTTGTTAGGAGTAGAAGTGAAAACAGGGATCAGCATTTGAGTTGTAGTTTGACCCATGTGCTAGGGGGGTCCCAGGAAACTTGGGAAGGGGAAGGAGAGATATTCCCTCCTTCTATTCTCAGGAACCATGATCACATTTTTCTGGCTTCTCAGAAATTCTTGGAGGTTGTGTGTATTTCCTCAAATGATGGGCCACTGGAAAGCTAACCTCACGTTATCATGATTTACTGAATGTTGAGTCTAATTCTGGCAACTCCCAATGCATTTCACGGAAAGGATCATTACGGTAAACACAGAATGTGTCACATATTTTGCACAATATTTTCCCCAGTAGCCTTCAATTGGCTCAATTTGGAGAGGTCGTTCTCCAGTGGGGAAGAAGGAATAACAAGAGGAGCATTTTTGGAGCATTTATTAACAGTATAGGCTAGGCTTTTTTTCTGTGTATTTTATATGTGTCTATTCATTTAATGCCCTTGATAATCCACTGAAAGAGGTGTCATTATTATCAGCCCATTTTACAGAAGAAGAAACTGAAACAAGAAGGTAAGTGATTTGCGTCAATGTTACACTGCAGGGGAAAGGAAACCGGGGAAGAGAGAGACAGGATAATAGCTGCCTGAGTTAGGTGTAAATGTCCTTCATAGAGATTCAGAAACCTTCCCAAGACCACACAGCTATGAACGCCAGGATTTGGACTCAGGCTGTCTGACTCAAGAGTCCATACACTTACACACTCTGCTGGTGTTCTGTGTGTACTCCTGGGCTGTTTTGTTCAATCACAAATTGGATAACATTATTGAGTCCTTATGACATGAGAAATGTTTTGTTGAGTGGACTCGAGCCCCAAGGCCTGCAGTATTTCAGTCTGTTTTCCCACATTACCACAGCAAGGCTGTTTACTCATCAACCTTCCATCCCTGTTGAGAGTGGAGGGGGAGGACGTGCAGAGGATTCATGTTTACGGAGCACACTGCACCAGGGTCTGGGACACGGTGCTAGATAGTTATATACGTCACTTTATTTCATCTTTACTGTCCCATGAAACTGTTGGTGCTCATAAGGAGGCCAGATACTGAAACAAAGTGGAAATGAACTGCCCAGAAAACTGAGATCTGTCTATTTTTCTTCATATTCTTTTTTCTTTTTTGCTTGGATAATTGCAGTAGCCTGCTACACCCTCTACCTGCAGTTCAAGCCTGCCACTAATCCGTTCTCCATGGGGTGGCCAGAGCGATTACAAATATAAATGAACTCAAGTTCTGTAGTCTAGTTAATAGTATCATGCCAATGTCAATTTTCCACTTATGTAAGTCATACAAGATGTCACCATTGGGGAAAATGAGTGAAGGGCTGATGGGACTCTATGTACTATTTTGTGACTTGCTGTGAATCTATAATTATTTCAAAATTAAAAGTAAATCAGGCCGGGTGCCGTGGCTCATGCCTGTAATCCCAGCACTTTTGGAGGCTGAGGCAGGTGGATCACTTGAGGTCAGGAGTTCGGGACCAGCCCGGCCAACATGGTGAAACCCTGTCTCTACTAAAAATACAAAAAATTAGCTGGGTGTGTGGCACGCACCTATAATTCCAGTTACAGGGGAGGCTGAGACACGAGAATCACTTGAACCCGGGAGGCAGAGGTTGCAGTGACCCGAGGTTGCACCACTGCACTCCAGTGACAGAGAAAGACTCGGAGTCAACAACAAAAAGTAAATCAATCTATCTCTCTATTGTCTATCTAAATATTGCTTCATTGCAGTGAGAGATACGTATAGATAGATGTCTACAGATGGAGAGGCAGACACACCGGCAGACATCTCCAGAGCTCAGAGCTCACCGCTTCCTATTGCTACTCGCCGCAGCCTGCGTGCTGTGGCCCCTGGTTAACTCCCCTGGTTCCCTGCACCTCGCACCACCCATCTCCTCCACTATAATGTTCCAGCCACACTCGCCTCCTCCCTGCCTCAGGACCTTAGCACTTGATGACTCTCTTTCTGGACCATATGGGCTATTCCCGTGACTGGGTCCTGCTTGGTCAGGTTTCAGCTTGTGTTGCATCTTCAGAGAGGTTCTTCTGACCTCTCTGCCTTTACATGTCCTCTCCCTGTGTCCTTTTCGATTTTTCCAAGCATCAGCAAACTTTCAGCAAAGGGCCAGAGTAAATACTTCAGGCTTTATGAGGCACCAAAAGTCCCTATTACATATTATTCTGTTTGTTTACAACCCTTTAAAAATGTAAAAAAATCGTTATTAGTTTGTGATTTACTGACTCTTGATTTAGACTATCCCAGTGTCTGATTTATATTCTACTCAGCACTGCCCATCTAAGATTAGTTTTGCAAAGCCTTACTATACGTTTACTGCCCGCCTTCCCCTCTAGATTGTGGGCTCCATGAGGACAGGTGTTTTTTTCTGGATCACATCCAAGCCTTGATCTAGTGTCTGCCCTGCAGTAGATCCTAACATGTACTAATTAATAAAGGAATAAATGAGGGAAATTCATCAGCCTTTTTCCTCGACACCGCCAGGAAGTTTCAGCCTGGCATGGCTTGGAGTGACCAGAAATCTCTGTGCCCTCTCTTTTGCCCACTTGCCTCTGTGCTAAGGGGGTTAGAATACTTCTGTTCAACAAACAGACTGCCAGCATTTGGACCCCCATCAGGTTGCTCACTTCTACAAATACAGGTAGAAGTGGGAAAGATGAGAGTCAACACTGCCCCACGTGGCACATCAGTTTAGGACTTTTAGATGCCATTGACAAATGCCCAAATAACTTGCAACCTCCATTCATTAGGAAACCAACAGTCAACTCATTGGCTTCCCAGTTGGCCTTCTTTTTTTCTTTTTGAGATGGAGTCTCGCTCTGTCGCCAGGCTGGAGTGCAGTGGCATGATCTTGGCTCACTGCAACCTCCGCCTCCACAGTTCAAGCCATTCTCCTGTCTCAGCCTCCTGAGTAGCTGGGACTGCAGGCACATGCCATCATGCCCAGCTAATTTTTGTATTTTTAGTAGAGACGGGGTTTCACTATGTTGGCCAGGATGGTCTTGATCTGTTGACCTCGTGATCTACCTGCCTCGGCCTCCCAAAGTGCTGGGATTACAGGCATGAGCCATCATGCCCGACCCCCAGTTGGCCTTCTTAGAGTAGGCACCACTAGGTACCAGACCCCAGCTCTGCCACAAATACGGGAAAATTCAAGCATGGTAACTGGCCACGGTCCAATGTTGTCTGTGATGATGATGATCACGATAATGATGATGATGATGGTAATGATGATGATGACTTTTTTCCTTTGGAAATGAACATAGCTTTATTGTTTCTTTTCTATTACACAGATAATTTGCAGAAATTTTAGAAACTTCAAATAATACAAGGAAGATTAAAACAACAAAAAACCCCTCAACTCATCCAAATTCCCATCAGCCCTAAATAGCCATTTAACCACGTTCTATTTTAAAGAGCATCTTTCCAGATATCTTTCCAGTGCTTAAAGAAACACACATCTATATAATTTACAAAAGTGGGATTACAAGATACCGAATGTTCCACACTTTGCCTTTTTGCTCAGATGATGGTGATTTTAATGAACAAGTAAAGCAGAATCAGCATAGGAGAAATAAATCCTCTATCACAGTGACACATGCAAGCTTGGGGGTCTCTGCCTAAATGTAAAAGCTAACCCCAGGAGACCCAAGAGAGAAGTAAATGATCTGTGCTAATTCTCAGGACCTTACTCATAGGACTATTGGACCAGAATTCTTCCAACCAAATACCTGTGCCTCAAACAAACGTGCTCCCTGCTGCCTTCTTTCTGTGACCATTCAAGCCCAAATACTACTTATGTACGGCATACGTGCTGATCATTTTCTTATCCGGAAAAATAGCTTCCAGAATTACTGCAGGCCATCAAAGTCTGGAATCAGAGATTAAAATGTGGAGGTAATTGGTGTCTGGGTAGCTCAGGTGGAGCGTCCGTGTATTGCATCATTTCAAAGTTTAAATAGCAAAGGTCAAAAATGATATGAGGGAGGAATGTTTATTTAGGTCAGTTCTTGGATTTTTCTATCTAGTGGAATTCCTCTCTGCACTCTGATTACCTCACATCTGAAAAAAAATAAATTTGAAAGTCCTGATTGTACTTCAGGAAAGAGGCACTTTTACTGTCTCAGGGAGGTCAGCTGATGTAAAAATTTGAATAGCTAATATTTATTGCCACTTCTCAGGCATCAGGCACTTGGAATGCATTTTGTATCTCCTACCTAGGACATCCTTGGTGGCAGGTGATCTCAGTATCCACATTGCGTAGGTGAGGGGGCTGAGCTTAGAGCAGGCAGGTAATTTTCCCAGGTCATCCAGCTAGCAAGAGGCAAAGTCAGGAATCTGGATCTAGCCCTGTCTGAGTCAGAGCTGCCCTCCTAACTGCCATGTTGACACAGTGTAGGTGCACTATAAACACATTTTCCTTTCTCTTACCCTTACAATAGGGGGCCTTTGATAAGGGGAAGCCTCATGTCCTCATGTCTGATTTTTTCTATCCTGAGCATTTATTTATTCACGCATTCATTTAATAAATATTTCTTGCCCTCCTTCTCTGCACCAGACATTGTCCTAGGTACTGTGCATACGGCAGCAGACCAAACAAAGCCACTTCCCTCTCTTGCTTCATGGCGCTTACTTTGCAGTGTGGAAGGTAGGTTATTTGAAAACACAAACAAACAAACAAAAAACAGAGATAAATATGTGCTATGTCAGGGGTTACAGGGGAAAAGTAAAGCAGAGTATGGAAGGTAGAGAGGGACATGGGTGTGTCCTAAAGGGTGGTCAGGGAAGAATTTTGGATGAGATGGTAGTTGAGTAGAAGCCTGAAAGAGATGTGAAGGTGAAGCCTGCAGGTATTTGAAGAAAGAGCATTCCAGGGAAGGGCACGTGCAAAGGCTCTGGGGCAGGAGCATGCCTGAGGGCCAGAGAGAGTGCAGAGGGAAAAGAGAGGATTAGAGAGAGAAGATGAGCTGGAAGAGAAAATAGGAGGCGTTGATCAGATCACATGGGGCTTTGTAGGCCATTGTGAAGGATGTGGGATTTACCTTGAGTGAGCTGAGGTTTGAGCAGATGAGTGCTCTGACCCGATTACATCTTAACAGAACCGTTCTGACACTCATGTGAGGGGGCAGATAGGTGGGGAGCGAGGATGGATGCAAACAGGCTGATCAGGAGGCCATTGTGATAATCTAGGTGAGAGACCACGGGGTCTTGGGGCAAAGTATGAGCACTGAAGGTGGCTAGAATTGATTGGATCCTCTGCACTTTGAAAAAAGAATGCATGGTTTTTTATTTTTATTTTTTTTTATAAATTGGATGTGCAGAGAGAAAGAAACAAGAACAATACATTCCATAACAGTTATGCCACTCTTCAGTATCAATGTGAAAATAATAAAAGAGCAGCTTGATGTCTTCAATCATGTTACCTATGCACTATGACCTGTCTCCTCCCAGGCAGAACAAATAGTGCAGACTCAAATCCACCCAACCGTCTGTGTTCCCTGGACAAGTAACTTTACCTCTCAGAGCCATTTATTCATCTACTGAGTAGGAGTATTAATATCAACAGTGCCTCCGTCAGAGCGTCTTAGCGTGGGATGACCCATGTGCGTGGCTTGGAGACATGCACGTGGAGGGTGGGGACTAGGTGTTAGTCCTTATTTCTCTTAGGAGTCACATAGGCCTTTGTTTTAGTCATGAGATTAGAGCCCTTCTTTTGAGGTTGCTGCAACCCTGGGGAGAGTGATTATCTAGCACTGTGGCTAAGGTCAGGAACTCAGGAATCAGTTACAAGGAAACCATGGTCAAGATGGCTCCATCACTTGGTCAAGGCATTCAGTCCCTTTGTGGAGCATGGTGGCTCATGTCTGTAGTCCCAGCTACTCAGGAGGCTGAGGTGGGAGGATTGCTTGAGCCCAGGAATTCCAGGCTTCAGTGAGCTTCAGGATGGTGCCACTGTACTCCAGCCTGGGCAATAGAGCAAGACCCTGTCTATAAATCAAAAAGGGATTCAGGCCCTCTATGCCTCAGTTTGCTCACCTAGGAAATGGGGAGAGTAAACTCTCCCTTGCAGGGTGGCTGGGAGGATTAAATGAGGGGACAAAGGAACAATGAGCAGAGAACAGCTCCTCAATTATTCCTGCTTCCGTTCTCTTTCTTCCAAGTCTCTGTTCTCGGTCGCCAAATACCTGCATTGGGATTTGTCTTCACATTTCACGTCCGCTCTGGGTTATGGAAAATTATGCTTCTGTCCTGTAGCATACAGACCTGCAGCTAGGTCTGGGGCTGGGGATTTAATGTCTTTGCAAATTGTCTGATTCTGACATTTACTGTTCTCCGCTTGTCCTGGGCTGGAATCTGCAAGATGAGGCAGCTCTAGGCTTTGTTCTGAGCAGAGGCAGTACACGCCACAGTCTGTTTGTGAGGCATAAATGAGAGGTGGAATTAGACTTTATTGTTATTATTAAGTCATATAAGTATCAGCAGTGATTTCCATCACTACCTCTCATCTGGGATGCTGCCCCTGCTGTCCCAGGTCCATGCTCACTCCTTTCAACCTTTTCTCCATGTGGCTTCCAGAGGCCAGAGGGATCATTTAAAATGCCCTATCACATCATAGTTGTCTTAAAACATTCTCCTTCCGCCTCACACTAGTCTAGCCACACTGGCCTGCCATTTGCAACTTGACTTTGCATCCTTTCTTCTGCCAAAGGGCCTTTCCACATGCTATTGTGTTTCCTGGTGGGGGGGTGGTGGGGTGCATTGGTGCATATAGGGTTACATAACAAGGTAAAATCAATAAGGTACAGTTGGAGTATTTAGAGGCCCAGCGCTCTGAAAGTATCAATCACACTGCTGCCATATGCAATTTAGAACAAAATAACAGTAAGCAGTAACACATAATTTTGTTTTTCAAAATACACACATTTATATAGTTGTGCTGAAATACATTTATTCTTGTTTGCTTGCTCTTGCTTTCTCCTTTCAGATGTTCTTATTAATTCTCTTTTAGGCTCAGTCTCTCTGGGGCTCTGCTTTACTGATACCCTAAACTGTACTTAATTTCCCAATTGAGAATTCCAGAAACTGGAGTCAAGAATGGGAATTTTTTGCTTGTTTGTTTTTTTGAGATGGAGTTTCCCTCTCGTTGCCAAGGCTGGAGTGCAGTGGTGCAGTCTCGGCTCACTGCAACCTATGCCTTCTGGGTTCAAGAGATTCTCCTGCCTCAGCCTCCCAAGTAGCTGGGATTACAGGTGCCCACCAACATTCCTGGCTAATTTTTTTTATTTTTTTTTTTATTTTTAGTAGAGATGGGGTTTTACCATATTGGCCAGGTTGGTCTTGAACTCCTGACCTCAGGTGATCCACCTGCCTCAGCCTCCGAAAGTGTTGGGATTACAGGTGTGATCCACCATGCCTGGCCAAGAATGGGATTTTTAGAAAAGAAATAATTAAAAGAGGGCAGAGTAAGGAGTATTCAAAGATAGGCACTCTCCAGAACAGCAGAATTATCATCATCCTCATTATCAGTATTTTTTTTTTTTTTTTTTTTGAGATGGAGTCTCACTCTGTCGCCAGGCTTGAGTGCAGTGGTACGAACTTGGCTCACTGCAACCTCTACCTCCTGGGATCAAGCAGTTATCCTGCTTCAGCTTCCCGAGTAGCTGGAACTACAGGCGCACACCACCACTCCCAGCTAATTTTTTTTTTTTGTATTTTTAGTAGAGGCGGGGTTTCACCATGTTGGCCAGGATGGTCTCAATCTCCTGACCTTGTGATCTGCCCGCCTTGGCCTCTCGAAGTGCAGGGATTATAGGCGTGAGCCACCATGCCTGGCCCTCATTATTGTTTTTAAAATAATGATGACAATAATGGTAAAAATTTGCCATATAATTGTCATTCACATGAAGGAGGGACTTCACTGAATCCTTCCCAGAACTCTTTAAGGAAGTATTATCAACTTCATTTTACAAGAAAAGCTAAGGCTCTGAGAAGTTGTGTTGCTGCCCGTTGTGGACTGAATTTCCTGTCCCTCCCCTCCTCGATTCCTGTGTTGAAGCCCTAACCCCCCATGGGATTGTATTTGGAGACAGGAACTGCAAGGAGGTGATAAAGGTTAAATGAGGTCAGAGGGGTAAGGCTCTGATCTGATAGGACTGATGCCCTTATAAGAAAAGGAAGAGACACCAGAGCATTTTCTCTCTGTACCATATGAGGACAAAGTGAGAAGGTGAACGTCTACAAGACAGAAAAAGAGCCCTCACCAGGAACTCAGTCAGCCAGTGCCTTGATTTTGGACTTCTCAGTTTCTAAAATTATGAGAAAACAGATTTCTGTTATTTAAGCTACCCAGTCTATAATAGTATTTTGTTATGGCAGCCCAAGTGGACTAATACACTCCCCAAGCTGCTCTAACCACGAACAGCTGAAGACAGAATTCACATTCAGGTCACCTGACCCCAAAGCCTGGGCTCTCAACCCAAAGCCTGACTCATCATGAACATTTGGGCTCCTAAGTCCAGGGAGTTCCTCTAATATCACACTATACAGAAAGACCTCATGTAGAAGCAAGTCAAATGAGACCTGATAATGCCCAGGCATGATAATTTTATTCCCTATATCCCAAAGGCAGGAGAGATTCTCTGACCTGCAGCCTCAGTTTGCAAGACTAGGAGAATCCTGGCCACCATGTCTGAGTTGATGGCCTTGTGTGTGGCTATGAGACATGTGGAGGAGCCCAGGACAAGGCCAGCATCCACAGAGGTGTGTGAGTTTCCTAGGGATACTATTAGTGCAAACTGAGTGGCTCACAACAACAGAAATTGATTCTCTCACAGTTCTGCAGATTAGAAGTCTGAAATCGAGGTTTCGGCAGGACTGATCCTTCTGGAGGCACCGAGAGAATCTGTTCCATGCCTCTCTCTTAGATTTTGATGACCTCTAGCAATCCTTGGTGTTCCTTGGCTTGTAGATGCTTCACTTTAATCTTTGCTTCTGTCATCCCAGGACATTCTCTGGTGTGTCTCTGCATCCAAATTTCTTCTTCTTATAAGGATACCAGTCATTGGGTTAGGACGAGTAGGCCCTCTTCTTGATTACATCTGCAAAGACCCTATTTGTAAATAAGGTCATATTTGCAAATATTGGGGATCAAGACTGCAATATTATCTTCTTGGGAAACACAATTCAACAGAAAACAAGGTTCATAGGGGTGGTTTTAGCATCCACCCTAAGCCATGTGGAGTGACCATGCAACCCATGTAAAACAGCAGCCATGACTGCTATGCAAATGCAGCTTCAACACAATGCCCCATCTCTTTGCAGTAAGATGACCAACTGAAGTCCTCCCGCATAGAACTTCCAGAGGCTCAGGATTTCACATAGTTTTGGTATGATAAAGGATGAGGTAAGCGAAGGTATAGGAGAGGGACTGAAATTGCAGCCACAGAGGTCCCTTGCTTACATATGCCTTTAAGGAAACCTGCTGTAATTAGGGCAGTTGGCTGATCGTCTCCAGCTGCTGCATGGTCAAATCCACTACAGCGTTTTTTATGAGGCCATATTCTCCTGGCCGCACTGAGCCAGTAACTAAGTAGGGCGAGGGTGCCAGTGCCAGCCCATCCTGCCTGATGAAGATTCTTCTAGTAGACAACACGTGCTTGGAGGCTAATCAGGCAGCTTGAGCATCTCCCTCCCACATCCTCTTTCCTTCCCTTTCTCCTTTCCCAGGTGTCAGACCCGCATCGTGGTCTAAAGCCTCTCCCCACCTCCTCCTCTTCCCTTCTCCTTTATCCTTCATAGGCATTTCCCCCAATAAATCTCTTGCATGTCAAATTCCTTCTTGGCGTCCACTTCTGAGAGAACCCAGAAGAAGAACTGAGAATAGAGACATACAAATCCAGCCATCTTGGAAGCCCTGATACTCTGAAACTCAAGAACTTCAGCCTTCATGCTTACCATATTCACATGGATAGGCAGATTTCACCCATGTGGAAGGTGTGTCAAAGATGGCCTGGAGGCTAGCTAGCCGAGTGGACACTCTGTAACTATTCTCACCCCATACCCTGGCTTCTTTCCTCTATAGTGCCTGGAAAGCCAAATATTTATTTTCTAGCCTCTTTGCACTGAAGATTGCTTTCTCAATTGAAAAAAGGACAAGATGAAGCTGGCACCACCCTTTCCTCCCTTTGTCCTGCCTTGAATATGAACATCATGCTTAGATCCTGAGTAGCCAATTGAGAACATGAGATAACAATCATGAAGGAAAGATTCAGAGAAACATAGAGGCACCACCCCTGACATCACCAAGCTTCTGAATGAACACAGCAGCTGTTTACCTCTAGACATATTGTTATGTAAGAAAAATAGACCCTTATCTGTGTAAGGTACCATGTACCACTTGCAGGTGAAAACATGCCTAGATGATACAGAAGTCTTGATTTTGAATACATGCTCTGTGGATTTTGAGCAAAGGGCTCAGGAAATACTAGCAGCATCTTTGGGTGCAGGCAGAACATCATAGGCAGAGGGTCAGAAAGTAGTACCCGCATCCCTCTCTACTTGGCATCCCATGCAGAGGTGGACCTGTGCTAGGAGCTTCTGGATTAACTGTGGGGCTGAGAAGTGCCCCTGCTCCCTGTTGCTCTCTGTTTTGTTTTGATGGGGTAGGCATGAGAGATATGGGCTTTAGTCTTTTCCCTAGTTTATTTGATTAACAGAAATAGGTTATAACAGTGAGAGTTTGTGGAAGAGAACATCAAACTTTTTTTTAGTGAAATCTTTTTTTAACTTTTAAGTTCATGGGCACATGTGCAGATTTCTTACATAGGTAAACTTGTGTCGCTGCGGTTTGTTGTAAAGATTATTTCATCACCCAGGTTTTAAGCCTAGTACCTATTAGTTATTTTTCCTGATCCTCTCCCTCCTCCCACTCTCTGTCCTCTAATAGGCCCCACTGTGTATTGTTCCCCTCTCTGTGTCCATGTATTCTCTTCATTTAGCTCCTACTTAGAAGTGAGAAGATGTGTTATTTGATTTTTTGTTCCTGCATTAGTTTACTAAGGATAATGGCCTTCAGCTCCATCCCAGTCCCTGCAAAGGACATGATCTCATTTTTTTAATGACTGCATAGTGTCCCATGGTGTATAAGTACCACATTTTCTTTATCCATTATATTACTGATGGACATTTGGGTTGATTCCATGTCTTTGCTATTGTGAACAGTGCTGCAATGAACATACATATGCACGTGTCTTTATAATAGAGCATCTTTGGAAAGGATTTATAGTTTTGCTTATCCAAGTGACAATGACTAGAACACAGAAGAAAGTGGTCTTGGGAAGACTTCCACAATGGAAGACTTAGGAAAAAATTGCAACCACTCACTCATGTGTTTTTCAGGAGTTAATCTTTTTTATTTTATTAAAAAAAATTCAAGTCCACTTTCAACGTCCCCCAAAAACCCACATCTCCACCAGCTGAAAGTGAATCAACCCCATACTCAGAGCACAATCGGGCGTCATGTTCTTTACTTAATATCCGCAGTAGTAACACTCGAGCACCAAAAAAGCCCAACTAATTATATGTCTGTTTTTTCCGCTGTTATTATTTGCTTGTAACAAAAGGCACCTGCGCTGTTAATTATGCCCTTTTCATAAACATCTTCTCCAAACAACCAACCAAAAATGAGTTTTGGGGTAAAGGGTTGTGAGTTAGAAAGGGAGGTCTTTACATCAGATCTTTACATTTTTCCTTGAGTCTATACAATGACATTCTCATTCATATGAGGCCTCCATAACCCTCACTCTGGCCATCGGGGAAGATGATTCACTGAAATTTTAAGAAAAGAGATAAAAATGATAAAATAAAAAAATCTTGGAGAAGGGGAATCTAGAGGGAAGTCAGCCAAACCTCCCTGCTTTAAAAGTCATAGCCTCATTTTGAGGATGAGATTTCCTGGAGAGAAGTACACATCACAGCTGTATCACGTACATATTGTAAAATATTCTCTGACAGTTTTTTTTCTATTTATATCCAGAGGCATAACATACAGGAAAGGGCACACATCTGAAGCATATACCTTGGTTACTTTTTTTTCTTTTGAACATTTTTTATTGTGGTAATAGATATGCAACCTAAAATCTGCCATTTGAACGTGTGTGTGTGTGTGTGTGTGTGTGTGTGTGTGTGTGTGTGTGTCTGATTCTGTCAACCAGGCTGGAGTGCAGCAGTGCAATCTTGGCTCACAGGCTCAGGTGATCCTTCCACCATAGCCTCCCAAGCAGCTGGGACCACAGGCACATGTCACCACACCTGGGTAATTTTTATATCTTTAGAGACGAGGTTTCGCCATGTTGCCCAGGCTGGTCTCAAACTCCTGAGCTCAAGCGATCCACCTGCTTCAGCCTCACAAAGTGCTGGGATTAGAGGCATGAGCCACTGCCCCCAGCCCATTTGAACCATTTTAAACTATAACATTCAGTGGCATGAACTGCAGTCCCAGTTTTGTACAACTATTACCACTACTACTTCCAATTTTTTTTTATCATCCTACACAGAGACTCTGCAACAATTACAGCTTGACTGATTTTTACACATATTTACAATGTGTAGCCAAACCCCAGATCGAGATATAGAACATTTCTAGCTTGCTCTCTTATACTCCTTTCCAGTTAATAACCTCCCAGAGGCAACCACTGTTCTAACTTCTAGCGCCACATGTTAGTTTTGCCTAAACATCCACATAAATGGAAGCAAACAAGATGTACTCTTTGTGTCTGGTTTCTTTTACTCAACAATGCCTGTGAGATTCACCCATATGGTTGCATGTATCCAATTTATTCTTTCTTTATTGCTACATCATATACTATCATATGAACATATCACAGGTCTTTCAGTGAGCAGGAGCACTTCTTTCTCTTGGCCACTGTGCTAGTTTGTAGGGCTACCATAACAAAGAACCACAGATTGGGTGCCTGAAACAACAGCAATTTGTTTTCTTAGTTGCAGAGGCTAGAAGTCCAAGATCAAGGTGTTGGTAGGTTTGGTTTCTCCCGAGGTCTCCCTCTTTAGCTTATAAGTGGCCCTGTGCCTTCACATAAATTTTTTCCCCTCTGTAGATGTCTGTGTCCTGATTTCCTCTTCTTATAGGTACACCAGTCATATGGGATTAGGGCTCACTCCAGTAACCTCATTAATCTTTGATCACCTCTTTAAAGACCCTACTGAGAGGACTTCAACATACAAATTTTGGGTGGGACACAATTCAGTACAAAACAGCCATGTACGTAGGAGTGAGATTCCTCAGTCATAGGATGGGCAGGTGTTTAGTGTTAATGATTATATTGCTGGTTTTCCAAAGTGATGTACCGATTGAAAGTTCTACCAGCACTGCAAGAGTTCCTGTTCCTCCACATCTTTGACAACACTTGATGTTGTCAGTTTTATTTTCATTTTAGTCATTCCGGTGAGTGACTGGCAGTATTTGTTGGTATTTTCCCAGGCACTTCTTGAAAAACAGCTCAGTGTCTGATTCGACATTTGCCCTCTAGCCCATATGTTGTCACAACATATTTTGTGGTCATACCTGGGAAGTTGTTTAGCTCACAAAGGTTCCTGTGGTATGTTTGTTTCCACAAGTCTGGGAAGTGGTCTTTACCCCTATATGGATAGAGAAATTGTGGGTAATCCACAGTTACATATTTATTTATATATGAAATTTCTCAAATACTCGTCTATTAGTGTGTACTACTTTTCTAAAACAAACAAACAAAAACTCATTTAAGAAAGGAGGTTGGGCATGGTGGCTCACATCTGTAATCCCAGCACTTTGGGATGCCAAAGCAGACGGATTACCTGAGGTCAGGAATTTGAGACCAGTGTAGCCAACATGGCGAAACCTCATCTCTACTAAAAATACAAAAATTAGCCAGGCATGGTGGTGTGCGCCTGTATTCCCAGCTACTCCGGAGACTGAGAAAGGAGAATCGCTTGAAACCAGGAGGCCGAGGTTGCAGTGAGCTGAGATCGCGCCACTGCACTCCAGGCTGGGCAACAGAGTGAGACTTTGTCTCCAAAAAAAAAAAAAATTCATTGTGGGAGCCCTAGAGAGATGATTCTGGGGTGCAATTGTAAGTGTGCTTTTTGATTGGTTTCCATTTTCAAAGAGCTCACTCATCAGCAAGCAGTGAGATCACCCACTTGCTGTTGGGAAGGCTTCTAAAGAAGATGGAAGGCTGGTCCTGTTTACAATACAAATGTGTACAAATATGTGCTTGCCTGTTTGTGTAAATACATACATGTCATTATTTTTTTAAAGACCTGCACCAGGTACTGTGCTAAGGGTGCTTAGCAATCTTTATAGCATCTTTATTAGATTTATAGTGACATAATAACAACAACACTAATAACAATAATAATAATGATGATGATTTTTTGATGTTCAGAGAGGCTCAATGACTCACCCAAGGCCACATAAATAGCTTGTAAATGGCAAACCTAGGACTCTGAACTCTGTTCTACCTGACTCTTTTTTTTGAGATGGAGTCTAACTCTGTTGCCCTGGCTGGAGTGCAGTGGCACAATCTCAGCTCCATGCAACCTCTGCCTCCCAGGTTCAAGTAATTCTCCTGCCTCAGCCACCCTAGTAGCTGGGTTTACAGGCACATTCCACCATGCCCAGCTGATTTTTGTATTTTTAGTAGAAACAGGGTTTTTCCAGGTTGGCCAGGCTGGTCTCGAACTCCTGACCTCAAGTGATCTGACTGCCTCAGCCTCCCAAAGTGCTGGGAGTACAGGCATAAGCCACCACACCCTGTCCACCTGACTCTTATCTGTTGACATTTTGCTGCTTTTGTTCTGAGTTTGGGTCTTTCACAAACCTTACCTGCAGGATTTCTAAAGCTCATGATGCTGCAAGGTGGGCGATATTTAGACCCGCTTTAGAGATGAAGAAACAAAGGCATTTGGCCAAAGTCACATGGTTTGTTGACAGAGCCAGTACTGAAACCCATTTGGTATGATTCCCAGCTCCATGATTACTATCATTATTCTTATTATTTCAAATCTGTATCAAGCTCTGGTAAGATGGAAACTGGGTTTGTACTACCCTTGAGTGACAGGTTCATCCACCAGAAAGTTCTGCCTTGCATTGAGCTGAAATTGGCATCCTTGCAACTTCACCCAACTGCTTCCAGTTTGCAGCCCAGCATTTAGCACTTAATTACATCTTGTCTTCTATTATGCACTAATTGTGTCTTGTGGTTCCTCCCTTCTCCCTGGCTTACTTGCCAACTCCTCGAGGGCAGAGACCAAGTCTTGTAGGCTGAACACCTTTCAGAGAGGCAGAGTAAGAGCTTATTAAATAAATACATGTTGATTGAAAGTCCCACCAGTGTTTCCCCCTGGGGCCTCATCCCAGGTGTGTGGAACACAGTGTAGGAAGGTCACAAGGGATTTGCAATTTAAATATGCATACAGTTTGTATATAATTTGCATACCCTCTTAACAAACTGTGCAGTCAACACTCAGCAACTTTAAATTTTAAATGATATCGCTCCTTGAAGGCTGTCATTTCTTCATCTCTTCTTTCTTTCCTTCTTCAATATTGTGCATGTCAAATCAGGAACTAGGGCATTTGCACCTTAACTATAAAATGAGTAGAGCCTAGCTTGTGGCAAAAGAAGGTCAGGGTGAGGCTGCCTGCTTAAAATTTTATTTGCCCTTTCAAGGGTAATTATTGCCTGTGTTTGCCAGTGTTCTCAGACACAATTACTAAGTCCTGCATTACTTAGTTCATGCCACCAACTGTGTCCTTTACCACTGTATTTTAGCTAGAAATTACTCAGCATTCTTTCAGTTGCAAGTGATAGAAACCTCACTCAAAGCAGTGTAAGCAAAGAGAGAGAACTTGAATTCACTGGCTTCTGTAACCGAACAGTCTGAGATCTGGACTCAAAATACAGTGACATATTAATAACAATGACACTAATTGTTGTTGGCTGGATCTAGAGATTGAAATGATGTCATCAAGAGTTAATATGACTGACTCTTCTCTTTTTCCTACTCTGCTTACAGTCCCAGTAGAAAGAGCCTTCCTGGCCCAATAGATGAAGTAAAAATCCCAAGACTGTGTCTCATTGGTCTGATATGGGTCACATGGGTATCCCTGAAACAATCACTGTGGTTGGAAGAAAAATATGCTGATTAGCTGGTTCTTGGATGAGCCTTACCAAGTCATGTGGTCCCAGAGAGAGGAGATGGAGTTTCCTAAAGAGACGTCAGGTTGGGGGGCGGTGAAGGGAGAGAGTTTGGGGATCCTGTCATTAGAGAATGGGCAGACACAAACCACAGATGTCCATCACCAGCCCTGGACCTGTATAGTAAGTCAGTCCATCTTCCTAGCCTGGGGTTCCTTGAAGGCAAAGAGTTAGGTGACTCCTCATGGAATGGAACATCTAAAGGAGTATGAAAAAGAAACTGACAAGGTACAAGGCATTTCCCAGCTGTTCCCTGAGTGCCAAGTGTTGAAATGACAGTGTTGAGCAAATGCAGACATAGTCTCTGCCCACCACAAGACTTACATATCTTTGGTGGGCAGACTACACACAATAGACTGTGATAGAGAATGATGCCCATTATACAGAAGTATGAACAAAGATTTCTGCTCTCAGCCTAGAACACTCGAGACAACAGAAGGGTGATAACAGGCCGGGTGTGATGGCTCACACCTGTAATCCTAACATTTTAGGAGGCCAAGGTGGGAGGATCACTTGAGCTCAGCAGTTCAAGACCAGCCTGGTTAATATAGTGAGATCTTATCTCTACTAAAAGTTAAAAAAAAAAAAAAAAAAAAAAAAAGCCAGGTTTGCTGGTGCAAATCTGTAGTCCCAGCTACTCGGGAAGCTGAGGCAGGAGGATCACTTGAGCCCAGGAGGTTGAGGCTGCAGTGAGCTGTGATCGCGCCACTGCACTCCAGCCTGGGCAACAGGGTAAGAACCTGTCTCAAAAAGAAAAATAAGGAAAGATGATAATAACAGCTTACATCCTCTTATACACATTCACAGCAACTTCTAGGATAATAGATGTGATGTTGCCCCAATTTAATGGGTAAGGGAGTGGAGGCTTTGAAAGGGAAACACCCCACCTGCCAGTCAGCCGTGCACTTTCATATAATAAACCTACTTTCACTAATCTTTCCAATAGCCCTGAGATGTGCAAAAGTAATTGCGGTTTTGCCATTAAAGTAATTGCAAAGACTGCAATTACTTTTGCACCAACCTAATACTTACCTTCTTTTGTAGATGAGCATCTCAGCATTTCAGAGGCGAAGAAACTGGCCTAGCCACCACGTGGTGGCACTTGCAGCCTGAGTCAGCAGATCCCCAGGTAAATGACTGAATGTCATACAAAACCTGAGGCTGGGACAGGACTCCCTGCTTGAACTCATGGCTCCAAGCCCAGTGCCTGTTCCTCAGCCCCACTGATGCCACCCTCTGCCCTCAAGCCATGCGCCCATCAAGGCGTCACTCTGATGGGTCATTAGGCGGTGACTCTTGCAACTGGGCAAATAGCTGTGAGCAGCCCAGGCCCAGAAAGAAGAACAAGGTGCCCTTGCTGTTCTCCTTGCCAGAGCTTTGAAGCCCTGCCCCAGAAATGTCAACCTCCTGTTCCGAGAGGTATTTCTGTCCTCTCCATCACTCATCACTAACCCCGTTCCAGACGCTGGGTGGTGATGGTGGCAGTGGTATGCAGCCAGCCCTACTGGGGCTTTGCTGGGTGTGGGTGGCAGCCGAGATCTGGCCTATTTTGCTCACAGGATAAGCAAAGACCTGCTTGCTATTCTGCAGGTAACATCCAGGCCATTCTCATAAAAGTAAAGGATTCTCTTGTGGTTCCAACTGTACAAAATGTCAGACCCAGAGAGTAAGCATGGTGCCCAGTGCCTGATGGATGTCCAGCAACTGTTTCTTAAATTTATTAAATAACTCAAAGGCCAAATCTGATCAGCTGAGGTTTCTTCAATGCTACAGGAAGTTTTGGGGACACAGCTCTCCCTGTTGCCCTCATAATAAAGGGTAATGAATAATTGAATCCCAGCATCCAAACCCATGGTGAATTTCTTCTCTGTCATTGACAGCAAAACTATAATAGCACTTACTTTTTTTAGTGCTTTTGTAGCCCATATTACTCTGGCCTTACTCTGACACTTACATACATTGTTGATAAACTTTATGACAGTCCTCAAAGGTAGATGCCCTCATCTCCATTTCATAGTTAAAAAAACTGAGGCTCAGAAAAGAAGATACACATGACCAAGGTCACACAGCTATTATGTGCCACAGTCAGAATTCAAACTCTATCTGACTTTTATTCACTTATTCAAAAATATTTAATTGAGTGCCTACTGTATGCATGCACTGTATTGGGCTCTGGGGATACAGCAGTGAACAAAATAGAAAAATTCCTATTCTCCTGAAGCGTCACATTCTAGAAGGGGTGAACCACAATATGCAAATAAATATATACATATATAATATGTCAGATGGTGGTAGGTGCTTTAAAAAATTAAGCAGACTTGAGGAGCCTAGTGGGGGCCGATTTGATTTATGGTGATTGGAGAAGACCTCTCTTATGACGTGACATTTGAGCAGAGACCTGGGGGGAACAAGGGAGTGGCAAGTCATGAAAATATCTGGAGGAACCACATTCCAGGCAGAGGGAACAGCCTAATGTGAAGGCTTTGCCATGGGACGTCTTCACCAAGGAGGGAAAGTGGCATCAGAGGGGTGAAGAGGGGCCATATCATATGATGTTTTATAGCTACTACACAGATTTTGGATTATGTACTCAATTCAGAGGGAGATGGGGAGTTGCAGGAGTGTTTTGAGGAGAGCTATGCCTTATCTGACTAATATTTTGTATTACCTAGGTTTTTTGCAGAGAACAAACTGTAGGGGGACAAAGGTAGGACCCAGAGCCCACTTAGGAAGCCACTGCAGTGAACCAGGGAAAGAAGGTGGAGTCTTCGTCTAGAGTAGAAGACGTAGATTGATTTTGAATGCATTTTGAGGGAAGTGGTGCGGGACTTGCTGATGGCTTAGATGTGTGTGGTGAGTGGGGGGCAGAGCAAAAATGACTTCAACATTTTTTTTTTTTTGTCTGCACAACCAGAAGATGCCATTTACTAAGATGGGGAGATATTGGTCAAAGCTGATTTGAGCAGAGTGGGGTCAAGGGTTTGGTTTTGTACCTGTTATGTTCAAGATACTTATTGGATACTCAAGGGGAGATATTAAGAGACAGTTGTATGTGGAAAGGATGGAGCTGGAGATGAAAATAAGGGATTTGTTGCCACAGAGGCAGTATTAAATGTTACGGGATGGTTAAAACCACTAGGGAGTGCAGCCCTGGAGCACTCCAATCTCGGAGGCCAGGAAGATAAGACCCAGCAAAGAACACTGAGAAGGCATAGTTAGTGGGACAGATGATACAAAAATTAGACTGTGGAGGCCAAGGGAAAAAGGTATCTCAAGAAGACAGGAGCAATTAATTGCATCAAATGCTGCTGCTTGGTTGAGTTAGATGAGGACTGAGGATTCATTATTTGTTGTAGGACATTAGATATCATTGTTGACTTTGACAAAAATCTCTTTCTGGGGTAGAAAGCAAGAGAGAGTGGGAAGAACACAAGTGGAGACAATTATTTTTATGTGTGTGCACAATAAAGGAAAGCAAAGAAATGGAACAGTAGCCAAACAGATCAGGGATGATTTTTCTTAAGATGAGAAATATTGCAGCATGTTTGTGTTCTGATAGGAATGATACAGCAGAGAGGGAAAATTTTTTGATACAAGAAAACAATGGGTGGTTGCAAGAATAGTACCCCTGAACTGGCTAGAGGGGAGGGGCTTCAGTGGACAACTGGAGTGTTTGGCCTTAGAGCCCGCACCTATGCTCCCTCTGCTGTGCCAGGAAGGCTGTCCAGCATGATGCATTCATTCTTCGCCTCTTTCCTCAGAACACTCCTGTTTGCAAGAACAAAGCCTAGGACAGACGCTTGCTATTTCTGCTACCTATAACCATGAAGTAGCGAGAAAAGAGAAATAGGAGGTGACAGAAGACTTTGAGCTGCTGAATTTAGGTGTGGGAACTGTGAGCTTGCAAAATCACCTTGCTGGGGATGTTTTCAAGGTTGGGAGGCAGTTTCAAGAGGAAGTTGACACAAAGTTAACACGCACCACTAAAATACAAGTTGGGAAGTGATCTAAGATGTTTACCAAGGAGGTGGCAGTTGCCATTGTCTCTCCAATTTCCACAGTTGGAATCAATAGGTTCCTTTTAAGGTCATTCATACAACAAATGGAGATCCTGGGAGAGGCTTTGGAGATAGAGCAAAGACAGGGCTTTTGTCCTCAGGGATCTGGAGGTCCAGGAAGGTTTTTTTGTGAACACCGGATGTTCACAGTACAGCATCCCATGTTATGTGTTTGGAGAGAGTTACACGTGTGGGCAGACACACAGAGCAGGGTTGGGTAAACCAGGTAAGTTTCAAGGAGGCAAGGCTTGGGCTTGTCTTCAAGAAGGAGTGGACTCTGTACAAGGAGATGTAAGGAGACGTGTTTCTGAGACAGGGAACAAAACCTCAGTGGTATGAAACACATTCAGGAAACATCAAATACCGAGTTGGCTGGAGTTGGGACTTTATCCAGAGCACTATGAAGATCCATTGAAAGATTTCACTAGAGGGACAATTGGGATGGGCATGTTTAGAATTCAGAGCACGAAAGAAATATAAAAGACGTGGCCAGGTTGAAAGGCATTTCATCAATACATAAACAGGATCATCTATTTATCTTGTACTAAGTTGAATTATATGCACTCTCTAGGGTTTGGGGGGTCTGGAGGCAGGCATGGAAAGAAGATTCAGAGTTTCCTGTTTCGTGATTATTTACCAAGCCAGGGTCTTGCGCATAATTATTGAATGACTGTTCCCTAAGATGTAGAGTTGAGAACTAAAGTTTTCTAAGCATACAGCTCTAATTCCAGTGACACCCATTTAAGCACCTACTAATAGCAAAGCTATTACGATAAATAGGTGAGCCTATTTATGTATTGATGGAATGCCTCTCAAAACCAGGCCACTTCTATTTCGTTTGTGCTCTGAATTCTAAACATGCCCACTCTAAATGTGCCCAAAGTTGCCCAGATGTCAGTAACTAGCTAAATAACAGTTTTATTTATTTATCTTTTTATGGAGACACAATTCATGACAGTATTTTATTTTGTTTCTATTTATTTTGCAGTTACTTTCCATTATACTGTAAGTAATATTGGTTTTCCCTTGGTAGTCCTAATGTTTTTAGCACAGCTTTTTAAAAGTGATTGACTTTAGATAGTTATACTCTTCTAAGAAAGGAATAATATATGTGGCACTTGAATGTGACAAAAATTGTGAGGGCAGCCAATATAAAGAAATAAAGTAGTGATGCATGATGGATAAATCTTAAAAACAGCATGCTACGGGAAGGCCACCACTTACAAAATGCCAGTCTTTGAGTCCATTTATATGACATGACCAGAAAAGACAAATCTAAAGAAATAGATTAGTAATTCCCTGGGGCTGGGGATGGGAAAAGGGAGAGAACAAATAGGGCATGAGGGTTTTTTAGGGGTGATGAAAATGTTCTAAAATTAGTTTGGGGTGATGGTTGCACAACTCTGCAAATCTACTAAAAATCACTACATTGTACACTTAAAATGATCTTATGGCATCTACATTATAGCTCAATAAAGCTGTTTAAAAACTGTGAGGGTGGTCGGTGCTCACACTTATAATCCCTGCATTTTGGGAGGCCAAGGCGGGAGTATTGCTTAAGCTCAGGAGTTTGAGAGCAGCCTGGGCAACATGGCGAAACCTTGTCTCTACAAAAACACAAAAATTAGCCAGGCATGGTGGTGCATGCCTGTGGTCCCAGCTACTTGGGAGCCTGAGGTGGGAGGATCGCTTGAGCCTGGGAAGTGGAGGGTGCAGTGAGCTGAGATTGCACCACTGCACTCCAGCCTGGGTGACAGCATGAGACCCTACCTCAAAAAAGAAAATAAAAACTGTGAGAGTAATGTGTGAATGCCTGAAATTTTGAAACCATCGGGCAGTAACAATAGGATGGGTTTCAATTGTGTGTGTCAGAGCTGGCTCAGGGGCTACTTTGAAGGAAAAGATAGAAGCACACCCAATCAGGGCTAGTTCAAGACCATTCTAATCTGTCCTTAATTGTATATAAAGAGTTCAACTTAGAAACACTGCTAGAGACAAATGAAGCTACCGCCAGAGCAAAAGTAGGTCCACTCTGCCCAGCACCAGCTGATGGCATAAGCATTGTGTAGGGCCACTTAACATCTAGGTGTCATGGTTTATTTATAAAGGTGGCTCATGCCTTATTTATGATATAAAGAAGGTCACCATGTAAACATCTTTGAATAAAACTTCTATGAGCACAAAACAGAACAAGAGGTGTCAGCATACAGAGCCTGGCTTTATTTAGATGGGTGTGCATCTGTCACTTGTCCAGAGTCTTGGGACCTGGGTACAGCGAGCTTGATGAAACCTAACCCGTTTGCAGGTTGAGGCTTGTCTGCCTGTGGCTTCCACAGACTATTTCGGTGGAGGACAAGATTCCTTCTATCCAAGTACTAACCAGGCCCCAGGACAAGATTCCTCCCATCCAAGTACTAATCAGGCCCGACCCTGCTTAGCTTCTGAGATCAGATGAGATCGGGAGCGTTCAAGGTGGTATGGCCGTAGACTGGAGGACAAGATTCCTAAGCTAAAAATGCCTGTTAGTGCTGTCTAGGGAGGATAGTACCATCACAGAGTTTGGTCTGGTTTTGTATGCTTTGTACAAATTGAAGTAATTACCACTTGTGATTTCCTTTATGGGTAGGCAAATGAAGACTCTGAGATGAAGACAGCTGAGCGCACGATGGGGTAGGTCAGCCTCCCTCATGGAAATTCTGTGTGCCTGAGGCCCACCCTTCCAGTGCAGATGGAGGGATGGGATGGAAATGAATCTAGGGGAACGCATCCCAGCTGTGATCCAGCCACCTCTGCGTTTGAAGGCTGGGGGTTATTCCCTCCTCATGGTTGCCATGTAAGTGTAGCCTTTTAAACTGGTCCGTCTACGTCCACAGGGGTAGGAGAAAATCTCTCGTCAAAGCCACCTCAATCCTTTTTAGAACAAATTCAGTAAAATCACATTCCCACTCAAACTCTCCAGTGGCTTCCCATCTTATTAACAACAAAGCCCAGGCAGGGTGCAGTGGTTCACCCCTGTAATCCCAGCACTTTGAGGGCCGAGGTGGGTGGGTCATCTGAGGTCAGGAGTTCGAGACCAGCCTGGCCAACATGGCGAAACCCTGTCTCTACTAAAAATACAAAATTAGCCAGGTGTGGTGGCGGGCACCTGTAATCCCACCTACTTGGGAGGCTGAAACATGAGAATCACTTGAACCTGGGAGGTGGAGGGTTGCAGTGAGCAGAGATCACGCCATTGCACTCCAGCCTGGGTGACAGAGCGAGACTCCATCTCAAAAACAAAACAAAACAAAAAGCCCAAAGAATAAAAACCTGACAGCCAAGTTCAGCTGATCTCAGTCTGCGCTGTCCATATGCAGTTACTGAGTCCTTAAAATATGGCTACCTGGAACTCAGATACACTGTGGGTGCAAAACCCACAATTGTGGACATTCTTGTGCTTGCAATATTTGAAGGGAATATGAAAAAGTAATGAGAACTAGTTCATTAATACTTTTTAATATTATCACTGTTAAAATAGTAATATTTTGATTCTATTGGCTTACTAAAATAAATTTTGCCTGATTTTTAAAAATGTGGCTAAGAAGAGAAAAAATTTAAGTTACACTGGGGACCACACTCTGTTGCTATTAGTCAGCACTCAACTCATCCCCGCTTATTTCCTACACTGGCTTTCTTATTTCTCCTTGAACAAGGCAATCATGCCCTGGGTTTATGCACTTAGCATACCACGTGGCTTATTCCTTTGTCTCCCCTAGACCTCTGTTCAAATGTAACTTTATCAGAGAGGCTTTCCCTGAGCAGATTCTAAAGATGCACCCTAATCCCCCCTAATCACCTTCTCTTGCTTTATTTCTGTTCATAGGACTCACCACCACTGATGTTATACTACACATTGGCTTTGTCTGTTTATTGTTGTCTCTTTTACCAGAATGTAAACTTCAAAGGGTGGGGGCTTTGTTTTATTCATCGTCTGCTCTCCCAGTGCCTAGAATGGCGCCTGGCATCAAGTAGGAAAAGTCCCTGCTTGCATAAAGCTCTGTCTCATGAGGGAGACTGAGGAGGAAGCAGATTTCTTCACTGCATTATAATAGGTGCTCTTATGGGGAGTACGGCCTGCTAGGGACGCAGAGAAAGAAGGTGATGCTGTTCTTGGTGATTTTCCTTCCATCCATTCACCCTATTCTTTACTAACATAATCCCAATGTCATTCAGGTATCCACACCTTCCCTTAACCAAGTTCCTCACAGGAAGACGACATCCCCATCCCCACGTGGGCCTCATTCTCTTAGCCAGTGATTGGTTTAGAAAGTGGTCATGTGACCCAACTCTGGCCAATGAGATTATGAGGGCTTACCGGGGGAGATTCTGGGAAAATTATGTGCTTTCCTGTAAGAAGAGACATTCTCTCTTTTTCTTCTAGGCATTCCTATGTTTGCATGTCATGCTTGGAACTGCCGCAGCCACTTTGTGACAGCCTGAGAATGAATCCAGCGCTAAAATCAGTCTAGCAAAAGGAGGAGAAACACCTGGGTCTCCATGATGTCACTGAGCAAGTGAATTGACCAGCTGTGAGGTCTGTACTATTTTTTAGGAATTTTCATGGGAGATAATACATATCTTTATTTTTAAGTAATATAGAGTTAGGGCTTTGGTGATTTTCAAATGAAAGTTTCCTGGACTTCGTATCTGACCTAACCTTATGAAGTGTCAAGGGTAGCATCTGTCTTAAATCAGATTCTCCAGGACATAGGCTCTGAGATGGAGATTTTCATGCAAGACGTTCCTCAGGGAGTAGCCTTGAGATCAACACTTGTTGGGGAGTGAAGGAAATGGGATCCAGCAGGAGAGAAGCTGAATGTGATGCAGCTGCAACGAAGGCCTCCACTCATCCAGCAGCAAGCTCTGAAGCTGGGATGGCCCCAAGTCTTGTACTTCCTTGAGACAGCCACATGGGAGAGTCATGGGATGTGGCTTGTCCCCAGGTAGGTAGAGTGACTTTGGGAGGGGCAGTTCTTTTTGACTAAAGGCATTTTCTGGAGAGAGACCCTTAGGTGGGAGCTGTTAGCCACACACTTCCCAGTAGTTAGAGGTGAGTATGGGTGGCTCACCTCAGCAGTGACTACAGCCTTATGAAGCAGGTGATAGCTAAGCTGTGATTTAAAAAGATAAGGGGAGGATTGGGAAAACGGAGACCGTTTCAAGGATAGGAAATAGTACTTGAAAACCCTAAAATTAACAAAGAGCATGAACTCAGAACTGAGAGGTGACAGAAAAATGGCGATCCTTTTTCTCCCCATCCTAAGTCAATTTCAGTTGGGTTTTCTGTCACTTGCACCCAACAGGTCCTGATTGGTACACACAGGTTCTAGATGGCAGAGCCAAGATTTGAAGTCTGTTCTCTGTAACTCAAGAGTCCATGACCTTAATCGACATGCCATATTGTCTCTTGAGCTAAACAATATAACCGTGTATCTGAGTCACTTAAAGTGTTCTAGGCAAGATCTTCAGATGACTACACATTTGAAAATGAGGTTGTGTGAGTCAAAAGAGTTGAATCCCGTATATTTTTGTCCCCATATGTTTGCAAAGAAACTTTCATTTTACCTCTTCTAAATTCAATTTCTGTTTATGAACCTTCCTTTGTCTCTCCCCTATGTGATGGGAGCCACAGGAAGAAGGAAAGGCGGGGCCATGGAAACAGAAATAACAGGCACTCAGTCATAGCAGGAGTCCCATAAACTAAGTCCTAAAGATCGAAAGAGATTATTTCATTCACTGTAAATCAGTCCCTGGCAGGCAGAGCTTTTGTCACCGTGGAAGGCCAAATGTGCTTCTGAAGTGAGTTCATCACATAAAAGTAGCATCTGGAGAGCCATTGACATAATGTTGAGGGAAGCAAACAGCCTGGCTCCTGGGGCCCTGCCCCTGCAGCAAGTGTGTCACCAAGAGCTGCAGCATTTCCTGTAGGCTCATGAGCTGAGTGCCTCTCAAAGCAGCCATGCTCCCAGGTCAAAACAAATCAAGTTTTAACTCGGGAAAGAAAAAGCTGCCATCTTCAAGGTATACCATGCTGTGATATTTCCCCACCCCTGGGCTTTTGCACATGCTATGTTATCCACTTAGGCTGCTTTTCCTTCTCTTATGCCTGGAAAACTCCTGGTCATCCTTTAAGACCCAGCTCAAATATCACGTGCTTGTGAAGCATTCCCCATGCCTTGCAAGGATAATGCAGCCGTCCCCTCCTCAGGGCCTACTCAGCAATTTGCACAGACCCTTCCTACATCATGTTTCTGTCGTAGGTAAGACAATGTATTGTAGTTCTTAGTGTTAGCATCAGATTCCCACTTAGACTAAAGTTCTCCTTTAGGGGAGGAACATGGGCCATTTCTATCTACAGTCTCCTGGTGTCAGACATGTGATATGTACTCAGTAAGGGTTTGAAGGGTGAATACATGATTGCATGAGTGCGTGACAGAGAGAATGAGTGTGAGTGTGGATGAGTGAGTGTGTGTTACCTGAATGGTGAGTGAATGAGACAGTGAGTGAATGATGTGTGTGTAAATGAGAGTGAATGTGGGTCATTGGAAAGACAAATGATGACTGAGTAAATGAAAAGCAAGTCTAGAAGTGACATGAGACTTTGGAAGTCTGTCTTTTGAACTTTGAAGGGTTTAATTCCTTTGCAACCAAACTTGGGCATCTCCTGTACCCACCATTCACTGCATTGCTTAGCATAAGAAAGACAAAACTGATTACTTTCTCTAAGGGCTGGACAAGTTTATTTCCAGGGGTAAAGCAGTAGGCAGGAGGTGCTGTAGCTGGAGAAAACCAAGAGGCTTGCAGATTTTGAGATAATAAAAATCCTGAAAATGCTCCTGAAGTCCTCAAAGTGATGGAAGATACACCATTACTCCTGGACTCATTAATTCTTAAGCTTTTTTAAAAAAATTTTTTCTTTCTGTTTTTGGTTGTGGTGATGGGGGCGGAAGGGGTGGAATCTTTTACAATAGGATAAACACTATGGGCCTTCTCTCCAGAAAATATGTACAATCACACACAAACATGCACACATACATGCACAGTTGTGTGTGTAATTTTAGGGATTAATGGAATCTCTTGAATCCAACTACAAGATATGCAGACCCCAGGTTTCGAACCCTTTGAGATTTCACGTGTCTATTTTAGCTTACCACCATATTCACAGGATGCATCAGAGAGCTTAACATATAATATTAGGACTTCACACATTTCTGTTGAATTGAGTTGAATTTTTGTTGAACTAGTTTCAATTGAAATTGCCCAACTTGAGAAATAGGGGCATGGACCCGCTGACTTTCTCAAAATCTCATGTATCTTGGGAATGTTCAACTATACACAAGGTGGCTCCAGATATTGATTCTATACGGATAAAATGATTTTTCCAGCACTTTCCATCTTCAGCCCTCACCAGGACGTGTGAGTCTTTCCTTCCATAAAGGATCATGGTGGAAAATATGAGAGTGTGAAGTATGATTCACATCTGGATGAGCAAACAGAGCTCTGTGTTGAAACAGCTTAATTAATGGTGATGCCAAGCCCTTGGCCTTGTTTCCTCAGTGCCATAGGCTGTGCAAATAACGCCCAGGTCTCCGCTCTGAGTGGGACATGTGAAACTCCGGTCTAGAAAGGGCAGCCTAGATTGGTGAAAAAAATTAACAGCTGAAGTGGAACAGAATTAAAATTTATCTTGAACCTGGCATTTAATGAAGGGTGTTTAATTTCATTAATAGAGCTTAGAGAATCTCTCCTGTTGAGAAGGACTTATATAAGGGCAAAATGAATAACTGTCCAACCACTACGGAGGCAGAATGGTAAAAATTGAAAATGTCAGTAATTGGAGGTTTGGCCAGGGTGTGAGAAAATCGGTGTTTTTATATACTGCTGGAAGGAGGGTGAAATGTGTAAATATTTTGGAGAGCTATTTGGTAATAATGATTAAAACAAACAGAAAAAGCATATAGTCTTTGACCCAAGTGTTCCAGTATTGAGATGTTTTCCTACAAATGTTCTCATTCCTATGCACAATGAAGATGTTCATTGTTTATAATAGCGTGGACTGGAGACAATCTAAGTGTCCAAGAATCCAAGAATAGGGAATTGGCTAATTAATTAATCCATTCGCTCAATGGTACCCATTTTGGCATTTGGGAAGGAGAAAATAGCTTAATATGCCCTGATAAGGAGTCATAGCCATGATATATGTTTTCAGTGGAAAAAAAGCATGGGGCTTAAAGAATATTTCTAATGATAAGAACAGGGATGTGGAAATGCTTGGAATATCTGTGGAAGGCTGGGCATATGCACACACACATACTTTACAATAATAGATATTTCTAAAGAGAAGTTGGGGACGGTATCCGGGATGGGATTAATACTTAATTTTAGTTAAATATACTTTGTACTGTTTGGATTTTTACTACATGCATATATTAATTTTTTAAATTAAAACTTTTTTTAAATAGAAGAAATCCATTTTAAAAACAAGTAATCATTTCTTAGGTTTATTTGTTCATTTATTCACTTAAATACTTACTGAGCACATGCAAAGAGCTGACATTTGATGTCCCAGTCTTCAAAAATGTGACCTGCTATTTGTGTGTTGAGGTTATTGAACAAAGTGATGTGCCTCTTACAGTGCTTCCCAACCATAACCACATGGCAAGTTTGTTTCGGGAAGGAGGGAGAAAGAAAAGGGTGAAATTCTTTGAGCCTCTGATGTTTTCCAGCCACTGTGCTGGGCACTGTCTATATACTTATCTAATCTGGTCTTCTCGTTACTGAATTCCTAGCACCTAGATCAGGGCTTGCCTCTGATGAGCAAATGGATGATTGAATAAATAAATAAATAAATAAATAAATAAATAAATAAATAAAAGAATGAATTGTGGTGCCTGGGCCCTCTGTCAAGAGGGAGCAAGTGGCCTGAGGAAGGGCAGACTCTCAGCTGAGCCCAAGACCCAGGCTCCCTGCTGGGTGCTGCTGAGAGGAGGACTTACACACTGAGCTTTCCTGGTGCTCCGTCTGGGGAAGAGTGTGTGCGTAATAACCACTCAGGGTTTTTGCCCAGGAAGCAGCAGACGGTGTGTCCCCAGGAGGCTTGTTTAATATTTTAATAGTATGCATTTTTAAAATATATCATCAGGGTACACTAGTCAGTTTCTCTTCACTTCTATTATATTTTTTGATACCTGAGGGTTTTGTCTGCTTTCTGGAACAGTTGCCTCTGTGAGAAAAAGTCTTACTTGTTCCAACAAATATTTACTAAAAACTTTAAGAATATATTTGAGAGATCACTACTGACCCTTTCCTTCTTTAAGGAACAACTTCCCCCCACTAAGGATCTCAGTGTTCATGCCGTGTAACATGTTTGTTTCTTATAGACACAGTGGACCATGTAAGACGTTGGGTTCTCTTTTTGCATCTGCCACTAGGAAGCTCAGAACCCAACTGTGCCATCTATTTCTAGCATAGTTTCCATTTTGTCTATGAAAGTGGTGCTTACCTGTTTTATACTATTCTACATGGCCTTTTTCTTAAATGTATTTTATCTTGTATTATATGACGCCTATAAAGACTTTGGAACAACGTAAGTGTATTAGTTTCCAAGGAGTTCTGTAACAAGTTACCACTAACAACGTAGCTTAAAATAACAGAAATTTATTCCTTCACAATTCTGGAGGACAGAAGTCTAAAATCAAGGTGTTGGAAGGGTTGGTTATTTCTGGAGGTTCTGAGAGAGAATTCATGTCTCTTTCCTGGCTTCTGGTGGCTGTCAGCAATCCTTGGCATTCCTCAGCTTGTAGCTGCATCGCTCCAGTCTCTGCATCACTCTAGTCTCTGCCTCTGTCTTCATATAGCCTTCTACTCTGTGTGTCTTCATCATTTTTATCTCTTACAAGGACACCCATCATTGGATTTGGGGCCCACCCTAATCCAGGGAAATCTCATATCAAGAGCCTTAACTTAATTATACTTGCAAAGGTCCTTATTCCAAATAACCTCATATTCTGAAGCTCGGACAGGGTGTGTCTTTTTTTTTTTAGGGGGGGTTGCACTATTTAACCCACTATAGAAGTACATATGTAAGTACAGAAGTCAATTTAAAAAATAATAAAAGAGGCTGGGCACGGTGGCTCATGGCTGTAATCCCAGCACTTTGGGAGGCCAAGGTGGGTGAATCACCTGAGGTCAGGAGTTCGAGACCAGCCTGGCCAACATGGCAAAACCCTTTCTCTACTAAAAATACAAAAATTAGCTGGGTGTGGTGGCGGGTGCCTGTAATCCCAGCTACTCTGGAGGCTGAGGCAGGAGAATCGCTTGAACCCTGGAGGCGGAGGTGGCAGTGAGCCAAGATCGCGCCACTGCACTCCAGCCTGGGTGACAGAGTAAGACTTTGTCCCAAAAAATAAAGTAAAAAATAAAAATAAAAATAATGAAAGTGATGTGTACCAGGCATGGGGAAACTAAGGTAGACCTCATGAGAGCACAGCCCCAAAGGAATTCACAATCACATGCAGGAGTCCTGGCCAGCAGAATTCACTCTACGTTGTTAGCAAGAACATGTCATCACGTGGAGCTTTACTATTCTGCAACCCTTCTATTTGAAAAGATGCTGTATTGAGAGGGCCAGGACTGAAAGGACTCATCATGATTCATAATTTCTCATGTTGTAGCTGTAGATTAGAGCTCAGAGAAGGCAAGCAAGGCTGCACAGCAAAGTTGCAGAATGTAGGCTTTCAGATCTGAGCCTGGGACTCTTCCTCCTGTTCTTTCTCATCAGTAAAGAGGATAGAGACTCGGTTCACCAACCAATTAAAATGAAAGTCATCATTCCAAAGGCGGGGGTAAGAGAAACTGCAAATTAAAAGAGCTTTACATGAGAAGGAGGCAGAGGGCATGGGCTTAATGACCACAAATAAAAAGAAACAGCTGAGAAATGGGGCTGTCAGTTTCTGCTTTAGCTATCAGGATGCAGCCAAAAATGAAGATATGAACAGACTAAGCCCTTATCCCAAAGGGGAGAGGAGCAGTGTCCATGTGGGTATCCCAGGATGCTCCATGCATGATCTCATTTAATCCTTCCCCTTAACATTTCTGGCAGGTACTTCTGTGATTCCTCCATCTCACAGGTGAGAAAACTGTAGCTTGGAATGGCTAAGTCATTTGGGTGAAGTTACATGGCCTATTAGATATGTGACCAAGGTTTGGCTCTGGTTCTTGGCTTACCTCTGGCCCTGCCTGGATTTTTAGCCCTGGATAACGCATTCTCCTAGTCTGGCCCTCAGTTTTCCCATCTGCAAATGCAAAGTGTGGATGGAATGACTCAGAATCTTCTGCTTCTTAAGTTTACTGGTTTTCACAATGTGGGAAGTGTAGCTGACTGTTATAGACTGAATTCTGTCACCCAAAATTCATGTGGAACATAATCCCCTATGAACTGTATTTGGAGATAGGGCCTTTAGGGAGATAATTAAGGTTAAAGGAGATTATAAGGGTGGGAAATACAGTTGACTGTTACGGACTGAATTCTGTTCCCTCCAAATTCATGTTGAACGTAATCCCTTATGGACTGTATTTGGAGATAGGGCCTTTAAGGAGATAATTAAGGTTAAAGGAGGTTATAATGGTGGGGTCCTAATCCACAGGACTGGTGTCCTTATAATGAAAGGAAGAGACACTGAGTTCTGTCTCCCAGCCTTGTGAGGACACGTTGAGATGACTGCAAGCTGGGAAGAGAGCCTTCACCAGGAGCTGAATTTGCTGGTACTTTGATCTTGAACCACGTTGAGATGACTGCAAGCTGGGAAGAGAGCCTTCACCAGGAGCTGAATTTGCTGGTACTTTGATTTTGAACCTCCAGCCTCCAGAATTGTGACAAAATAAATTTCTGTTGTTGAAGCCACTCAGTCAGATATTTTGTTATGGCAGCCCAAGCTGAGCAATATACTGACCATCACTTGATTTTCTGGATTCATGTATTGGAAGCACTGTCTAAAGGTGGATTGCAGAGGACTATTTGGATCAGATTCTGGATATGGGCCAGGGCAAGGTATTCTGGGTGGCCAAAGGATGGGGGTCATGAGGCCAAATGAGGGGACACAAGGCACAATAGCCATAAATAGCAATGCCCTTGACTTTTTTTTTTTTTGAGACGGAGTCTCGCTCTGTCGCCCAGGCTGGAGTGCAGTGGCTCGATCTCTGCTCACTGCAAGCTCCGCCTCCTGGGTTCACGCCATTCTCCTGCCTTCAGCCTCTCGAGTAGCTGGGACTACAGGCACCCACCACCACGCCCGGCCAATTTTTTGTATTTTTAGTAGGGACGGGGTTTCTCCATGTTAGCCAGGATGGTCTCGATCTCCTGCCCTCGTGATCAGCCTGCCTCAGCCTCCCAAAGTGCTGGGATTACAGACGTGAGCCACCGCGCCCGGCCAGCAATGCCGTTGACATTTTTATCCAAGGGGTTTGCATGCTAGAGGGAGTCCCAGCACAAAAGGTTAAAATCTCCAAGGACTGGGATGGTATCTGTCGTGTTTCTCGTTGCCTAGCTCAGAGCCTGCCATGGAGCAGAATTTCAGCAAAATTCATTGACTGACTGGCTGGGCAAGCACTTACTAAACTGGTTTGAACTCTGGTTCTGTCTCTTAGGCAAGAGACTTTTTGATGCAAATGACACATCTATAAAATGGGTATCATGATAGCAGGATTGCTTAAGCCTCACATGTCGACTTTGGTGGTTGAGAGTCTGGGTTCTGAGGTTGGATGGCATGAGTTTAAATTTCACCTCTCGGAGTTCTGAGCCATTAGATTTCAAGCAACGTCCCTGAATTTTTTGTGCCTCAGTTTCCTTATCTTTAAAAAGGAGGTAATAATACCACCCCATGAGGTGCAGGGAGGGTAAAGTGAGATGCGAGTGCAATGTGCTTGGTGGGGGATCTGGCACATAGTAAATGCTCAGTCAACAGTAAATGCCTTCTTCTCTTTAATATTCCTTCAAAGCTGCAGAGTGTGGCAGTAAGGGGCTTCCCTGCCAGTCCTACATTTAATGGAATCAGAGGGAATATTGCCCTCTTTCAGCCCCTGGATGCCTGCAGACTCAGGATTCCCCACTGCAGCCAGTAACCACCCTGCTGGATTGGGGCTGCTGGGTAACACCTTTTTTTATAAAAACAGAAAAGAAAGGTTTTTCTTAGATGGGCTCACTTGCTGAAGAACTCTCAGAAATCCATTAACTCTAGTATTACTAAACATCTGAATGCAATTTGCGGGCTATAATAACATCTCTCGAGTTAGCAAATGTTTATGCCTCTCTATAATTTTCTTTTCCATATGAAAATAGACCTGTCATACTAACGTAGTGGGCCAGCTGCCTCTATAATATCGTTAATAGGCAGGAAGGATTGTAGCTCCTACAGTCTGATGGGCTTGAGATGCATTTCTATTCCAGAGTGGGCTCAAGGATGGATGGAGTTTCAGCTCTGGGGTCTACTTCATATGTGTCGCTTAACAGGTAGAAAATATATGACGTTAGAATAAAGGAATTAGGAGACACCAGGCCTGCTGTCATCTGTCAGGGAAATGAGTGAGTAGAACAAACATTTTTAGAGTCCCTGCTTTGTGCCAAGCAATAGGCTGGGCTTCAAATATATTTCAGTTGTATTCTAACTTGGGTGTACATGTCAAGGTCCCCCATGGAGATTATCATAAATACAGATTCCTGGGCCTCACCCCATACTTGCTGAATTAGAATCCCTGTGGGTAGTGCCTGAACATCTGAATTTTTAATGCATTTCTTTGACCACCTAGTGGTTTCCATGCATTTCAGGGTTTGGGGGGGCTAAATCCTTATAGCACAGAGGAAAATGAAACTATATTTCAGGGAAAATATTCCTTTTACATAACAGATATGGATCATTTAAGCTTCCCCTAAAAGGTTTATTTCCTTTTCAAATAATTGGATAATTTAGATCCTCCACCCAAACCAGCCTCCTAATTGAGTTGTCTGGTACATCAATTCAGCAAATATTTTCCGATATTTTCCGAGTGCCTACTAAGTGCACACGCGTTTGGGAATGAAATATTTGAAAGATAGAGACGCTACACTGTTCCTGTGGAGGTTAGTTTCTAGTGGAAGAGCTGGGCATGAGCACAGGTGACTATAACAGAATATAAATATTACAGCAAATTGGGAAGTGGGAACCCTGAGAAGAGCTACTGACTTACATCAAGAGGGACTGATAGGTCAGCTGAGATGAGAGAAACAGCAGAAGCCAGCCACGGGAAGGAAGCAGAGTGTGTGCTGGGTGGAGAGAACACCACGAGGCTGAGTCCTGGGGCTAGAAGGGGCTTGGAGAGGCAGAAGGACTCCAGAAGTTTCTGCCTGGCTGCAATGTAGAATGAGAGGTAGAAAATGTGGAAAAATGAGATCAGGCTGGAGAGGGCAGTTGTGTGCCATGCTGTGGAGTGGAGACTTTATCCTGAGGGCAGTGGTGAGCCATCGGAGGGGTAATGCAAGGGCATAACACAGTCATATTCACGTTATAAAGATCACTCTGGCTGCTACATAAGATGCAAAATAGAGGCAGGGAGCGGACCTCAGGGCTGGAAGACCAGTTGGGAGAATGTTGCTGTTGTTCGGGTGAAAGGGGATGGTCGTTTGGACCAAGAGATTGGTAGTAGAGTTGGGGTCCAGTTGACAGGCTCAAGACTCTGTCCAATGAGTGATTGGATACCAGACAACCTAGAGAGTTATTAGGGTGCAGAATAAACAATGCGTCCTGAAGTCCAGCCCCAAGGAAATTACTATTACTACTACTTATTTGAGTTATTTATTTATTTATAGTTTACTTTATGTTCTGGGATACATGTGCAGAACGTGCAGGTTTGTTACATACGTATACGTGTGCCATGGTGGTTTGCTGCACCTATCAACCCATCATCTAGGTTTTAAGGCCCGCATGCATTAGCTTTTGTCCTAATGCTCTCCCTCCCCTTGCCCCCCACCTCCTGACAGGCCCCCTTGCCCCCCACCTCCGGACAGGCCCCAGTGTGTGATGTTCCCCTCTCTGCATCTGTGTGTTCTCATTGTTCAACTCCCACTTATGAGTGAGAACATGCGGTGTTTGGTTTTCTGTTCCTATGTTAGTTTGCTGAGAGTGACGGCTTCCAGCTTCATCCGTGTCCCTGCAAAGGACATTAACTCATTCTTTTTTATGGCTGCATAGTATTCCAGTAGTTCTTCTTACTATTACTTTTTTTCAGATGGAGTCTTGCTCTGTCACCCAGGCTGGAGTGCAGTGGTGCGATCTTGGCTCATTGCAACCTCCACCTCCCAGGTTCAAGCGATTCACCTGCCTCAGCCTCCTGAGTAGCTGGGATTCCAGGCATGCACCACCACACCTGGCTAATTTTTGTATTTTTAGTAGAGAGAGGGTTTTACCATGTTGGCCACGCTGGTCTCTAACTCCTGACCTCAAGCGATCCACCCGCGTTGGCCTCCCAAAGTGCTGAGTGAGAGTGGCTGGCTACACAATATGCTATTGTCTGGATGCACCGTAATTTATTGAAGCAATCCTTATTGCTGGACATCGAAGTTGTTCATATACATTTTTTACCATTATTAAGAATGCTAGTTATAATAGTTTGACTTAAAGCTTTTCCCATATTTTAGACCTTTTTAAGAATAATTATTAGAGAATACTAGAGGATTTTCCAAAGAGAGGTAGCCCCAAAGGAAGACTCAGCACTGACTTCACTGGACAGGTGCCTTCTCCTTTCTGGTCAGTTTCCTTATCTGTGAAATGGGCTCTACGTGTGATGATCTCTATCACTATCATCCTCTGAGTCTGCTCTGACTTTGAGCAGAGGGCAACTGCCCACCCTGACTCTGAGCTGAGCCTCTTGGGTGGTCATCCCAGCTAATCCTCTACTGCTTTGAAGGGAGCACTAACGGAGGAGAGCCTTTCTGGGATTCAAAATAGCAGCGTGGTTGCTAGCATGGGCTGGAACTCAGATAGGCATGGATCTGAATCCACTTACTAGCTGTAAACCTGGGTCAGGCTATTTATTCTCTGCATGCCTCTGTTTTCTCATCTGTAAAATGGTGATAATGATAGGGTATAGCTTATTGGGTTATAACAAGGACTCATGAGATAGAGCATGTGAGGCATTTGGCTGATCTTAAGCAGCAAGAGAATATTCAGCCTTCGTACTACTTTTCTATTCTTAGAGAACCTACGATTTTAAGTGGGAGAGTCAGTATGGTGTTGTATTGAAGAGTGTATACCCTGGGGTCTGATTGTCTGGGTTCCATCCATCATCGTTCTACAACTGCTAGTTCTATGACCTTGGACAACTTCTCTGAGCCTCAGTTTCCTCATTTGTGAAATGAAGATAATAGTATGCCCATATTAAAGGGTTGTCGTGAGTATGTAAATGAATTAATCTATGTGAAGGAACTGTGAACACTGCGTGGCACACGGTGAATGCCGGAGGAGTGTTAAAAAAGAATGTACATTTTATCCAGCTAATATGGAAGTCACCTCTGTAACCGCTAGTCTTTGTTGAGTGCCCACTACGTGTCAGGCGTATCTCAGGACACCTCACACGTGCAGTACTCACAGCTCCCACAGCAATGAGTCAAGGCAGAAATGATGATTCATCCTACTTTACAGACTGGGAAGGTGAGGTTCAGGGTGGCTCCCTGACATGCCTGAGGTGCTGGTTTCTGCAGGAAGAGTTCTGTCTCCTTACACACTCAATGCCCTGCCCACAACATCATGCAGTATGATCTTGATTATTTTGGACCATTGACTATGAAGGCGATTGGAAAGCTGCAAGAAAAATGGTGTCCTTGAAGCTGTGATGAAAAATGATCACTTTTCACAGTCCAAAGAGCTTCTAATTAAATTACTAGCTCCCTTTGCCCAAGGCTGGCCCAAAGATTATTGACTTGATAGGGCACCCTTTCTGATGGAGGGTCACTTTTAGGCTTGGAATCTGTTATATTTTTTTGAATCAGATCCAATGGTCTGATTTGCTGTCATGACCCTCCTAATAAATGAGCTGGTTTACTCAATTTCCCATGAGGTTGCCAGGATTGGGATAAGGGAGGAATTACAAAATGAGTCTCTGTCTCCTATGAAGTTAAAGTTGAGTTCCTTGATATGACTTTCCTAAACATAGGCAAGACAGCAAGAGGGATACAGACAGGCGGAAACAAGGAAAGATGAGAGAGGGACAGGGAGAAGAGACATTGTGACATTGCTTATGATCATTTGAGTTTTTGTGTTTTTTTTTTTTTTCAAATTTGCAACTGAAAAATTCCAGATGAAGTTGTCAATAAGGTAAAGAGTATGGAAAGTTTTTGTAGCTGGAGGTCTAGGTAGGAGTAGCATTTCATAATTAATGAGCTCAAAGCAGCCCCTCATTTGCCTGTCTCTATTTCAGCAAAAGTTAAGGCTGAAAATTAAGCAGATGAATGAATAAATAATTAGGTCAGCAGATGCCATGCAAAGAGTGCAGCTTTGGAGTTAGGCAGTTTGGAGGTGGGGGTTCAAATCCCAGCTATGTCACTTACCAGCTGTGTGGCACGGGACAAGTGTTTGCTTACATTTTCTCCTTTACAATCTGCAGATGTTAATGTCAATTATTATGGGTTGTTTTGAGAATTGCACAAGTTAATGTGAACGACATGCATGGCATAGGACTTCCCACACAACAGGTGAGCAGTAAATGTTAATAAATATCAAGGGTTGTGCAGACTTCCAGGTCCTAGTTTTAAAATGCAAGAATGGAACCAGAAGTTCTCTAAAGGCTGCACGTGTTTCATAACTCCAGAGCCTCCTAACACAATGACTTTCTGAAATATTTGTACAAAGGTGGAGAGCCTATTTGTCTCCTGCCTGCCCATCCTCTAACCATTTCTCCATCTAACCATTTCTCCATCATCTGCCAGGCTAGGGTCTAGGGCTGAAAGGTCAGAGAATGGCTCTTTTTGCCCAAAGCAATGATGAGCAAACCTGTTCAGGAGGAGAGAACATCCCTGGTTAACTATTATTTGTCCCTCAGGACCCAGCTCACACCTCAGTGCTTGAAGGCATGGTTCACAGACCAACAGCATCAGCATCACCTCTAAGCTTGTTATAATTGCAGCATCTCAGCCCAGCCCAGACCTTTGAGTCAGAATCTGCATGTTAACAAGTCCCTGGAGATGCGTGCACACATTGACAGTGGAGAAGCAGTGCCCCAAGCCCTTGGCAGGGTCAAGCCCCCTCCTTTATTAAATTCTCAGTGATCCTTGCATCTCTTTTGTGGCATTCCTCTCTCTTGTAAACTGTTAACTATTGCTTATACCTCTTGCTTGATTTCTGACTTTCCCTGCTAGACAGCTGACTCCCCCGAACAATGTACACATTTATGTTGTTCACATCTATATCCCTAGATTGTCGTGTAGTTTCTAGAACACAAAAGGAGTCACTTCATTAGTGTTGTAAAATGAATGAATGAATGAAGAAATGATGGGGATTGAGCTTCTTGAAGGAAGACAGTTATTCATGCTCGAGAGCTTCTCAGTCTTCATAAGTGGGTAAAGAGTAGCTGCTAAGACAAAAATAAAAAGGGTCAAAAAGTCAGTGCTGCAGGCCGGGCACAGTGGCTCACGCCTATAATCCCAGCACTTTGGGAGGCCAAGGTGGATGGATCATTTGAGGTCAGGAGTTTGAGACCAGCCTGGTCAACATGGTGAAACCCCGTGTCTACTGAAAATACAAAAACTAGCTGGGCATGGTGGCACATGCCTGTAGTCCTAGCTACCTGGGAAGCTGAGGCAGGAAAATCGCTTGAACCTGGGATGCAGAGGTTGCAGTGAACCAACATTGCGCCACTGTACTCCAGCCTGGGCAACAGGGCGAGACTCTGTCTAAAAAAAAAAAAAAAAAAAAAAAGTAGGTCAGTGCAGCTTGTAGTCCCAGCTACTCAGGAAGGTGATGTGGGAGGATCTCTGAGGCTAGGAGTTCGAGGCCAGTCTGGGCAGCAGAGCAAGACGCCATCTCCAGAAAAAGAAAAAAAAAGTCTAGCCCATCTCAGTCCCAACACATGCATTGCTAAGATCCTGGACAGTCTGTCTGAGCTTTATGTGAGTGTTACTAACATAAAATAGAGGGAAGAAACAAAATAGAGGAAGAAACAAAAATAGAGGGAAGAAAACCCCCCAAATTGTAGCAAAAGTGTATTTGTTGAGTTTGGCTGAGGAAGGATCATGTGGTGGCAATACCATGGGCCTAGAGAAAGAGGAGACCAGATTTTGTGAGATTTGGAGCACATCCCTTGCTCTGAGTCTCTCACTGTCAAAACGCAAATACAAATCTGCAATGCCCCGCAACTTCACATGGCAGTTGTGAGGATTAGCATTCAATGGCAATTCTCAAGTCATATTGCACCGTCCAGCGATAAAAAAAGAATAAAGTACTGATTCACGTACAATGTGGATAAACCTCAAAAACATAATGCTAAGTGAAAGAAAACAGGCACAAAAAGCCACCTGTGGAAGGATTCCATTTATATAAAATGTACAGAATAAATAAATTCATAGAGACAGAAAGTAGATTAGTGGTTTCAGGGGAGAAAGGAAGGGGAGGTGACTGCTTAATGGGTATAGGGTCTTTTTGGAGGTGATTAAGGGGTTTTGGAATGTCTAGGCAGAGGTGGTGATTACACAACACTGTGAATGCAGTAAATGCCACTGAACTATTCATTTTTAAATTGCTTGATGGGTGAATTTTATCTCAATTAAAAAGAAAAATCATGGGAGGCCGAGGCGGTTGGATCAGTTGAGGTCAGGAGTTTGAGACCAGCCTGGTCAACATGGTGAAACCCCGTCTCTACTAAAAATATGAAAATTAGCCAGGCCTGGTGATGGGCACCTGTAGTCAGGAGAATCACTTGAATGGCAGGCGGAGGTTGCAGTGAGCCAAGATCACGCTACTGCATGGCAGAGCAAGAGTCCGTCTCAAAAAAAAAAAAAAAAAAAAAGAAAGATCAAGTGATGAGTTTTAAAAGTGCCAGGTGACCAGCCACACTCCTTCTCTACTGAATCTGATTCATTTGCTCTGAAAAGGGTCCTAAACGTTGGTTACTTTTAACAAGCCCTTTAGAGGGGTTATAGTCGGCTGGCAAGGTTGAGAACTATAGGCTTAAAGAAATGCATTGTGATGGACAGGGTGTGGCTTCAAAGTCCAGCTGACCTGCGTCTGGGTCCTGTCTCCACTTCCAGATTGCTAATTCCCTGAACCTGTTTCGTCTGCAAAGATGCAAGTTATAATATTTACCACATCAGGGCTATTGTTAAAATCACATTAGGTCATGTAAGTGATGCACGTGGGCTTGACATTTATTAGGTGCTAAATAAACTACTATTATTATTATAAAGAGTAGATGTCATAATTCACTGTAAATGTTTAAAAGAGCCATTAAATTATAAGGTAATGAGATTTTTCTGCCATTATTCCCAGACGCTGGGCTTTGTGGGAATAGGAAGGGGAAAGAGAAAGGATGTGATGTTACCTAGATAATTATTTTCTCTACTTATCAATGTGTTTATATAATCAAGTCTAAAATAAAATTAGTTGGGATCACAGTAGGTGATAATTCCTCTCAACTACAAACCAGGAAAAAAAAAAAAAAAAAAAGAAAAGAAATCTTCTTCTTTTATAAAGGCCCTCAAAGTTTTCTTTTGTGTCTTTGGGAAGTAAACAAACAAACAACAACAACAAACAAGCAAAGTGGTCTCGTGGTCTAGGGCTCCTTGGCATATAGTTGGGTTTTATTTTATGGCCTTGAGATCTGGCTGTTGTTATTGTTGTTGTTGTTTTGGTCCACTCTGGCCTCTAAGGAGCTGAATTTAATTCATGGCCTTTCTCAAATCATTATATCCTATAGTCAGTGGCAATAAATCTGACAAATTAAGTTTACCCAATGGCTTTCAATTACTTTTTGTCTTTATTTTTCCTCCACCTCCATTTTCTCATCAATCCATGCATTCATTTGCATGAATTCATGTATTCATTCTCTTCTTTCGTTGCATGATTTCCCGTAAGCTGCTTTGATGTAACGTTGCTGCTATTACCTGGGGCTCTGGGGTCAGACCCAGACCCTGTGGATTTGACACCAGTTCTGTCTTTTTCTGGATGTGTAGCATCAATTTTTTTTTTTTTTAATCTCTCTGTGCCTTGATTTCTTCATCTCTACAATGGGGATTTTAACAGTGTCTGCCTCATGGGATAGTTGGAGGATTCAATGAGATAGTATATTTACGGAGAGTTTAGCATAGTCATGAAGTAAAATCTGACAAGTGATAGCATCTCATCCTCAGATCGGATGGAATCCTTTGGGCTCTGAGACTCTGTGATCACCTTTCCTGGGCATGCTTCTTCTTCTTAGCCATTTGGGGACAACGCCTCTTTGGACAGTTGCCCTACAAAGTATCATTTCTTCCTCTGAGAAACTGGGTTTGGTGTCCTGAATTATTTGGCTGCTTTCAATCTCTCCCACCCAGTGGAGCACAGCAGTGTCCACACCACAGACCCTGTCCGTGCCACCTGGGTGGGTAGTGCTGCAACTAGGGACCTCTCGCCCTGACCTTTTGAACGTCACTCTCCCAATTTTAATTTTTTAAAGCTCTTCTCCTTTTCCTTTTGCTTGAGTGGCAAATGCATCTCTCCTACCACTTACTGCAAGTGCTCAGAACTTTTCTCCAAGTGGTGGCCAAGGCAGTCTGATGTGAGATTCATCTTCATGTAAAGCCAGTACTCAGACACACACACAACACAGCACATGCAATGTCAGGAATGTCAGTGCTTTACACTTAGCATCTCACTTAAATCTTAAAACCACCCCCATGAAATAGGCATTTTATTAATCCTGTTTTTTAAAGGGAAGAAAACAGGCATAAGAAGTCAAGAAACTTTTCCAAAAGCCACAGAGCTAATATGTTTTAGGTCAGATTTGAAGTAGACATCCCACCCCAGAACTGAGGTTCTTAACTATTGTGTTGAACTGCCTCTTTATAACAATTATCTTTTTTCCAAACCTCCTAGTTTAACAAAGGAGGCAATAACTTTTCAGAGAGGGGCTGCGTCCTGCCCGAGTCACAGAGAGAGAGAGAGGTGGATACAGAACCAAGACTACAATCCAGGTCTCACAGTCTTGCATTTCCCCCCCATGACACAATTTTGTAGTTAAGTTCCAAAGTGATGCAGCTTCTGCTTGCAGTCAATATCTTCCAGAATTTTCCTAGATTACTCCAGACCACAAAAGGCCCCCTTCCTTCTGTGATCTACTCTCTGTATGCCCTAATAGGGCTAACCTCAGATCCATAATCTTATCTTTGGGATTCTAGCTCATCTTTCTAGAACTCTTTCTACATTGGAGTCAACCTCCACATGTATTGAGCACCTGTGGGATACAGGGCTCTAACCAGATGTCATTTAAGAGTTCTTTCTTCTGTGAGGCTTTCTCCTGGTTCCTCAGGAACAGAGTAGTATTCAGAGCAATGCTAGCTGTGATAACAAATAGATCTGAAGTATATATTAGTTGCAACTCAATATAAGTTTGTTCTTCTCATTTAATAGTCCAAAGAGATTCCAGGTGAGTGAGGGAGGCTCTATTTCATGCTGTCACTCAGAGACTCAGGCCAGTGGAAGTTCTGCTATCTTCAACATGGTATTCCAAAGTCATTATTGATAATAAAATTCAGCTGGTGGAAGGAAAAAACTACAGGGAATTATGCATGACAACTTTTGAAATAGGTAGAAAAAAAGGCACACATCCATCACTTCTGCTCACATTCCGTAGATCAAAACTCGGCCCCACAGCCACATGCACCTTCCAGAGAGGCTGGGAGACGTAATCTGTATACCTAGAAAGAAGAGAACGTAGGTTTTGATGGACAGGACTCTGTCTCTGCTGTAGAGAACTAACATCTTTTCTTCTCTTCTGAATCCTAACTCCCTTCCTGATCTCTGAACATCTGCCTGTTTTAATATCCCCTATTCCCATCCCCAGGATCCTGGGTGGGTTTTCAGAATCAGGATCTTCTGCCTCATCTTTGCTGACTTTCTTCTTCTCATGAGCATTTCATTCTCTAGAAATTGACAGAGGCAAGATTCTGGCTTCAGGGTGGTGGTGGCTGGGAGACCGTCAAAAGCTTTTGGGCGAAGCCATGTGCTCAGGCTGTAATTACCAGAGGGAGACTATTGAGCACCTAAGAGAATCACCAGGGGCTCAGTGTTTTGGAGCAGGATTTGGGTATTCCATGTTCCCATCACTCACCACATCCTAGATAGTAATTAGTAGAGAGATTAGCAGCCTAGGCTCATGGATTCACCTGCCACCTCCATTGTTTGAGAGATGTGAGAACTTGGGTAAGACACTCACCTTTGTTGCACCTTGGCTTCCCTGTCTATAAATGGAGATAATAACAGTACCAACATTTAGACCTATGTTGAGGATTCAGTAAGAACATGCTTAGTAGGGGGATTGGAATGTAGTAAGTAATAAATGCTGGCTATTTATTTTTAGCAATAACATGAACAGTTTGCAGGCTTTGGAGGATAGAGACAGAAAAGCTCCTTGGAGGGCTGGGCTTGTGTCTTCCCTTGTATCATTCCAGCACCCAGGCCTTGACAGCATGCTGTCATGGAAAAATGTGATCATTCTTTCCTGTATTTAAAAAATAAATTTGTCTGAAGAGTAACTTTATGAGAAGTGTGTGCATCCTTACATTTTATGACTTGGATTTTCTGCTCCTGCCTGCTGCCTGGGTTTAATAAAAGCACAACTATAATAGGACAGCATCTGGACAAGCTGATGAGGGGTTTAACTTTTAAGAATAGACCTAGCATCTTTGAGCATCAGCCTTGGAGTACAAATGGGCAGCAATCTGCCACAGCCGCTGTAACTGTGCCTCTGCTTCCTACCAGACCTGCTCTTCTCCCTGGCTTTGAGGGGAGGAACACTCAGGTGTAGCACAACTTTCCGGGTACTCAAAGCCCCAGGGGAGAGAAACAATAACACAAATTCAAAGGATAGCTAAATACACAGAGACCTGTCATTAAAGCAGAATCAGACATGAACTCAGATGAAAACCTCAAATCCCCCAGACTCCCCCAGTCTCTGGCAAGCCTGATACATTGAATGTCTGTGCCTTCCCGTGGTAGATTTCTTTTGTTCTTCCTTCTGCCCAAATTAATTGTTTTAGAGTCCCCTGCTATGACGGGTATTCTGAAAAGACCCAATCCACTGATTTGTAAATTTTAGCTAATGCACCTCTTCAAAGACTATTCCAATCTTAAAAAATATCACAGGATGAGAAAAAGCCACTGGGCAAGAGGTTATCAGAAATTTGTCCCCTTACTCTCTGTGTTCTATGGTGACAGAAGGGGATGGAGTGAAGAAGTTGCTATAATTTTTGTGCTTATTCAACTTTGTTAAAGCTTTTCTGTCTCAGTGTAGAACATCTCATCCCTGCAGCATGGGAGATACCCTAAAGCCTCCTAAACCTGGCAAGTGTTCATTGTATAATTTGAAGCTACCCTAGGGCAGCAATAGGAGGTGGGTGTTCTGGCTACTGTAACATCCGGAAGCAAAGGTCACAGCATGGAAGGTCATGGACTACAATCTGTCATTTACAAAAATTACTTCCACAGGATTTTCTTATTTAAGGATGTCAGGTGCAAACCCCAGCCTCAGCTTCCAACAGATAAGGCATTCAGGGTTTCATTAAACCCAAAGTACATTGTAGCCAGAGCCTTAAACACTGTCTTCTGTGCAGGAGATTGTATTGCTAGGAACAGGAGTGTCCATCTCCTCTTCTCCTAACTGGAATGTTCCTGATTCTTCATGATTGAGCTCAGGCCAAGAACATTATCTGAAATCCACAAATCATCCTCTAGTCTTGTTAGCTCACTCAGTTTACATCTTCCCATTGCCCAGAGAGTGATTATTACACAGAATTACATAAATCATAATAAAATGAAATTCTACAGAGTCATGCCTAGAAAAGTTTTCTTTGAAGTTATTTTATGTTTACTCGTATTTATTTTTTGAAACACTTTGTTAAGAAGTAAAAATAGAGACAGCTTAAGTTTCAGGGCTTCATAAGGATCCCGATTCCCACTCTGGGGCATTTCACGCAGGCTTTTCCCTATAGCACAAATCATGTTATGTTTGTATTTTTCCACTTTCATCTCCTCTACTGTTTGTGAACTTCAGTGCAGACCCTGAACTAATTGCTTTTCAAAGAGCAATTTATCTTAGCTACTCTCGTGAATAATTAGAGTGCTCAGATGAGAATCTTACTGATATCTGAGCTTCAGTGGAGGAGGAAACTGGGAGTGGTATAGCTTAGTATCCTTCCAACAAAAGCTACAGTTGGACTGCCTGATTCAAATCCTAGGGCCATCACTTACCAGCTGTGTGATCTTGGGCAAGCTACCTTGCCTCTCTGAGCCTCAGTTCTCTCACTTGTAAAATAGGGATAATAATAGATACACATTTTTGGTCTAGGAAATGTACAAGAAGTACATTAGCTAAAATGTACATCTTGCTTATGGTAAGTATTTATCTGCAAAATATTAGCTGTTATTGAAACACTTTATTAAGAAGTAAAAATAGAGACAGCTTAAGTTTCAGGGCTCCATAAAGGATCCCCTGATTCCCACTCTGGGGCATTTCATGCAATTGTCCCCATCAACCTTGGTGCATGGTAATACTGAGAGACACTCATCAGACATGAAGGAAAATCATGGAACCATCTTTAGATGGGACTCTAAAGGTCACTTGTTCCTGGTTCCTATCCTCTTTCCACATAAACTTGTTGTCTGCCCTCACTTTAAAGATAGAAGCATCAAATGACTGCATTTTACTAGATGAGAACTAAAATGTCCTGAGTATCTCCTCTGTGATAGGCACCCTACTGGGTAATTTTAAATTCACTGTCTCATTAAATATCCCCCAATACCATAAATGGTAGGCGTTATTATTCTCATATTTGCCAACAAGGAGACTGAGGCACAGAGAGGTTACACAGCTTTCCAAAGGTCACACAGCTTGTAAGCAGTACATCTGAGACCAAATCCCAGGCCTCTCTGCCTTCAAAGCTCTTGTGTCTTTCATTATATCCCATTGCCTTCAGAAAAATAAAATGAGTTTTGCCAAGCTGAATAATAGCCTTTCTTCCTTCTAGAAATGAAGGTACAGTAGTCAGAGCTTGGATTTCAGTAGAATGTCATTTTTAATGCCCTCTTCTGACCCCATTTAAAACCTCTCTCCTACACTCTCTACTTCCCAAAAGGCTAAAGGAGTAGTTAATAAAGCAGCATTAGCCTGTGTGACACCTTCCTCAATGTAAGGATCAAAATCCTTGGTCCCTAGAAAATAACCTCATAAAGCAAGTCTCCCTCTGAAACCAAGTGGATAACAAATGACCTTTCATCTGTCCATTCTTTTCAGCTCCTGCCTCAGTTTCAGTCAAATGGCAACTGCTCCTGGCAAGGGTCTTTCTGGAACCTGCTCTGAGCATACCCAATTCTTTCAGTAGGAGATAAGGATGCCCGGAGAAGAGAGTGTAGACATTTGAGTCAAGAGGACTTCAGTTCCAGCTTTACTGCTTTTGGTCTATGCAACCTCGGAAAAGTCACTTGTGTTCTCTGAGGCTTATCTGCAGCTTTAGGGATCACTTTATTTCCAGCATAGGCTTATTGCAACCTACCAGGTGTCAGTACTCTGCTGGGTATAGAGATTCGGTGGTGAGTGAATACAGTCCTTGTCCTACTGGAAAGATCCCCTTTGCTCATTACGGTAGAGTTAGGAAGAAGAGGAAGAAGAATCACACTATTGAGCAACTAAAATTACAACTGAGCTAAGTCCCACAGATAGAAGTCACATCATCCCTTGAGAATGCGTAATAGGAAGACATGATTAGGTCTGGAGGATTAGTTAAGATCCTAAGGATGATTAAGAGCCAGAACAAGGTAGAAAGCATTCCAGGTCAAGGAAATGGCATGTGTAAAGGCCCTTTCTTGAAGGGTCATCTGTGTGAAAGAAATGAAATGACACGCAGAGCACCTAGTACAGATTTTGAGAATAACACGCCTCTATTTGTCTTATTTCCCTTTGTCCAAGGCCTTCCCTTCCTCCATATCAGAACAGACGTAAGTCCTCTTGATGCTCTGCCATTGGGATGGAGTAATTCCAGCATGGGATGCCATGCATACATTTAGGTAAATTAAGGTTTTGTTTTGTTTCTCTTTACTGTTATCCTCTCATCACACAAACATGGAGACATGCTTTTTTACCACGTAGTTTTGGAGGGTATGTTTGGAACGGATTTTACTTAAAGTATAGGTGATGTGGCATGTAGGGAATTTTCTGTGGTGGATATGATATGGGGGACATCTCAAAGAGAGAGTTAGTAACCATCAGATAAACAGAGGCTGACACATAACCAGAGGACAAGATGTCTGCTGATTAGGGGAGATCATCATATGTACTAAAATGCCAGGACCAAGGTCACAACTGTGGTTTCCAATATGAACATCCAATTGTAAGTATGTCAGAAGGACAGGCATCTACAATTGCAGGGGCTAATTTGTGATTCAGCTGCTTCTCATTAGGGCAACTCTACACAGCAAATTTCAAGACGTGGAGCAGTAGGTATTTTTTTTTTTTCATAATCATTTGCCGTAGGCATTGTAGCTAATTATGAATGTGTCATAGCCAAAAATATATTAACTTATTTAGTCAACAAATATTTGACTGTCTAATATGGGCCAGTTCCTGTGTTGAATGTGAAGGATGCAGAGATAAAAAGATACTGTCCATATCCCCCAGGAGAACACAGTCTAGTAGATAATGAAGGCATTTATCACCTATAAAAAGTAGATGCCAGGATGGAAAAAAATGCCTTTTCCACAATGGGAAAAAGGGATTTCATAGACAAGTGTGGTTCCCTGTGTCTGTGAATTGGTGCCAGGTTAGATCCAGTAGAATCAACCTGAGACTTTACTAAACACAAACAGTAGAGATTCCTTGACATTACCTCCTAGAAATTCTCACTCAGTAGTACTGAGATGAGGTCCAGCAATCCATATCTTTGACAACCTCTTTACACGTAGCTAGGTTTGGGAATCACAGTTGAGCCTTGCTCCTATAGACTATTATGTTGAAAGACCAATGGATTTATGGTCAGATTAACCAGAGTTCAAATCTCACTCTATTCATGTGTGCAGTTAGAAAACAGTCCACAAGACTGCCCTCACTGTGATGCCAACTACAGCGTTTGGAAATCCCTAAGACCAACCTTCCTTCTGATACCAATTGCAATTTCTGAGATCTGCAATACTACTCTCAGGATAATTTTCCAGAAAGACTCAAAGGACTCTGAACGTTGTTATACTCACAATTATGATTTGTCATCGTGAAAGGATACAGATTAAAACTAGACAAGGGAAGAGATGCACAGCCCAGAGCGCAAGCAAGTTCCAAATGTGGAGTTTCCAGTTGTCCTCTCTCTGTAAGATCATGGACAGAATGACTTTTCCCAGCAACAATGCTTGACCATACACATGGAGTATTACCAGCCAGGGAAGCTCACTCAGGCTGCCATGTCCACAGTTTTTACTGAGGCTCGATAGCATGGGCCTGGTTGACTGCCCGTGTGACCGATCTCAGTCACTAGCCACATCTGGAGGTTGAGCTGATACTGTGTGACTCAAAGCCCCTACACTAAATTACATTATTAGAATAATGGCTAGTCTCCACCCTAAACCGCATTGTGTGACTGAGGCCCCCAGGCAAAGAAAGACACTCCTATCATGCATGACATTCCAAGGGCCTAGAGGTCCTCTCCCAGAAGATAAGGGAAAAGGCCATATCTCTTTTCAAGCAAGAGCAAATTCTATTTATTTTTAATTAATCAATTTTTTTTTGAGACAGGGTCTCACTTTGTCACCCAGGCTGGGGTACAGCGGCACCATCTTGGCTCGCTGTAACCTCTTCCTCCTGGGCTCAAACGATTCTCCCACCTCAGCCTTCTGGGTAGTTGGGACTATATGACCCGCTAATTTTTTTTTTTTTTGTAGAGATGGGGTTTCTCCAGGTTGCCCAGGCTGGTCTCGAACTCCTAGACTCGAGTAATCCACCCACCTTTGCCTCCAAAATTTTAATTAAAAAAAAATAGAGACAGCCGGGCACGGTGGGTGACTCATGCCTGTAATCCCAGCACTTTGGGAGGCCAAGGTGGGCGGATCACCTGAGGTCAGGAGTTCAAGACCAGCCTGAGCAATATGGTGAAACCCCGTCTCTGCTAAAAATACAAAAAGTATCTGGTCATGGTGGCAGGTGCCTGTAATCCCAGCTACTCAGGAGGCTGAGGCAGGAGAATCACTTGAACCTGAGAGGCAGAGGTTGCAGTGAGCCAAAATCATACCACTGCATTCCAGCCTGTGTGACAGAGTGAGACTTCGTTTCCAAAAAAAAAAAAAAAAAAAAAGAGGCAAGGTCTCACTATATTGCCCCTGAGTGGTCTCAAACTCCTGGGCTCAAGCAATCTGCCCTCCTCGGCCTCCCAAAGTGCTGGGATTACAGGCATGAGCCACCACGCCCGGCCCAGGTAAGGTGAAATTCTTTACTACATACCATATGACTAATGATAACTTCCTTAGCTCCTTGGAGCTTCAGTTTACCTACCTATAAAATAAAAATAAAGATAGCACCTCACATGACTCTTAGAGTAATAACATGAGATAGTGGATTCGAAGTCCCAGCACATGATAATTGCTTCAAATGGTATCCATGACCATGATGATGATGACAATGTTGAGGAGAAGGAAATGCTGAAGGTTTTAATGATGTTGCTTAGAAAGTTTTAGAGTGAGGAAGGATACTGGGTAGAAGGCACATTTTCGCCACTCCATCTCTATCCTTTTTTGTACAACATTCTAAAAATCCTCATAGCCACTGCCAGGAGGCTGTTCAGAAAGCTTCCCTCTTTATCTTCACTTCACATAACTGTCCCCAGAAACCATTTGCTTATCATGTTTCCCCTCCCCATATTTCAATGACGGCTTATGCAACAAAGGCCGTCTCAGAGAAACATCGTCTTGCACTTCTCATAGAAATTTTGTTCCCTTTCACCAGCCTAGGCTATCACAGCCCATTATTCAGGCCTACACAAAGGAAGCCTTAATGGGACGCACTTGGCAGGGGGATTTTTTTCTGAATAGTGTCTTTCTCTTGTTTTAAATGGGTCTCAGGAACAGTTTCAAAGCTTCTCATTCACTGACATGAACAGGCTCGAAGACAGTCTCTGTCTCAGCTGTTTCCAGTCTTCTCTCCAATGAGAGTAAAACCCTATCAACTTCTAACACCCCTTCGTTGTGGCCCACAGGAGGCCCAGAACCCTGACCAGAGAGCAGAGCCCCAACTGAGACAAATGAACCCCCCACACACAATGCCCTTACGCTGCAGAGAACAGCTCCACAAACAACAAGAAACCCTCCAGAGAAAGGAGAAGGGCATAGAGGAGACACGACCAGCTTTGGAGCTCAGACAGGGCTGGCTTCCTAACAAAGTTCTCCAAATAACTCACTGTGTGGTATGGCCAGATCCCTTCAGCTTTCTGAGACTCAGTTTCTCCATCTGTCAAACAGCATGGTTCATAGCATGGTGCTAAATGTTTTCCACGGAAGATCTCGTTTGATCCTCACACCAGATCTATGATGAGGCAGGTAGTATCACTACTCTCGTCTTCTAGATGAAGACTTTGAGGCTGAGAAGTGAAATGATTTTCCCAGAGTCACAGCTGGTTAGTGGTGGAATCAGCATTTGAACCGAGGACTGTGAGATTCAATACCCTTTAGTTCCCACCTTCACCCATTTTTTTTTCATAATCTATGACTTTTGTTAATTCTTAGAGATTATATAACAATATTGGGCCTGGCCATCAACTGGAATATGCTACCCAAACCCCATTTTAGGCTCTGAACCTACAGGGCTTTTGATCAAGGCCAGTAGGAATGCCGAAAAGAAGTCAAAGAAAAATGTTGTTATTAACCAACATGTCCAAATGGAAGATCCTCAAACTGACTTTATGTTTCTATATTAATCAGCATAATTAAAGTTAGCTGTTATATCAGATCAACCCTGAGATCTCAGTGGCTTAACGCAATAAAATTTTATTTCTTATTGACAAAACAAGATGTTCCATGATCCACAGCCTCCATGGTTGCTGTGGCAGAGCAAGGGAGTGTTAGGAAGGTCACCTTGCTCTTAAGTGCCGCAGCCCAGAAGTGATGTATGTCAGAACTGCAACCTGGCAACATTCTCACATTTCACTGGCCAACACAAATCACACAGCCCACCCTGGCCACATGGGAGGATGGAAAATGCAGAAGGAGGCGCAGATATTCGGGGTTACTAACAGATCCGGCCCCGAGCTCCACGGAAGTCCTTTGATTCTGTCATAACCTGGCTTATCTTGAGCCTTCAACTCAGCTAGCATTTTTATTCTCTGTATTATTTGGAACCTGGTGGATGGAGCCCTTGGTGCTGAGATGCCCTTCAAAAGAGTTAAACTGCACATAAGAATACCACAGTAGGTTATACAAGGCCTCTAGCTCAGGAGGGACGTTCAGTCCAGGGCAGCGTAACTCAGCAGCTGGGATTTCTGGAAGACTTGGTTCCTCTTGGATCAAGTCCCAGCAGCATGTGCTCCCATCCATATCCTTAGATACATGCCTGCCTGTCATCTGGCCCCTACATGCTCTCTAGGTGGTGGTAGCAGAATGGGAATCAGAATTGGGAAACAGGAAGAGAGGTGGACACTTTTATTAGAAATGAATTGCATGGCCCCACTGCCCTACCACCCCGAACACCTGAACACACCCGATCTTGTCTCATCTCAGAAGCTAAGCAGGGTCGGGCCTGGTTAGTACTTGGATGGGAGAAATGAGTTGCATGCATCTTTACTCACTGTGAGAAGTGGAAGAGTCTTGTTTTCTTCAGAGGGTCCCAGGAAGAGGAGATTCCCATGCTCACAAACCCCTGGTCCTCTGTGGCCGATTGCGTGGCTTGCGCTAGGACTCACATACCATTCTGAAAGAAGCAGCCCAAAGCTGACAGCATTTCTTAAGGAAACAACAAGTCCAAGGTGACAGCTGGATAATTTCACCCCAAGTCCACCTTCAGAGTTTCTCCATTCTACAAGCAAAGACAGGCAGAGGGTCGAGCGAGGGCTGAAAAAGCACTTGGAGACCTCGTTTGGGGACCTTGGTCTTGTTCTTTTGGAGACAAAAATCCAAGGAAAGAGGGGCATAAAAGCATGTCAGCTGAGCTTCTGTTGTCAGGAGACTGACAACTGGGAAGTCTTTCTGACTTCCCAAATTTTTAGGATTCTTTCTTTTAGCCAAGGGCAAATGATTTGCATTAAAAGAAGAAAAAATAAGAAAATATGATTTATAGAAACTATCAGACTCTCCATAGGGACATACATTTTTATAAACTTTCTGGAAAGCAGTTTGAAATACATATCCAGAGGTCTAGAAATGTTCTTACCTGTTGATGTAGTAGTTTTACGTCCAAATATTTATCATAAGGAAATCATCACAAATGAAAACAAATTAGGCCTATCTAAGGATGTTCAAGAAAGAATTATTTGTATTAATAAGACTTTGGAAATAACCTACATGTCCAATAGGAGAATAAAACAGTAATTATGGCATATCCATATGACAGTATTATGTAGCTGTTGGAAATAATGCTTTGGATCCTTTTTATGATGTAGCCAATCCTTACCCGAGCCTTGCAACTTATGAGCTGTGTAAAAAGCACGTGCTAATGAAATAGGATGGCAATAACAGCATTCAAATGTTAACAGTTATACATGGAAAGATTGTGGTTTATGTTGTATTTCATTCCTTCTGTTTGTCCTTATCTTCCAAGTTTTTTTTCCAATAAACATACATTGCTTTTATAATATTAAAAAATAGCCAATAAAAACCAAACTTTTTTGGATCGGATGAACCTCCTTAACTGAAAAAGACAAATTCTTATTTTGGATCTTGAAGTTTCAAAAGTAATGGATGCTTCTGCAACGAAGGGGCTGATTGCACAAAAGAAGCTTTCCTTTGAAAGTGATGCTGAGATGTTTTAGCAAGAATGTCTGGGAGCCATGGGCATAGGATTTTTCTCTTCTTCTCTTCTAAGTAACAGACTAGCCTAGCTGGGCTTAAGGACTGGCATTGTGGCTCGGGTTTTCTTATATCCACTTACAAACTCAACAATATGTATTTAGCATCTGCTATGTGCCAGATTTGGCCTAAGCCCCTGAATTTCCAGTAAGCCATAGACAAGTTGCCTTTGTCCCTAATAATAAAGTGACTTGTGCATTCCCCATGAGGTTACTTAATCAATTATATGGCCCAGTACAATTATTTTTTGTGCACTTCACTTAGTCAATTAATGTTCATTTTGGGGGTCACTGTAGTACAGTGTTCTCAAACATTAGAGTACATAATGCTCACTTAGTAATTGCTAAAAATCTGTATCTCTGGGCCAGTTTTTTGAGATCTTGATTTAATGGTTATGGGTAGCTTGGAAAGCCCCTTTTAAACAAGCGCCCCAGATGAGTGATGTGAGTTGTCTTGAACCATACCTGAGAAACTCTACACTGAATAGGCTGAAAAAAGAAAAACAAAAACAAATAGAACCTTGCCTATAGAAGCTTGTAGTCTAGAGGGGCATATGAGCAACTGCTGATGCGTTAGAAAAATTTTAATAATATGAAAATAACCACAGCATAAAAACAATAAAATAATAGCTATCTTTAAGACTTACTATGAACCAGGGATTACATGAAACTCTTTAATTATTCCATTTAATGCTTGTAACTGCTCTGTAAGTTAGGTGTTATGACTCCCATTTTAAAAATGAAGCACAAATTAATTTACCCACAGTACACAGTCGATATATGGTGTATCCAAGATACAGCCTCAAGGTTTCTAATGCAAAAGCTTGTGTTCCCGCCTGCACTGCAGATACAGTATGGTGATGAATGATTCTTATTAGCCATTCCAAGAGCATGGGAGAATCTGAGGGCCCTGGGGGAGACTTTAGGAGAATGTGTCAGATACCTGGGCTGAGACTTGCAGATGAATGAAGGCCTAGAAGGGAGAGCCCCGGTATGAAACAGCCACAGAGCCTGGCCTATGTTTGGGAGGCTACCAGAACTTGGAGATGGCTGTACAGCAATGAATGCAGTGTGGATGCAGAAAACAGAACCTAGAAGACGTGGCAGGATCACAAAGGGTTTTCAATTCCTTCTTAGAAGATTTGGATCTTGTACTACAGACAATGGGAGCAGGAGAGTGGAAATCGGTAGTTTTCAGTTTTTGAAGGATCACTTTATTTGGAAAGAAGACACAGAATCATCATTGTTTATAGGCAATATGATTATCTAGCTCATGAAAGGCACCTGAAGAAATCTTAGAACTAATGAAAAAGGGCAGCAAAATAGCTACACAAAAAATAAATACAAAAAGTCAATATATTTCTTATATGCCAGCAATAAGCAGTTAGAAAATATAGTGGAAAAATAATCCTCTTCTCCCATAGCAGCAAAATAGTTTTTTAAACCCTTAGGGAATAAACATAACTGCCTGAAAAAAAAAAACTACCAAATTTTACTGCAGAACATTAAAAAATACCTTGGTTTAATGTAGAAACATATTATGTCCTTAAAAGGCAAGGCACAATATTATAAATAGGTTCTGTCTCAATTAATTACTGGTTTAATGCAATTACATTATCAATCCCAGTAGGACATTTTTGGGAAACTTGACAAAATGATTCTAAAACACATTTGGACAAATAAATAGGTGAAAAAAAAGCCAAGAAAATTTAAGAAAGTTAACAAAGTGAGATTATAATATGTTTAATATCTGAGAGTGCTAGGGGAGCAATACATTTAAAAGTGTGGCACTATTTCAAAAAGAGACAGATTAATGGAACAGAAAAGAGACTAGTAACAGATGCAATATCACACACACACACACACACACACACACACGAAGACAGCAAATGCATGATAAAGGTGCCTTTTTAATTGGTGTGGAGCATACGGATTGTTTAATCTATAGTGCTTGAACAACTAGTTAAGTATTGGGAGAAAAAACAGATAGCTCCCTACTTTCAGCAAAACACCAAGCAAAATCGCTAGTGGCTGAGTTTGCTGTCCTCTCGTATAACTCGCTTCCTCCAGCCATCCGTGTTTAGTGCAACTGTCAACAGCATTCATTACAGTGACGTAATTTCCTATTTATCTGTCTTCACAATTAGACCATGAACTCTTCAGAGACCAGCAACTTTGCCTTATTCTATATGCATCCCCTAAAATATAGTAAGTGCTCAAGAAATGCTGTTGTTTGAAAGGGCAAATGCACCTTTACACATTTGCCTCTTTATGGATCAGAAAGTCTGTGAGGCCAGGATGGCTTACTATTACCATTCTCAAATCCTGGGAATCATTCTTCAAACATAACCCTCAACAAATATTAGTGAAGTGCAATAATTACTATCACATTAACGCTGTTTCCATTTTCCCCAACTTAAGCTTTTGTGTGTTTTTAAAAAAAATCTCAGCTATTGCTCTTTTGTTTCTTGGGTGCACTTTAATTAGGGTGCAAGAGGCACTGGAGGAGAAACCATTTCAGTATCTCAGAAACATTCATTTATTCTTTTGTTCAGCAAATATACATTGAGCACCTATATGTGCTAAGCAGTGTTCTGAAGCCCAATGTTTGGGCCTACATTTGGGCAGCTTTCCGTGTATTATTTTAGGTCTTTCTCTATTTTCTGACTTCAGACAGTTGCTAGCATTCTTGAGTCATCTCTATGCTGTTGTTGTTGTTTCTTCTTGGGGCCATGAGAAAGAAGACAGTCACTAGAGAAGTTCTCCAAGCAACAGTAATCTCCACTTGAAATGGCCTTGTCTAGAAATTGCCTTGGTGAGTCTGAAGAGATTTTCCTCCTTCAGCTGGACAAATGCTATTGATCAAAGCCTAAGACTCAGGTGGGAAATGCCAGTGCAGACAAAGTGAGATTGGTTCCTACTCTCTCTCCTTTCTCACTCTGTCACCCAGGCTGGCGTGCAGTGGCACAACCTCGGCTCACTGTAACCTCTGCTGTCAGGTTCAAGCTATTCTCTTGCCTCAGCCTCTCGAGTAGTTGGGATTACAGGTGCTCGCCACTATCCCTGGCTAATTTTTGTGTTTTTAGTAGAGACGGGATTTTACCATGTTGGCCAGGCTGGTCTCGAACTCCTGACCTCAGGTGATCTGCCCACCTCGACCTCCCAAAGTGTTGGGATTATAGGTGTGAGCAACTACACTCAGCGATGCTACCTTTTAATCTGGCGAATATTTAACCTCTTCTCCCCATTCCCACCTGAAAATATTTGTAAAAATTTTGCTTTCTGGGGTATTTGACTCTACGTTTTAAATACAGACCTTTAATTATAATTATTCCCACATGATATATTTATATTGATATAGTACTTCTGATATGGATTCTATCGAATCAATTTATGTCATCAATTTCCAATATATTGCAGTTCTTTTTCCCTTTTATTTATTTATTGACACAGCTTGTTGCTCTGTCATGCAGACTGGAGCGAGTGGCGAAATCACAGCTCACTGCGGCCTCGATCTTCTGGGCTCAAGCAATCCTCCAGCCTCAGCCTTTCAAGTAGCTGGGACAACAGGCATACACCACCAAATCTGGCTGATTTTTAATTTTTTTGTAGAGATAGGGTCTTGCTGTGTTCCCCAGACTGGTCTCGAACGCCTGGCCTGAAGCAATCTTCCTTCCTCAGCCTCCCACAGCTCTGGGATTACAGGCAGAAGCCATCGCTCTGGCCTTTTTTTCTCTTAAAATTACTTTGTCTTCCTTTCCTTCCCTACTTTTTCTTTCTTCTTCTTCCCTCCTTCCTTTCTCCCTCTCTCCCTCCTTTCCCCCTTCCTTCCTTCTCTCTTTCCGTTACTCTGTCTCTGCCTCTTTTCCTCCTCCCCTGCCTCTCATACTCCCTCTCTTCCTCAAGACATTAGTTTGGACTAAGCAAAGTGGGCAGGCAAGTGGTGAGGGGGCAGCAGCCCTTGTTTGGGTAGAGCCCAGAAAGGGAGGGAGACAGTAATGGCAGGAGATTGGTGATGGGACAGGGTTAAGACAATTGCAATATTTGAATTGATCCATGGATTAGACAGCAGAAAAGCATCAATGCTAATTTCCTGATTTTGATAGTTGTACTACAGTTATTTAGGAGAATATATTTGTTGTGGGAATTACCAAAATATTTGGGAATAATGGGGCATTGTGTCTTCAGTTCATTCACAAATGGTTCAAAAACTTTTATCAAACTATTTCTTCATTTTTCCTCTGTGTTAAAAATTATTTTGGCTAGGTGCACTTTATGCCTACAATCCCAGAACTTTGGGAAGCTGAGATGAGAGGATCACTTGAGGCCAGGAGTTTGAGACCAGCTTGGGCAACATAAGGAGACTCCATCTGTACAAAAAATTTAAAGAGAAAATTATTTCAAAATACGAGGTTCAAAAATATTTCATTTTTCGGGAGGCTGAGGCAGGAAACACTTGAACCCAGGAGGTGGAGGTTGCAGTGAGCCGAGATCGTGCCACTGCACTCCAGCCTGGGCAACAGAGCGAGACTGTGTAACCAAATTTCCTGGGTTCAGTTTAACCATCTTTTTTTTTTTTTTGAAACAGAGTCTCACACTGTCGCCAGGGCTGGAGTGCAATGGCGCAATCTGGGCTCATTGCAACCTCCGTCTCCCGAGTTCAAGCTATTCTCCCGCTTCAGCCTCCCGAATAGCTGGGATTATAGATGCCCACCACTAGGCCCAGCTGATTTTTTATATATTTTTAGTAGAGACGGGGTTTTACTATGTTGGCCAGGCTGGTCTCGAACTCCTGACCTCATGATCCTCCCACCTTGGCCTCCCAAAGTGCTGGGATTACAGGCATGAGCCAATGCGCCCGGCTTTAACCTCATTTTTATTAGCTGTCTGATCCATCTGGGCAAGTTCCATACCTTTCTTTCCTTCAGTTTTTTTCAACTATAAAGTGAAAGTAACATTAATGTCAATCTGCAAATCTTTCTTGAGTATTAATAAAATAAACCATAGGAAATGTTTATCATACTGGCTGATGCAGAGAAAGCTCTGATTAGTGGTAGCCAGTTAAAAGCTGTCATTACTAACGTTTTCTACCAAATCAAATTTTCCCAGGTAGAATTTTGCATGTCTAAACTTTGTCAAGAATATTTTATTCTTCCCACAATTTTTAGTCAACAATAGGCTTTACCATGTACCGTTTTAGCAGCTGTCAGTTTTATTTTCTGTTAATCATTATACCAAGTCTAATTTTTTCCTTGGGTGATTTTTTTTTTTTGTAGATTTCAGTATTGTCAAAATGCTGTGACTTTTTTCAGTCAGTTTTCCTGCTATAACAAATTTTACTCTGTGCAAATTTAACCGTTGTCAGTCTTAGTTTGTGGTTGTGTATTTCTATGCGTAGTAAGTATTATGAATTAGGTCAAAGACTAATGGTGTTTTAGCCATCCCTCTTGCATTGGAAAACACTCAACTGAAAGCCAGTTATGTAGACATGGATTTACATAAGAGTCACAGTGGGCCGGGGTGCGGTGGCTCATGCCTGTAATCCTAGCACTTTGGGAGGCCAAGGCGGGTGGATCACCTGAGGTCAGGAGTTCAAGACCAGCCTGGCCAACATAGTGAAACCCCGTCTCTACTAAAAGTACGAAAATTAGCCAGACATAGTGGTGTGCGCCTGTAATCCCAGCTACTTGGGAGACTGAGGCAGGAGAATCGCTTGAACCCAGGAGGCGGAGGTTGCAGTGAGCCGAGATTGTGCCACTGCACTCCAGCCTATTCTACAGAGCAAAACTGTGTCTCAAAAAAAAAAAAAAAAAAAGAAAGAGTCACATTGACAAGGCATGAAACTTGCCCTGAATCCAACTACTCACGTGTGTTGTAGAGTAGGGAACTGCAGCACTGGGTGAGTTACTTACCTTCAAGGCTCCTTCAATCCAAATATTTTAGATGCCTATAGTAAAGTCCACACAAATGTAGCAACGCTTCAGTGAGAGGAAATTGATTACTATGGAAACAGCCCTGGCTTAGAATCCAGTAGCCTTGGTCTTAGATCCCGGCTCTGTCTACAAACCCCAAGCAAAATGGCAATGGGTAAGTTACTTGATCCTTCAAAGATCTAATATCCTCAGTTCCAAAATGGGAGCATTGAGGGAGATAATACATGAAATGTGTCCTTTCTGGTGCTGGGCAATAGGTGTTCAACAATTGAAAAGTCCTTGAATAAGAAAACACCCTGAACAGTCACAGTGATGGGGTTGAGTGATGTAATACTGATGACTAAAAGCCCTGGACTCACTCTCTTCAGTAGCACTTTCTATGTCTAATATTGTTTCCACCAGCCACGTGAGGCTATTAAGCACTTGAAATGTGGCTAGTGTGATTGAGGAATTAACATTTTAATTTAAATTAAATTAATTCAAATTTAAGTAGTGCAATAGGTTTTGGCTTCAGCATCAAACCACATGGTCAAAGCTATTTACTTCCAAATCTCCCTCCAATACACTTATATCAATACCCCCATATTTACTCATGCTGAACCACATGGACCCTGCTAGTATTAATCAAAAGTGCTGGCCAGATGCCAAAACTCAGGACTCAAATGATTTCATAAAATAACCTACAATCTTACGTTTCTGTTTTCCATAAATGACAATATTTTGTGTTCTGATTGCCAGGCCTGGCACAATAGCCAGAGGATGGTAAAAATCAACTCCTAAATGGATGCTGTCCAGGGTATTACAGTAGATATCCCAGTTCCCAAGTCTTTGCAATTCCTAATGACTATGTCTTTCTCTCATCTCAGACAACACCCTTTTGCATTCCTGGTCTCAAGTATCATGCACTGATTGATTGGCTAGTTGATTTAGTCATTTATTGGTCAAACATTTATTGAGCGTCTACTATGTCTCAGGCAGAGCAACTGAGCATTGGAAATAAATCAGAAAAATCACAAAAAGACAGCCCCTCCATCATTAAACTTACAGTCTACTGCAGAACTTGGCTTTTACCAAGTGCCATTGATGCCTCAATTCTATGTGTAGTCATGGTTTAATTACTATGGCTGAGAAGCAAATCACCCCAAAACTTAGTGGCTTAAGGTTCTAATCTATGAGATTTCTTGGTTGCTCTAGATCAGGAATTAGAGAGAAGCTTGGTTGGGCTATCTGGCTTGGGCTGTCTCATGAAGTTGCAGTCAGGTGGTGATTAGGGTGGGGCTCATTCTGAAGACTCCTTCACTATCTGTCTATCTCTAGAGATTATTCCATATGATGAGAGAGAGAGGGAGGGAAGGAGGGAGAGAGGAAAAGAGAGAGAAACCCAGTTGGAATCCGTTTTGCTTTTTATGATCTAGCTTTGGAGATTTCAAGGGAAGGGAATATAGACCCATTGCTTGAGGCAGGAATATCGATGCCACATCATAAGAAGAACATGTGGGACTGGACCTATATTGGTGTGGCTATCTTTAGAAAATACAGTCTGCCATGGCACCTTATTTCAGCTACTGCTATGATGGACAGTTCTCTGTGACCTTGGACAGTCCTTGTGTTGAAGCCATCCCACCTCAAGAGTTTACCATGTGTTTTTCTGATTTCTGATTTCCAGATCCTTCTCTGATGCTATAGGAAACTGCCTGACCCATGTACAAGGAGAGCCTGGAAGTACAGGGAGTTAACACTTCTAGGTGAAACCCTCAACCATTGGAGGGTTGAATGAGGGGAGGTGGATACATGTCCCAATCTTTCTTTCTGAGAAGCATTCTCTGGAGTCCTCAGAAAGTCCTGTTGGAACCATGAGCCTCTGCTCTCAGTAGTGGCTCAATGACACATTCACTCTTTTAAAATCACCTTATTGAGCTATGGTTGACATACAAAAAGCTGAAGATGTTTACTGTATACAGTTGATGTGTTGAAGATAAGTATATATCCATGAAACCATCATCACAATCAATGCCATAAACATCTCCACCACCTCCAAAAGTTTCCTCCTGTCCCCCTTCTTTGTGTATCGTTTTCTTTTTGAGGTGACAGCACTTGACGTAAGATCTGCCCTCCTAGCAAATATTTAAGTATACAATACAGCATTGTTAACCATATGTCCCATGTTATAAAGTAAATATCTGGAACTTATTTATGTTGTATAACATTCTTATATTTTCCTCCTTTGCCATCCCAAATAAGCCAGCTGTAGTCAGGCTCTGATTTTAAGGGAACCCATACAAAGACACAGCCATTAAATGAATAATTGCTGAAATAATAATTAATTAAACTTGTGGGGTGGACTCACAAGAAAATATGCATGGCCCCCTGGAAATGTGTGACAGGGAGTCAGAGAAGTGGGGAAAACTGAAACCTGAAGGATGAGGAGGCAGGGGAGCATGTTCCAGGATGGGGACACAACATGGGCAAAGGCCCTGGGGTGAAGTCAGTAAGAACTTGCTGTTTTCTAAAACTGGGGAACGTGATGGAGCCCTTTATGATGGAGGAGAGTGGCCAAGGTAAGAATGGAAAGGACGGTAGGGCCAAGGTTTGTCCTTCACTGAATGGGCCATAGGAAGCCATGGATAAGCAGAAAAATGACATGAATGTATTTTTATATGAAAACATGATTTCAAAGAGAGATCTAGACTTGACCCTGGGATATCATGCAGAATTGTTTCCCAAATGGGACAATTTTTAACTAATAGAGCCATGACAAATTTGGCACAAAAAAAAATGTTTGTTGAATGAATGGATGGATGAATTATGGTCAAAGTCACCCTACCAAAGTGAGCAGACAGTGTCATGGGAGCCAAGTAAACCTCCAAAGTTCTTCCCATTGAATCCAGAATGGATCCCATTCAAATGGTATCCAGTGGGCAAAGATGTGGGTGAAGAACAGGGCACACATGACAAGAGTCACTTTCTCCAAATGCTTGCAACAGCAGGCAGACCATGCCAGGGGTCAGGGGGATTCCTGTCACTTCCAGGGTCCTGAAGTGGAGCTCAGCCATGAAAGGGAAGCAAAGCCACTGATCCACTCAGTCTGGGTGTTGGGAGGCCCATGGACATCATCAGGTTGCCCAGAAGTGTTTAGGAGCTATTCAGCTCACTGTCATTCCAGAAGGCCAGCAGCAGGAGCTTTAATAGAGCACTTTAAAAGAAATCCCACTAATCTTATCAAAACATTACATCAGCAGACCCCTTACAGTGGCAGGATGGATTCCCTGTAGTTTATAGTAATAATAGCTGGTACTTACTGAGCACTTATTATACACCCAACACTGTGCCGAGCATGATACATAGATTAATTTAATCATCAAAACAAACCTGTAAGTGAGCTAATTTTCTTGCCCTCATTTTACAAATAAGACAGGCTCAGATTCGTGATAGTAGCTTGCCCAAGGCCACAGAGCTGGTCGGAGTAGAGCTGAAATTAAAAGTAGGGTCTTGGGAGTTAGGCAGACCTGGGTTCAGATTCCAGTTTTGTCATTTTCTAGCTGGGTAACCATCACCAAGCCATGTTACCTCTTTAAGCCTCAGTCTCCTCATCTGTTAAATGGAGATGGTAAGATTATCTACTTCATTGGGTTGCTGGCAGATCAAATGGGATGCTGCTTGAAAAGTCCTTTGCACAATTCTTGGCCCATAATAGTTTTACAAATGGCTGCTGCTGTGATATTGATCATCCCTGCCATTGTCTCTTGCAGTAAGTCAAGGTCAGCATGCAAGACCACTAGAAAAAAAGCAAACTCTCTTTCCTGGCTCCCAGAGCTCAGAGAGGCAGGAAGGGAGTGGCTAGCTCACAGGAACGACCCCTAAATCAAATTGGAAACTTGAGGTGGCAACATCAGCCCTCCACCCTACTGCCCTTCTGCTTGCTGAGAAGGAAAAACATTTCTGTAAAGAAAAGAGAAAGAGAATTTAGTATCCACTCTGATATGCTCACTCTCATGGTTTTATAAATACATTCTTTTATGGTAAGCAGTAGTTTATCACAATGCCTGGATTTAACAAACTCTAAGTAGCTGATTTATCAGATGATGCCTTCTGCATGAGCAACATTTAATATTCTGCTGTAAGAATGGCGAGTCTTCCTTTCAAGCATTCATATAACTTGAGAAGATTTTAAAACCCCATATTTTAAAAGGCCTTGCTATAGGCCAAACTGAAGTGGGTTGGGGGCTGGTGGCCAGTGTTGCATCCAAATCCCAGACGTTCTCTGTGAGCTCTGTGACCTCGGGTAAATCACATGGCAGCTAAGTCACATGATTTAGTGAAATGACCAACATACGCTTTGGAAACAGGAAGGGCCAGTTCAAATCTTGAATTTACCACATTCCAACTGTATGACCCTGGGCAAATTATACAGCTCTCTTTGAACCTCACATTTGTCATTGGTCAGTGGAGAATAAGAAAACCAGCCTATTAAGTCATAATCTAGGAAAGTGCTATAGCTTCAATTACCTTTCCCTTTCTCCTTGTCTCTCAGTTTCTTCGTCTTAAAAGTGTGGTCATTGAATTTATTGGTTTCCAAGTTTCCTTTCAGCCCAAAATAATTCTGGTTAATGCCTGGGACTAAGCACTAGGGTTTGAGTCCTGTAGATGGAAGGCCACCTAGAAACCTATACAGCTGAACAGGTGTCAGGTGTGAAGGTGAAAGATGGCAGTGAAATCAGGAATGGCTTATAAGTGAATAGGATTAAAGATACACTAAAATAGTGACTGTTCTTTTATGGTATATATTAGCTGAGGAATTTCAGAGCTAGAGAAATCAGGTAAAATAGTGAGTCCAGTGGATTCATAATTACAGGTTGAATGAAGGCTTTGTGACTAGTGAGACATGAAAGGTGCTAAACACAGTCAGAGCTGGGCAACATCTACATCCTTCCCCTGTAGAGTGCTGCAAAGGGAGACTTGTTAATATAAGGACTACAAGGGTAGGGAGGCGTAAGAACAGCTGGCTTTCTCGTGTGCTTGTGCGAGGCCATGTTCTAAGCGCATTATATGTGTTAACTCATTCCTGAAAGTCACCTTATAATGCAAGCACCAGTATTATCTAGGGTATAGGAAACTCTAGAGTTTCCTGTATCACAGAGCTAATAAAAGGCAGGGTGGGGACTCACATGGTTTGTCTCCAGGGACCTAGCTGTTAGTCCATGCTTCTGCAAGGCATGGGGAAGGACTTGTGTGACTTACATAGGTACCCAGCGGTATTCAGTAACTGGCTCAGGAAAGTTGCTGCTGACTGCACAAAGATCTGAGCAGTGACCTTCTTGCTTAAGTTGGCCTGGGAGACCAACGAACTGAAAGTCTGTAAACCTATCTTGCCTCTGACTACATTCTAGGGAGGGGGAAGCTATTCATGGTACCCAGTTCATAGTAGGTAGTCCTAGGTAGGGGGTAATCTCTAACAAAATCAGAGATAGCAATTTGCTCCCCATGTGAGTCCAGTTTGCAAAGAAACAGCCATTACTGTGAGACCATAAATTACACCAATATCTGGATGCGAATCCTACTCCCAATAAAACTCAAAATTCCCACCAGTGATTAAAGAGGATGATCTTCCTGTAAGTTTTACATCCTGTCTGAGAAAGATTTTATGGGATTAGAGGAAAAAAGAAAAATGCAATTTTAAAAAGTGAAACGAATTTGGGTCCTAAGCAGTGGGTTTGAGTTCTAGTTTCATTTTTTTTAGCACCACGACCTTGCTTACATGACAGGAGCAGTTCATGACTCAACCGATCACACACACAAGTTGTTATAGAACTCAGCAGGCACTGCAGGGGCTGAGGTCGGCAGCAAGAAGCCAAGCAAGCCACTCTCAGCCTCTCCCATCAACCCCCTGACTCTAGCAGAGCTGAATCACTTCCCTCCGTTTAGTGAGATTTCCTTTGAAAACCAAGTCTTAAGCTAAACCCTTAAAACAGATTGAAAAAGTGATAGATTTCAACAGAGATTGTAAATGCTCCAGCGGTGCTTCCTAAATTTTAATATGCATTTGGATCACCTGGGGATTTGTTAAAATGCAGACTCTGATTCAGCACGTGTGTTAATTTCCTAGGGCTGCCATAACAAATTGCCTCAAAGGAGGTGGCTTAAAAAAACAAAAATTTATTCTCTGTTAGTTCTGGAGGTCAGGAGTCTAAAATAAAAGCGTCTGCCAGGTTGGTTCCTTCTGCGGGCTCCAGGGGAGAATGTATTCTGTGCCTTTCTTCTGGCTTCTGGTAGATGTCAGCCTCTGCTTGCAAACACCGTACTCCCATCTCTGCCTCTATCTTCACTTGTGTCTCTTCCCCCTGTGTGTCTCTGTGTCCTCTTCTCTGCTATAAGGACAGCAGTATGCGTGAATTCATCCCTAGATCCTTACATTAATTACATCTGCAAAGGTTCTTATTCCAAATAAAGTCACCTTCTAAGGTACTAAGTGAATGTATCTTTTGGGAGACACAGTTCTACCCAGTAGAGTAAGCCTAGGGTAGGGCCTGAGACTGCATTTCTAATAAGCCCTCAGGTGCTGCTGGGCCACAGACCACGCTTTAAGAATCAAGGCTCTAAAAGGCCCATAGGATTATTTGCAGCATTTCAGGTGGATTGTATACTATACTGATGCATGCCAAGACTTACTATAGATGGCATGGATTATTAGCCAAAAATTTGAAACTTTTAATTTTTTTAGACAGGGTCTCTCTCTGTCACCCAGGCTGGAGTGCAGTGGTGTGAACGTGGCTCACTGCAATTGCTTGAGACTGCTTGAGTCCCAGTCTCAAGCGATTCTGCCACCTCAGCCTCTTGAGTATCTGGGACTACAGGCTTGTACCACTACACGTGGCTAAATTTTTATTTTTATTTTTTGAAGAAACAGGGTCTCACTATGTTGTCTAGGCTGGTCTCACATTCCTGAGCTCAAGTGATTCTCCCACCTTGGCCTTCCAAAATTGCTGGGATTACAGGTGTGAGCCACCGTGCACGGCCTGAAACTTTTCAAGAGTGCAATGTGACCAGATAAGGAGGAACAGTCATAATAAGGCCCAGACAGAAGTTTACCGGGTCCCTGATCCCCTAACATGACATTTGTCTGTTAATGAGAATGTCTGGGCAGGTAGGTCACTGCCAGAATATGAAAACAGCACGGTCATTTCTGTGCTATTGTCTGGTTATTCTTGGGGCTTACACAACTCCCCCCACTTCCCAGAATAACTTACACTAATAATGCATGTGCTTCTATTTTAGGGAATATTTATAAATATCAGAGTCTCCTTGCTCTTTAAACTCCTATCCGCAAGGCTGAGTTTTCGTCTGAGAGAGAGGTCAGAATCAGTGCACCGCTGTCTCTATGGCTAGCGTTCACTGCCTGGCTCTGAATCCTGGCTCTGATACTTATTAGCTGTGTGACCTTGGGCACGTTTTTTGCCTTCTCTATTTTGGTTTCCTCATCTGGAAAAAAATCTAGAAAATAATAGTACTTATTTCACAGAATTATTTTGAAGATTTAAGAGCTCATATATAGAAAGCATTCGGAGTCATATCTAGTGCAGAGTAAACCTTCCAAAACCATAGCCATTGTTAATATTACATTTACCAATATTATTATGTCCCTGTAGTCCACTCACGACTCTGATTTAATACCACTTTCTTATCTGGCTGTTTTTTAATGGAGAGTTTGGTCGAGGGAGCATGATAATAGAATCCATTTCCTCATACCCTTTAAATTTTCATTTTACTTTTCATCCGTTGATTTAATTTTATCCCTCAATTTAGCCTCAGAAGTATAGGAGACAAACAAGACTGACTATTTAGGGCCTTCTCTTGATTGTTTTCTGACCTTATTTCTTTGCATGCGTGAAATGCCCATAGACGTTTCATCTTGGAAAGTGCTACACAGACGAGATTATAATGTCTCTGAGTCCTCGGGCTGACAGTGAGAAATGGAAGAAAAATGACCACTGATCCCCCGAGAGCTGGTAGAGATGAGGATGCAATGACAGGCCTTCCCTGGAAATCTGTCTTCAGAGGAGTATGTTGTAAGTGACAACGAGGAAGAAATCTTTCTGCAACAAGAAGTATCTAGAAAACATCCCCATGTCTAGCCAAAATCTCTCCTTCCCTCTTTGGTAAAGACTACCTTAAAAGTGTAGTTTTCTGTTTACTCCTAATTCTTGCTTCCAGATACAACTCTTTTGGGGGAATAAAGCAATGACCCATTTATTAAACGTTAACAATTTATAAACAGAATCATTTTTATAATAATAAAATCTCACTTTAGGAGGCCAAGGCAGGTGGATCACATGAGGCCAGGAGTTCAAGACCAGCCTGGCCAACCTGGTGAAACCCTGTATCTACTAAAAATACAAAAATTAGCTGGGCGTGGTGGTGCGCCTGTAGTCCCAGCTACTCAGGAGGCTGAGACAGGAGAATTGCTTGAACCCAGGAGGTGGAGGTTGCAGTGAGCCGAGATTGTGCCACTGCACTCCAGCCTGGGCAGCAGAGTGAGACTCTGTCTAAAATAATAATAATAATAATAATAATAATATCCTATATTTATGGAGCACACATTGTCTGTTAGGCACAATACCAGGACATCTCATATATAGTTTCACATTTAATCCTCATAATAACCCTGTGAATTTGACATCATTGTCCTCATTTTACAAGATAAATACATTTGAGAGAGGATACATAAATTTTCCAAGGTCACAGAATTAGCATACAGCCAAATTTGTTTTAACTGATGCTGTCTGACTCAAAAACCTTTACATGGTAATATGTAATAAAATATATAATTTTCAATATTTACTGTATAATATATAAAATGCTGTATTTATATAGTGTTTTTGAGGGTAGAGGAACTACAAATAATTTTATATACTTTATATGATTGTGAATATTTCACATTTACAACAGTGTACATTTTCTGATTAAACTGTGTATTAAGTATTGTATATTAATTATTGTATATTCATAGATATAATTACTTTTTTAAATACTTTAAACAACTAACACAAGGCCAACTTGACATGAGATGATGAAAAAAGATCTAGTTTTTAATAAAATTCAGAGCAAATGAATCTGAACTCATTTATGGATTCCAGAAATAACCTGAACAGACCATTGAGTTTCATGGTCTGCATAAAGTCAGCATCACAATGTATGATGGATCCTTTTAGGTATTTCTTGCATATAAGAAATCAGTACCTAACTGGTAAGAAAATTACCTGTCAGTTTCCTGAAAGAACAGATGTCGATAAGCAAATCATACTGTTATACAAATTGTACCACCTAGAACTTCCTGGACCTATTTTGGACAGTTACCTTCCCCTGAAGCTAGAAGTTTTTATTCAAGCAATTTTTTGTTCACTTAATTAGGTGAACAAGAAGGAAGGAAAGAAACATGGTAACTACTTTTTCTGAGTTTTTATGCTGGACGCTGCATTTACTTCCCACAAAAGATCCATTAGTGTGGGTATCATTCTAATCTGTGTTTTATATATGAGAACACTGAGGCATACTGAGTATACTGAATATTCCCTTTTTGTCCCTCCAGATTTATTTCCACCCTTCTCCACTCTGCTCTGTGACCTGGAGACTGGACTCTATGGCTGCTTCAACCAGGTTTCTTGGCCACTTGGCTTCAGCCAATGGGTTGGGTTCAGCCAATGAGAGGACCAGCAAGAGATTGGGTTATGGGAGGGAAGAGCGATCTAGGTACTTCTTCTTCTGCCCCCATCACTGGTGGGTTGTGAGTTGCGGGGACTGGGTTCTGCTACTTAAACTCATTTATGCCTAGTGTTCCATTATTGGAACGCTAAGCATGTGGGTGTTATTTATATCCTACTGCTCAAGGTCATTGCCAAGGTCTGATTGCAAAAATTCGACAAATTGCAACCTCCAGCATAAATGAGTTAAGAGTATACCGCCTGTTAGGTGGTTCTGTCTTATAGCTCTTGCTGAAGTCTGGTAAATTCTCCATCTTCCTGCACTTGGGAGTTATGTTAACTCTGTAGTTCCTAGCCCAGGGTGCTTCAACCTTCCTCATCAGTTTTCCTAAGCCTGCCCATACCTTTGCACAGAATTCCATCAATAAACTCTTTGCAAAGGCTATCTTTTTCTGGCCATGACCCTGACAGGTAATGTTGGCTTCAGAAACCTTCCCAAAGTAACACAGTTAGTAAAGTAGGGAATACTGTAGGATTCCAGGGAAAGCCGGAGAATGAGCAGATTTGGAGGAGGTGGGAGGAATGTTCAGTTAGGTTTTGGACATGTTGAACTTGAGATGCTTTCTGGATAACCTTGTAGGGGGCCCAAGAGACAGCTAGAATAAGGATCTAGAGCTCCCAAGAGTGGATGGGCAAAAGATGCATATGGAAATAGAAAAGAAGCCACGGGATTGGGTGAGAGATCCCAAGGAATGTGCTCAGTGTAATAACAATAAGAAGAATAGAACTATTTCCCAAGGAAAACCAACATTAAGGGCTAGGGAGATGAATCAGAAAGTCAGCGGAGCTTTGGAAAGGATACTAAAATGATGGGCTCCTACAGGGTCCTGAAAGCCTTGAGAAGAGAAGATGTCAAAGAAGGAATGAGTGACTGAGTATAATTGCCCTAAGAAGTTAAGTACAATAGAGATTGAAAAGTTGTATTAGATTTTCTTTTTATTGTGGTAAAATACACATAGCATGACATTTATCATTTTAGCCATTTTAAAGAGTACAATTCAGTGGCATTAAGTATATTCATGATGTTGTGCAACCCTCACCACTATCGTGTTCCAGAACATTTTTATCACCCTAAGCAGAATTCTGTACCCATTAAGCAGCTACTCCTAATTCTCCTCTCTCCCTAGGCCCTTCCAACCACTCATCTGCTGTCTCTACAAATTCACCTGTTCTGGAAAATTCATATGAATGAAATTATGCAATATGTGGTTTTCCATTATATTTCATAACAAGGAAAATTAAATCTAATTCTAAATAACTTGACTCATTACTATATTTGTGAAGTCAAGAACTTCCATTGGGGAAGGCAATGTGATATCTTGGGCTAGTCTCAGAGGAACTATTTTGACCCAAGCTTGTATTGATCATGGAAATAACAAGGAGGCTGTCAGTGGGGAATGTTAACAAATCTCAAGTTTAGTTACAGATAGCGAAAAAAAAAAAGAGAGAGAGAGAGACAGAGAGAGACAATTTACAACTTTCTCTCAGACTCCATCTTCCCTAGGGGATTAGCAGCTGACTTAAGGCAGAAGCATTTAACTGCCCAAGTATCTCAGTACACCTTCTTTTTGTTCCTCCCATTCATGGAGCTAATTACTTCAGGACATCTTCATACGGGTCCTTCTTGTCTCTAACCTCTTATTTCTCTGCAGGAATCTAGAATCCCCTCTGGTTGAAAAAGCTAGAAAATGTAAGATCTTTAAAGTCAGAGATGCAGGTGTTGGACCAGGAAAGAAGAAAGATTGAGTGACCCATGGAGATTCTGAGCACCAAACAAATGTATCCTAAAACAGTGTTTCTTAAGCTATCTTTGGAAAAGGAGCATTTTCCTCTAATACTTCACAGACCAATACTTGCAAAAAAATTTACACAACAGTGAATTACTAGAAAAATGAAATCAAAACAAGTCCTTTTTTTAGATTTATTAGACTCAAAATTATTTTGCGAAATTGCCATAAAAGCTTTTAAGCACTGGCTCTCAATTTCTGCAGTCACCTCATTGTGGTGCAATATTTTATGTTTAATGTCTTAATGACTTCAACATTCTAGGACTGTATGAAATACAGTTATCCAGGCCTACCTTCTTGATATAACCTGGATTTCCATGATCAATACAAGCTTGGGTCAAAATAGTTCCTCTGAGACTAGCCCAAGACATCACATTGCTTTCCCTGATGGAAGTTCTTGACTTCACAAATACAGTAACAAGCCAAGTTATTTAGAATTAGATTTAATTTTCTCTGTTTAAGGTCACAACAGGACCAGAAGAGTTTTTCTCGGGGGAGGATCCCTGAACTATAGAAAATGACGGAATTTCACAGAAGTAATGGAGCAGAAGCCAGATTATCAGAAGTAGGTGAGTGAACAGGTGTGGGAAATTACAGACCCTGAGATTGCTACAGGCTTCCATCGGGCAATAAGAGAAGAGACAAATGTGATGTTCAGGGAATTTGACATTTTATTTTTGTTTGCTTACTTGTTTTTTTTATTTTGGTATTCCTGTTTTAAGATGGGAGAGACTTGAACCTTGCTTTTAAAATGATACAATGGACCAAAAAAGAGAGAGAGAGAGAGGCTTAAGGGAAAGAAGAAAGGGTTACTAGTGGATGCAGGTGGGAGATAATGAGATTCTGAGCATAGGGAAGTGTGTTAGTCCATTTTCACACTGCTGTAAAGAACTACCTGAGACTGGGTAATTTATGAAGAAAAGAGGCTTAATTGACTCACAGTTCTGCAGGCTTAACAGAAAACATGACTAGGAGGACTCAGGAAACTTACAACCATGGGAGGCAAAGGGGAACAAGGACCTTCTTCACATGGTGGCAGGAGAAAGAGACAGGGGAAGTGCCACACTTTTAAACCATCAAATCTCGTGAGAACTCACTCACTATCATGAGAACAGCAAGGGGAAAATCTGCCCCTCCCATCACCTCCCTCCAAGCCCCTCCACCAATTTGACATGAGATTTGACATGAGATTTGGGTAGGGACACAAATCCAAACCATATCATATATTGGAAGATAGATAAGTCAGGAGGAGGAAAGGATGCAGAAGTGCACCAGTCGGGGATCAGTCGGGAGCTAGGCACTTTATGTTGGAACCTGAGGTTCATAGCAGAAGAACTAGGAAAGGGAAGATGGATGTAAAGTAGAGGAAATAAAAAACAAGCTGGAACCCAAAGCTGTGAGTGGAGCCACACTCCAGACAGAGGACAGTTGGAGACTTGCATTAGGGTTTTTGTTTTTTGTTTGTTTGTTTTGGTCTCTGATATTAATGATATGAGTGTCCTGCAAAAGCCAGGAGCCCTTAGGCAAACATTGGCACCTGACCCAAGAGCCAAAGGCAATGAAAGAGGATTCAGGGGAAGGAACTGTTGCAAGTCCAGCTGCTGCCACTTGCCAGGACAAGTCAACAGATCAACAACAACATGTGTGAGCCGCACGACGGCCCATGCTCCAGCTCTTCCTTCAGGTCTCTCCTGAGGCCCAACTGGGAGCAGCCAGGGAAGGGGATTCTAGGAAATTCAGTTCCACTTAGCTTAATTATGAAGCCACCAGAGTGTGAATACCAGTCAGTTTTAGAAAAAAAAAACTTGAGGTTTTTCTCACCTGCTTCTAATTTCTCTTTAGGGGATAAGGTAATGTGCTGGGAGTGAGGAGGCTATGGGTGGTGATGGTGATGTCACTACTGGTTGACATAGCAATAGTGAATAATGGAGCTAGCTCCATTCACTCCTATTCAACCTTGAACTGGAGTTTCTGGCCAGTGCAATAAGACAAGTAAAATAAATGAAATGCATAAGTTCAGAAGGAAAGAAGTAAAACTGTATCTATTTTCAGATGGCATGATTAGTTAAGAGAAAAATCCAAAGGCATCAATAAAACAACTAGTGGAACTAACAAAGGAATTTAGCATGATCATATGATCAATGTCAGTACACAAAAATATTAATTATAATTTTACATTCTAGCAGCAATTAGAAACTGAAATAAGAATCTTCCACTTACAGTGACACCTAAAATGTAAACTATCCCAGGCTAAATTTAATGAAAACAATGTGCAAGACCTCTACTGAAAACCATAAGCTACTGCTGATTAAAATTAAAAATCACCTAAATAAATGTAGAAATATATCATGTTCATAGATTGGAGGAGTTTACGTTATTAAAATGTCAGTGATTCCTAATTTGATCTATAGATTCAATTCACTTCCAATCATAATTCCAGAAGCCTTTATTAAACAAATTGATAAAATCTGCTTTTAATATGTAAATGGGGGCCAGGTGTGGTGGTTCACACCTGTAATCTCAGCAATTTGGTAGGCTGAGGCAGGTAGATTGCTTGAGCCCAGGAGTTGGAGACCAGCTTGGGCAATGTGTTGAAACTTAATCTCTACAAAAAATATCTTAAATGTTAGCCAGACATGGTGGTGTACACTCAGGAGGCTGAGGTGGGAGGATCACCTGGGCCTGGGAAGTTGAAGCTGAAGTGAGCCAAGATCACACCACTGCACTCCAGCCTGGGCAACAGAGAGAGATGCTGAAAAAAAAGAAAGAGAGAGAGAGAGAAAAGAGAAAGAAAGAAAGAAAGAAAGAGAAGAAAGAAGGAAGGAAGGAAGGAAGGAAAATTGAAAGTGGCAACGCAAAGACAGTAGAATATGTAAGCAATTTTGGTGAAGTGAACAGCTTTGGAGAACTAATGCTACCTTACTTATCAGACTTCTCATAAAGCTACTTTATCAAGAAAGTGTGATGTGTGCACAGTTGACAATTGACACGGTTGACAATTGAATTGTGTGCACAGAAGGACAATTGAATCAGTGCTACAGCCTAGGGCAGTGGTCCCCAACCTTTTTGGCACCAGGGACCAGTTTCGTGAAAGACAATTTTTCCACAGATCACGAGGGGGTGGGGAATGGTTTCAGGATGATTCAAATGCACCACATTTATTGTGCACTATATTTCCATTATTATTATATTGTAATATCTAATGAAATAATTACACAACTCACCATAATGTAGAATCACTGGGAGCCCTCAGCTTGTTTTCCTGCACCTCGGGGGTCCCATCCAGGGGTGATGGGAGGCAGTGACAGATCATCAGGCATTAGATTCTCATAAGGAGCATGCAACGTAGATCCCTCACATGTGCAGTTCACAATAGGGTTCATGCTCCTACGAGAATCTAATGCCACTGGTGATCTGACAGGAGGCAGAGCTCCAGCAGGAATGTAAACGATGAGGTGTGCCTGTAAATACAGATGAAGCTTCACTTGCTCACCTGCCGCTCATCTCCTGCTGTGTGGCCCAGTTCCTAACAGGCCACGGATCGATACCCATCTGTGGCCCCCGAGTTGGGCACCCCTCGGCATAGAGTCCAGCAGTAGACTCAAGCTTACATAGCCAAATGATTTTAGACAAAGATACCAAAGGCAGTTCACTGGGGAAAGAAAAATGAACTCGGTATCTTTCTTATGGCATATACAAAAATCATTTTGAGGTGGAGCATAAACCTAAGCATAAAAGTCAAAAACATAAAGTTTCAGAAGAGAATATAAGTGAATATCCACACAACCTGAGAGTAGTTAAACATTTCTTAGGTAAGACACAAAAACAGAAAGAAAACAAATAATAAATTAGACTTTGTCACAATTAAGCATTTTTCCTCATCAAAAGTCATCATTAAGAAAATATACCAAGAAGCCACAGATTATTTTAAAAATTGAGAAAGATGTAGCTGACAAATGACTTCATGAGACTATATGTAGAGAGAACTCCTATAAATCAATAATAAAAAGACAAGAAATCCAATTAAAAATAAGCAAAGCTTTGACCATCCTCTTGCAAACAAAGATGTAGACATTTTGAGTAAGCACATAAATATGTGCTCAACAACATTAGTCATCACGAGAATGCAAAATCAAAGCCACAATGGCATATCACTACACCCTCGTCTGGATTGCTAAAACTAATAGACTGACAATACCAAATGTTGGCAAGGATACAGAGCAACCAGGACTCTCCCACAATGCTCGTGGGTGTATATAAATGGCATGACAACATTTAAAAAAGAATTGGCAGCTTCTATCCAACAACCTAGCAATTTTACTCCTAGAAATATATCAAAGAGAATGAAAAGATATGCCCACCAAAAGACTTGTACAAGCTTGCTAATAGCAGCTTCTTTATAATAGCCCCAATTAGAAACAACCAAAATAGTCATTAACAGAAAAGTGTATAAGCAACTTGTAGCATATTTATACCCTAGAATAACAACTAGAAATAAATAGGAATAGACTACTTATGTATATAATATCATGAATAAATCACTTGGATATCGGCCCGGTGCAGTGGCTCATGCCTGTAATCCCAGCACTTTGGGAGGCCGAGGTGGGCGGATCACGAGGTCAGGAGATTGAGGCCATCCTGGCCAACATGGTGAAACCCCGTCTCTACTAAAAATACAAAAACATTAGCCAGGTGTGGTGGCAGGCGCCTGTAGTCCCAGCTACTCGGGAGGCTGAGGCAGGAGAATGGCGTGAACCTGGGAGGCAGAGCTTGCAGTGAGCAGAGATAGCACCATTGCCCTCCAGCCTGGGCAACAGAGCGAGACTCAGTCTCAAAAAAAAAATCACTTAGATATCATGCTGGGTCAAAGAAGCCAGACATGAAAGAGAACTTAATGTATTAATCCACTTACATAAAATTTAAAAAATAGGTAAAACTTGTCTGTGGTGGAAAACATCGGACAAATGGTTGTCTCTTTTCGGGAATTGCCTGGGACCTGGGTTTAAGGGGACTTTTTGGTGTGGTGGAAATGTGGCTACATCTACTGATAGGATTGTGGGTTACATGGACATACACATTTTGCAAAATTCATGAACTATATATTTAAGATGCATGCATTTTATTTTATACATATTTTGCCTTAAGAAACATTTTTTAAAAATTTGAACTCCAGTAAATTGGTTTGCTTTTCACAGCGGAATGAATCGACAATTCTGAAACTATTTTTTGTGTGTCCTGGGCTTTAGCAAAAGTGTAAATATTTTGAAGATAATGAGATCTAGGTTTTTCATTGTTAGAAAATGTAGTTACAAATATGGGAAGAGAAAAAAACTAGAATGTTCGCTGTGCTGTTGGATTGAAATTAAATATATCAGTATAAACTCATGGTTTTTAATATAGGGGTGTGTGTGTGTGTGTGTGTGTGTGTGTGTGTGTAGACATGTATGTGTAACTTAGTCTATCTGCTGAGAGGGTCTAGTAGCAATGATAAAGTAATAGCAATGAGTACATCTAGACCCAGATATTGATTTCTAAATATCAGTTTCCTCTGAAAGGAATTGTAATTCCTTGGAGAAAAGGCCAAACCTAGAGTTGGGGAAGAAAGAGTATACATTGAGCCTGAGACTCCTTTTTGTGCCAGAAAGTAGGGAAGTGATGAAGAGCAATGTGGATATATCAAAAGCATACAGGACCAACATGAAGGAGCTCCCACTGGCTTCAGCTGATACAGTTTGAGTATTAAAACAAATAATGATAGTAGATTATAACTCATTGACTAAAATAAGAATCTGTGAGTTTGTAATGACAAATGAATGAGTAAATGGAGAAGACACGCTCTTCCTTATAGAATATCAACTATTAATAATAAATATAGAAGGATTAATGGAGTTGGAAAGGCATCAAATAATACTAAACCATGCTATGAAAGTTTCATTAAGGAACAGGATACATACAGCTTCAATGTGTCTATGCACAAGTTATTTATTATTATGAAGGAAAAGTAGTGACTTCACAGTGGAGAAACCTGGCAGACACATTAACCAAGTGATTTTGAGGCACATTCAATGAAATAACTGATATAGTTTGGATATTTGTCTCCGCCCCAATCTCATTTTGGGAATTATAATGCCCAATGCTGGAGGTGGGACCTGGTGGGAGGTGTCTGGGTCATGGGGGCGGATCCCTCATGGCTTGGTGCTATCTTCGTGATAGTGAGTTCTCACAAGATCTGGTCATTTAAAGTATGTGGCACTCCCTGCCAACTCTCTCTCTCTCACACACACACACACACATACACACACACACTTTCTCCTGCCTTCACCATGGGAACTGCCTTCTCCTACCTCGTCTTCTGCCATGATTTTAAGCTACCTGAGACCTCTCCAGAAGCTGATGCCAGAGCTATGCTTGCTGTACAGCCTGCAGAACCACGAGCCAATTAAACCTCTTTTCTTTATAAATTATCCAGTCTCAGGTATTTCTTTATAGCAATGCAAGAATGACCTTATACAATAACCAATCAGGGCTCTTTAAAAATATCAAGGTAAAAAGAAAAAGAAAAGAAAAGAAAAGAAAAGGCTGGGGAACATTCTAGGTGAAAGAAGAATACAGATATAGCAACTAAATGCAGAGATAGGAGGGTTGCTTAAGCCGAGAAATTAGAGGATGCAGTAAGCTATGATGATGCCACTGTACTCTGGCCTGGGCAACAGAGTGAGACACTGTTTCAAAAAGAAAAATATACACCAAAGTTAATAATCAAGGGGTATGATATCTCCAATTTCTCAAATGTTTCATAAAAAATACTTATGTAGAATGGAAAAATATTAATAATTTGTGAATGTTGATAAAAGATATTGACATTCTCTTGCAGTCATCTTGCAGCTTTTCCATAAGTTGGAATTTTATAAAAATCAAAAATTGAGAGACAGAGAAAGAGGAGAGCCCAGGATGTGATTCGTGATGAACAGAGCTGCTGGCCAGGCTGTTAAGGTTCATAAGTTCTTGGTAAACAAGCTGAGGCTGTGCCTGGGTTGGCAGGCACTGATGGGCAGAAACTGATTATTACAAGTCTGTAAATCAGAGAGCTGGTTTAGACCATAAAATTGGAAGTTAAAGAAACTCATGTTGCACTATAGGCAATTTAATTCCTTTGCATATCTTATACGGAAAGTTACTTTATAATTACAAGCATAACTAATACAAAGTTACGTACTTTGTAATTAAAGATCTTGTGGGGTAAGGAAAACACAGAACTGGAACTGACCTTTCTTTCTTTTTTTTTTTTTTTTTTTTCTTGTTTGAGACAGGGTCTCGCTGTCACCTAGGTTGGAGTAAAGTGGCACGAACACAGCTCACTGGAGCCTGGACTTCCTGGGCTCAAGGGATTCTCCTGCTTCAGCCTCCCAAGTAGCTGGCACACAGTTACATGCCACCGTACCTGTTTTTTTTTTTTTTTTTTTTTTCAGACATGGCGTCTCACTATGTTGCCCAGGCTGGTCTCAAATTCCTGGCCTCAAACGATCCTCCTGCCTTGGCCTCCCAAAACCTTGGGATTACTGCATCTGACTTTGAAACTGGCATTTCTATGCATGTGTGTGTGCCAGGCACTGGTCCCATGGTACCTCCCTGGATCTTCCCAATAACCCTTATTACCACACTCAGGTAGATGTGATCATCTACATTTTACGGAAGAGGCGACTGAGGTATTACAAATTTGTCTTGGCTAGGTGCAGTGGCTCACACCCATAATCCCAACTTTTTGGGAGACTGTGCTGGGAAGATCACTTGAGCCCATGCATTTGAGACCAGGCTGGGCAACATAGTGAGACCTCATCTCTACAAAAAAATAATTTAAAAATTAGCTGGGCATGGTGGCATGTGCCTATAATTCCAGTGACTCTGGAGGCTGAGGTGGGAGGATCACTTGAGCCTAGGAGTTTGAGGCTGCAGTGATCTGTGATCATGCCACTACATTCCAGCCAGCCAGGGTAACAGACAGAGACTCTGCCTCTAAAAAAAAAGAAAGAAAATTTGTCTTACCCAAGGTCACATGGCTAGAAAGTGTTTCAGAAGGAGGGGTCCTGCAGACAGAATGAAAATAAGGATGACTTTTAACCTCATTACCCTCTGAAAGATAAGCCCCAGGAAGGTAGGGATCTTTTTCTATTTTGTTCAGACTTTTATGCCCGAACCTCAAACAGATACTGCTACAAAATAATGCTCACTTAGTAGCTGTTGAATGAATAAATTAATTTCTCACTGGCTTTGACAAGGTCTAGGTTATTGGGAATAGTCATTACTGTGGTGGACTGGAGACAAAAGGCAGGTAGGAGCAAGCAAAGTGCTGGGATTACAGGCATGATCCATCACACCTGGCAAATTATGGGCTTTACGGTAAATTATATCTCAATTAAAATATATGCCTTCTCTGAGAACGTGATTTTGTGGAGCAGGATGAACACTCAGGGAAAAAGTAGAGGAGGGAAGAGTCTCCTGCAAGGGAGACACTGGATGGAGGGAGGTGGGTGTGGGAAGAGCTGATAGGGTCTGCAATAGAGAGGGATAAGAAGAGCTCTCTGCTGGCCACTGGGCACTCATAGGGGCCTGGGTTGCTGCTAGCAGGCGTAGCTGACTCAGCTTGGTCACTGGCTAGGCTGTTGTCAGACCGAGAGCCTGGCTGGGAGAGCTCTCCTTGGCTCTGTGTTCCTCTAAGTTACTAGAGCTGGAGTGGGCTAGGTGGATGGAGCCCTACAGAAAGCCTGTCCGGGTTAAGATGTGTGTTTGTGTTTAACTGACCTTGGTTCTAGGAAGCTTACATGGAATCAGTTGCGTCAAATGTCTGCCCCCGATCTCCATCCTCTCTCTCATCCTTTTCCCGTCCTTCATCACTTGGTAATCCAAGGCTGTTGGGGATAGAGTTGTAGTTGAGCTCTCTCTTCTTCTACTGCTTAGAGCCATTATTTGTGATTTAATCAAGGAATATTTTTCACAGAACATTTCAAACAAAATCATGGACTGTACTCGTGACCTATGCAAGGGAGAGAGGAGGGAAGTGAGAGAAGGAGAAGGGAGGAGGAAGGGGGAAAAAAGAAAATAAAAGCAAGGAAATGAGAGTGAGAGGAAATGAGACAGTGAGAGAATGAAATGGTGAGATAGGAAGGAGGGAAGTGGGGGAAATAGATGTAAATATAAGATACGCTTTCTTCTTTGCCCAGATCCTCTCCCCATTTCTCGCTCTGATCTTGGCATCCTCACCTCCATTAGAGAAGGTTGCCAGGAAACAGGAAAGAAAGAGGGCCAAAGAAAAGGGACCACTCAACTGATCCCGGGGAAATACGTCATCATCCGAGGATGGGTTCATGATTGCTGGAGGAAAGAGGTTTGGAATCAACAAAAAATATGAACCATATAATGTATTTTAGAAGAGATAAGTTACTACTTTCAGGTAGACAGAGACGTTCAGTGGAGGATCAATTCTTCTTAGTCAGAGGCCGTGGGAACCTCCTGAAATGAATGAACTAAAGGCACATTCTAGTCCGTCTGTGAAATTTACTTGGTGTCTTTCTGCCAGGTAAGTCAAGTCTGGAAGGAAGACAACAGTGACATCCCTAACCACTGTTTCTTCTTCTAGTTCTACCTCCTCCAGGATGAATAACTATATGTAGTATATTGGGCACTTACTATATGCAGTTGTGTTATTTCTAGTATTAACCTATTAATATTTACCTTGAATACTAAAATAGCATAGCATTACATATTAAGGTAATATTAATATTAGTACGAGGATGACATGGTGATAATACCCACCTTTTATTTTTGCACTTACTGTCTGTCAGATACTGGCTGAGGCACTGCACATTCATTAATGTTCTCAGTAGCCCAGGGACATTATTCTACCCATTTACTAGATGAGCTAACTGATGGTGGTCAGAGAGATGAATAATTTGCTCACAGTCACACTGTTATTGGTAAAACAGAGATTCTAAGCTAATTCTGATTGCCAGATCTGTGCCCTTAACTACCAGGAGAATTCACCACTTTAAAATATATATTTCCTTATTTAATTCTGATGGTAGTTAGGTCTCCTTATCCCTATTTCAGAGATGAGGAAACTGAGGCACAGAGGCATACAATAACTTGTTCTAGTTTACGGGAGTATCTCCTAAGACCCCTCATTTCCATTCATAACCTATCAGATATTTAGCATCCACTAATTTATCTAATTACAGATGCTTCTAAAGTGCTTGTAACCTGCTCTAAGTGGGAACAGCGTTGCATGTTGCAACCTCATTTACACTGTTAATTTGGTAAACTTCCTTCAGCCTCCATCCAACATGTCACAGATTCCAGTCTTAATGAAACTTAATGAGATTTGGCTATAAATATACAGAGGCAATGGCTTGTATAATATTGTAATGTTCCTTGAATTTTCTACCATATTTGCTAGGATTTCTGGATAGGAAACTTATTCAATCTCTTTAGAGGAGAGAAAAAGAAAAAGATGAAAACCTTGGGCTATCTCACTGTGACAGTTCCTAGAACCTAAGGAATAAATGGCCCAATTTTACCATAAAATCCTGTCTTTTCATTGATGCTGAGCACTTCCCTGTGTTCACAAATGGTAACTGATTACCAACTGTATACAGAGTTCTGATGTTTCACTATGAAGATGTACAAAAAAATAAAAAGAATAAATACACATAAATACATATGTATCTATTATGAAAATAAGTATCAATGATATAAGAGATATATTTCTTTATTATAAAGCAAAAACCCCTTATAAAAATTGTCTTTAAAATCTAAGTTATGTTGCTTGTAAATGTCTTAAATGGCAAAGGTTGCAGATTTTGAAAAGCAAATAAACATCAGGAAAAAATGTAAAAAGGAAAGAGAGCATAGTTGGCCATATTACAGTCAAAGTCAAAGCAGTATGACATAGTGAAAAGAATTTGGGCTTTAGACTTAGACCTGAGTTTATATCTTAACCTTGATTGATCATCAACTATCCTATTGAAAAATTTGGGATTAAATAGTACCTATATTACAGGGTGATTATGATAGTTAAAATAAATGATACAGCATGTGCTCATAACTCATTAAATATCCTGGCTCATGGCAGGTAACTCAACACAGAGTAATAATTCTTGTTATTTTTATTATCACTATATTACAATAGACATCTGCTGTATATAGGAAATGTAAAATTGATGGTTTGAAAATATAAGTCCTGAAATGTTTATGAATCCCTACATTCACATATAGTAACAACGAGGTGACTGGTTCTTACCAATTATAGATCTCCCTGACTGCTCACAAATGGAGCAAACCTCATACTGATAAGAGTTTGCGTGCTATGGGGCCATTGAAATTGACCAACTAGACCAGGGTCTCAAAAATCAAATCCATACAAAGATCAAGTTGGAAATGAAAATCAGTGAAGCAGGCTGGGTATCCTAAGATATATGCTTCCGACACAGATGAGAAAGAAGCACCAGATAAAACTTATATTCGTATTAAAACATATTGGATATTTTTCAATTCTATAATTCTAAATTTTCTTGAAATATGTGGCCCTCTCAGTCTATATTTGATTTTCTTACATTTGATTCAGGTGGGTATAATAAATATTTTACTGTTTTATAATTATCCTAAAAGAAGAATAATCCAAATGCAACTATAAATGTCAAGGAGTATTTGGATTCAGACTCAGAGAGGCAATGGGGAGTTATGGTGAGTGCTGCAAATCAGAATACAGATATTGTCAGCTCCAATGTATGGTTGCCAAGCAGACCTCGCATTGCAAGATTTCCCAGTCTTTCCAAAATCACAAAAATATCCGGATTTTATGGGGGTATATTCTAATATTTAAATGTTGACAACTTTAAAAAAAAAAAACATGATATGGGCTGATGTTCTATGGGCCAAACAAAACACATTTGCGGACACCTGATTGGCAAGGACCTCTAAGCAAAATCACCTGGCCATGGAATCAGCTGATAAAAGTCACACAGTGATTAATTTATTCCACCTATGTCCACTGCCTGCTGTGTCCAAAGCATTCATTCAAAGAGTGTGATGTTTGCAACTATGGGCTTTGAAATTAGATATTCTTGGTTTAAATCCCAGCTCTGCAACCTTCTAGCTGTGTAAAATCATCAGTAAAATGGGGATGATTTCTAACTCTCAGGGTTGTCATGGGAATGAAATGAGATAATGTATTAATTATTCATAGTGAACATATGTTTGTTGATTGTTCACAGACTGGCACAAATAAAGGCTAACTCTTATGATCACTGACAGCCCACTGCTATGGTCCTGGGGTTCTGTTCTCCATATCCATAATCTTTATCCCCAGTCAGCTTCCTGTAAGTTCTGCCTGGTGCTCCTTTCTTGATAATGTCCTCCCATACAGCTACCACCCAAAGTAACACAACGGTTGTGCATATAGATGCCTCTTCTCCTGACATTTCAGCCGTCATGTTGAATTATGTGGCTTCAACCTTACTGAGCCACTGTACCTTGTAACACACTGTTACATCTGATACCATGAATCACCCAGTCCTGTTAGACCCAATTTATGTCCAGCTGCACAGTTGTATTTTCTTATGCCATATCTTGTTATATATGTCCTTAATGACTGGCCGAGGCAGTGGCTGCAAAGTCTCCTAATTTCAGAGTCCTAGACTGTGCTGCCATATCAAAGAGCCTCGTGGTGCTACATGAGATTTCCATCCTAGCCCTGTGTGTCTATTCTTATCCTCTCTGATGACTCCACTCTGTTCCTACCATAAAGTTTACTTCCTAATATCTCCTCATTCAGGCTACTTGTCCGTTCTGCTTTAAGACTTCTCCAAGTGCTCATCAAATCTGCTTACTCATCTTTGATAAAGAATTGACGCCAGCTGAACTCTAGACAGTATATACCGTTATATCCTCTCAAATCCTCTATTCTGCCCTTGCGCGTTTTTCCTCTCATTTAATTTTGAGGACTTCCAGAACTCTGCTTTATTTGATGACATCTGCCACCATGGGGTTAATTATCACTTACATACAGAATGATTGCTATGGACTAAATTTTTGTGTCAGCTCCAAATTCATATGTTGAAAACTAATCTCCAATGTGACATTTGGAAGTGGGGCCTTTGGGAGGTGATCAGGTCATGGGAGAGGAGCCCTCAAGAATGAGATCAGTGCTCTTATAAAGGGCTGGGACTGGAGTTCCCCTTCCATATGACACAGTGAGAAGGTATCTTCTATGAACTAGGAAATTGGCCCTCACCAGACATGGAATCTGCTGGCACATTGATATTGGACTTCCAGCCTCTAAAACCTTGAGAAATAAATGTCTGTTGTTTATAAGCCACTCAGTCTATGGCATTTTGTTATAGCAGCCCAAAAGGACTAAGATAATGACGTCAAGAAAAGACTAAAGTCTTTAGGGTCAGCTGGTGTGCATTTGAGCGCCACTTACCTGTCAGGTATGTAACTTTTGGCTATTCCCTTTCCCCTGTGAGCTAAGTTTCCTTACATATTACATGAGGTTATTAATGATACCTGCTTTACATGAAGGTAGAGAATGAGCAGATAAAGACAGTGGCTATCAACATTTCTGGCACACAGTCAGCACTCGACAAATGTTTGTTCCTTCATCATATCAGGAAAAAAAATGTTCATTGAATTCCTCAGGGTAAGGACTGTGTCTTTATCATTTCTGAACCTGCAGGAGAGTCACAGTGACTGAGGTTTGAAGGACAGAGGTGAACATTTGGGGGAGAGGCACTGCTAGAAGATGTGTCCAT